>NW_028288840.1:0-600000 GCF_059628265.1 Tinamus guttatus
CAGGAAATTCCATCCGAACATAAGAAAACACTTGTTCACTATGAGGGTGAATTGCACAGTGAGAGACTCTGAAGTCTTTGTCTTTGAAGATATTTAAAACCTGACTGGACACAGTCCTGGGATACTTGCTCTAGAGGATGCTGCTCTGAGCAGGGTCAGATTCCGTGATTCTGTGAAATGGTGAAAAGTATTGATTGAGTGATACTTCAAAGGGTGGTTTTACAGAAAAACACACAGTGAAAGGGAGCATACAATCAGTACTCTGACAGCTAATAATTTGGGGCAATATATCAGCAATATCACATAATACAGAGGATCTGTTTTGTCTACTTTATTCAAAGAATTTAACTCCAAAATAGCACTTATGGAGTTCCACTTTCTTTACATCAAAGTAGGTATCCATGAAGCAGAGAGGAGAGTGAATGGTGAATGTTCTTGTTAACAGAGAGAGACAAAGTACTTACCTTGTATCATTCTTTGGAACTGAAAGCAATGTTGATTTTCTTGTTCAGAGAGCATTTTTTGAGCACTCCACTTAGTGATGAACTTCTGACCTTTAAACTTAGCAATTCAGGATAAGGTGCCCGGGTTCACTTCAGCGATGTTATCCTTTTCAGAGATGCTCCAGAGAATTGCCATGGTAACATGGGAATAATTGTGTGAATATGACTTTAGATGGATTCCTCACAGATGTATCTAAGGGCATCAACGAGCACGAGTGAGCACTTGCGATCTCGCGGGAAGAAGAATCCATGAGTGCTGTGCAAGATGCCGACTATCATATATCACAAAAGTTGACCCTTCATTGATGACAGTCTCATCCTAGATCTGTGTTATATGATTTCATATAATTAAATACATCAGGGAAGATCTCATTCAATTGTTTTATGTCATATTTATAGCTCTGGGAGAATGAACATTAAATGTGATTGCACTCAACATATTGAATGTTTCCAAATGAGATATCAAGGCAAGGGAAAGCTTTTGTTTTCTTGGCAAATAAGAATAAAGTTGTGTGGCCAGAATATTACATTCTGGGACTAAAAAACTGGAACTCTAAAGGTCTGTGAAGCAAGTTTAATGTGCAACATTTCCTACATAGAGGGGAAGAAAGACTCATTTACTTAATATTTTCAGCTGTGTAGGTCTGAGAAACAGCGCTATTACAAAGAACCATTGCAAACATGTGCTCTAGGTGTTCCTGCTTGAGCAGGCCAGGTTGAACTATATGATCTGTAGAGGTCCCTTCCAATCTCAATCGTTCTGTGCTTCTGAGAAACAGAACTACAGTGTAGGGCATGGGGGAAGGACATTGAAGGAAAATCTATGGCACTGTGACAGACAAAAAGTTGAGAGAAGCAATACTGGAAGTTGGAGGATCCTGTATAAAAATATCAGAAAGAGTCTCTATAGATTATTCATATTTTTCCCAATTAAAAACATTGTTTTAATAGTAGATAAAAGAGTGGCCAAGATGGCCATAAAGATGGCCAAGATAAGACTAACCCTCAATCCAGAAAAAGTATAACTTTTGCTAAACCATCTATTTTGGTGGCAAGACAAGAGTTAAATTAGAGATGGAAGAGGATATCTCAAAAGTAAAAAAAAAAAAAAAAAAAAAAAAAAAAAAAAGAAGAGCAGGAAATTATTAACAATCAATAGAAATTAAAAGTTATGAGCTAATTAAAATTGATTAAAACATCTGAAGAAATTAAAGGATAATACATGGTTGACAGTGTCTTTAAAAAGTGCAAATATAAATCTAAGAATTGAGCAATGAGAAATCATTGCTATTGAAAATAGGCAGACAATACTTGCTGACCCTGTATTTTTCAAAAAAATTTTAGGAAAAGATATAAGACTTAAAAGGAACAAAGTATGGTCCCCACCTATCCTTGATGTATAAGCAAGAAGCAGCAGACAGTAAGTGAAGTCAGACTTATGCAAACTAAAATGAGACATTGAATGTAATTCGCCTGTAGTATCAACTGCAAAGAAAGTGGAAAGTTCTCTTTCTTGCATATGAAGGCAAACAGAAGTTAGTGGTCTCAGTGAAGGAATTAACAGGCAAAATAAATTATGCTATGGTATGCACAAATCCAATTTAATTTGGCACATTTAAATTCAATCTGGCACATTTAATACAGCATGCTTGTTTTAGACACTGTGAAACTCTTTGGTATTTCCATTTTTTTTCTCTCTAGAACATTGACAAAACTGAAAAAATTTCCTCTCACTTTTATGATGCCATAAATTGCAGATGTCTCACCTATTCAAGGAATCTACAGGGAAACTCTTCTAGATCAGAACAAGGCATTTTATTTTATTTTATTTTATTTTATTTTATTTTATTTTATTTTATTTTATTTTGTTTTATTTTGTTTTATTTTGTTTTATTTTATTTTATTTATTTTTCACTGTACAGACCTCTGATGGCATCAAGATTCAGCAGTCTGTACTGTTTTGAGAGAATACCTTATTTCATCAGGCTTTTTCTATTTCCCAATGTGATTAGACTTCATTCAGTAGCTTTAGTTTTGTATACAAGGTTCTAAAGGTTAAGAAGCTGCCTAATCCAGTTGCTTAAATCAGCAAACAGACCAACAATCCTCTCAACTGCTAGAGTTACCTATTTGTATTATTGCTATTAATACTATTTATAACTACTATTAATAATAATATAAACAAATTAATAATATTAATTGTAATATGATATTATAATATTTTATTATATTATTTTATGTGAAGTTTGGGGGATTTAGAACCCCTTTTTAAAAGTTGGTGAGCATGAACATGCGTTTATATGTGAGTGCAAGTACAAACATACACACAGAACCATATACATATGTGTAAAAATAAAATTCTCTCAAATTATCTTTTGTTTTTGTAGAACAGCAATATTACACAGGATTAGTATATCATCTTGAGGCATTATACTCCATACATTACACTTCAGTGGCAACAATGCTTTAGCAAGCATGAAATGCTTGAATTTCACTTTCAGACACAAGTTTGGTTTTAGGAGATGCAAAAGAGTTTCAATGAATACTTAGCCTTTGAAAACTCATGCATGTCTTTGTTTAAAAATCAAATACTATTTTTTTTGTTTGATTTTTCCTGATGAGATCCCTTTCTCATCCCTCATCCACAAGGAATCAAAAGAGCAGCAAAATAAAGCATTACTTGTTATATGAGTTCACCACCAATCATTCAAGTGTCTTCAATGTGAATTTCTGCAGGCAAGAGAATCATCTGCAGCAAGCTACTCACATGAGCATATCTCTGCAAGACTGCAGCCTTAGTTTGCTAATCTTTTTTTTACTCCTTTTTTCTGCACCAGACATGAAAGAGCCACCTTTTTCATTTTTTTTCTTTTTCTTTTTTTTTTCTTTTTAAGCCACTTACTTACACTTTAAAAATTGTAAATAGCTTTATTTCCTGTTAATGGAGTAATTTATATAGTACCTACTAACTACATTGACAGCACTTTTTATCCACTAGCAAATGTGCGGCATTTACTGAATCAATTACTTGAGTTATGAAGAGGAGCACAAAGCCTCATTGCCACTCCATTCTTCTCAATAACAAAGGAGAAAACACATTAAAAACTAGCATTGATGGGTTGTTGTGAGATTCAGTCAATGAGCACTCCCAGAGTTGAAATTAAAAGGCAGTTAGGAGAAAATTGTTTTCTCTGGTCATCAGTCACAATGTGAAAGGCCTTTTTCACAATGATTAATTAAAAGCTGAGAAAAGACTGAGCTTTAATAAAGTATCTGGATGGGTTTTTGGTAGCATCATGAGTTAATGGACAGTGGCTTGCCTTGACTAAGTGTTATTGCTCTAGTCCATAATTTCATCTTGAAAATGGGCAAGGGAGTGAATCTTCCTCTTAGTAATTGAGTATTGATTTGAAAATAAATGGCACTGTAACTCCCACTGAACTGTCAGGATATATTCTGGACAGCACTGACAAGAAATGGTTTTTGGTTGGCGTGAAAGTTATGGATCAGCTTGATACTTAAATACATAGAGCTCCACTGCAATCTGTCTTCTGATTTATCAAGTTTCAGTTGGTCAATATATGACATCACTGAGGAAATAACATTTATGTGCCTGAAGCAAGAATAGACTAACCTTATGACCTTTCTGAAATGTTTCCTTCAATTTGTGAACCTATTTAAAAACAACAACAACATAACTTTGATTATGCTTCAAATAACAATAGTCATGTATAGACATCTCACCTCGAACTACCTTGAATGTGCCCAAAATGACAGAGATTAATTTAATATATACACATTATCTTAGAGTAGCTTAGTGGCATGTAAGTGGCTGCAGTATGGACTGTATGGCCTGACAGTTTATAAAATTTACAGTTACCATCTTTAAGGCTCAAAGTGCTTAGTCTCTTTACTGTATTAAAAGGTATATAGCCCACAATACAGAAAGTCCTAAAACTTTCACTGGTGATATAAAATTGACACTGGATGTAAAACTAAAATACTATAACGAAAGATTATGGAGAGAAAACAAATTTCAGGCCTCTTTTTCTTTTTCTTTTTCCTTTTTCTTTTTCCTTTTCCTTTTTCCTTTTCCTTTTTCTTTTTCTTTTTCTTTTTCTTTTTCTTTTTCTTTTTCTTTTTCTTTTTCTTTTTCTTTTTTTTCTTTTTTCTTTTTCTTTTCTTTTTTCTTTTTCTTTTTCTTTTTCTTTTTCTTTTTCTTTTTCTTTTTCTTTTTCTTTTTCTTTTTCTTTTTCTTTTTCTTTTTCTTTTTCTTTTTTTCTTTTTCTTTTCCTTTTCCTTTTCCTTTTCCTTTTTCCTTTTGTTTTTCCTTTTCCTTTGTTTTTCTTTTTCCTTTTCCTTTTCCTTTTCTTTTTTTTTTAACCTAATAAAGTCTGAGCAGAGTTTTAAGGACCAAAGCGACAATGAAATGGACAGGTGATAAACACTAGAATCAAAGCGGGTTCTACTCGCCTCGGAAATATTTCTAAGTTAGGGATGGCCATATCTTTGCATTGGATGGGGACACCAAGATGAATTGAAGAGTCAAGCCATAAGTTTCTCAGACAAAAACATCAGGCTTTCCAGAAAAAAAATGCTGAACAGGGCCAATGAGAAACATGAAGTGCAGGGCTACATCTTTGTACCTTCTACCTGAGTGAAAACTACTATTTCTTTTCAGAAAAGTGAGAAGATCTCTTTTTTAATAACAAAACAAAACAAACTTGGTAATACCTGCCTTTTATATAAAGCATTCTTATAAACTCTTGTACAATTTACAGGGAGCTACTAGGTTGCCAGCTACAGCTAGTATAAGTAGCATATGCCAAAGAGCTCCCATTTCTACACGCTCATCCTCCTGAGAAAGCTCAGACTCCCAAGTCCTGTGAGAGCAAGCTTTGTACTCTGTGTGTTTGTGTGCACGTGTGTGCAAAAATGAGAGGCCAATTATGGGATTTGGAAGTCAGTGGGGATTCTGTCTCCATCAGATATTGACTATGAACCATACAATAAGCATAAAACTAGTTTTTGTATGATGATTCGAAGCAATTAACAAGTGAGAAGAAATAGTTCCCTGTTCTTAACTGAGAATTCATCCTCCTTTTGCTAATCCTAGTTGTACTAGATCTATACACTTTTCTGTTCCAAATCTTTGGTTAGGACTGACAGAAAAAAAGCTATAAACACTTTGGCCTATTTCATGTCATCTATCAATTGCTGTCCCTACCTAGAGTAATGAGTCTGCATTTACCTGTCAACATTTTGCTAATAATTTAGAATCATACCCCCTACTTTGCTTTAGAAGTTTTTATTAATGGGAAAAAATAGGTTTGTTTATTTATGTTCTCTGTAAGTTCTATTCTGAGAATATATTGCACTTCCATTTGTTCCTCATTAGCAAGCTGAACAGCTAAGAAAGTGAAATATGGAGAACAATTCCCTCAGTTAAAAAGGTTTGCTTAGGGATGTCAAGGATTGAATGGAACAATTGTTACATCGATTTTATAAAGAAAAAAAATTAATGACATTAATCGTTTACAAGTTTGTTCTGTGAATTACACAAGTTGTGTGATTATTAACAATTATAATAACATTTAGCTTATTAAAATTACTAATAAAAACTTCTAATTTTGAATCTTGAGACAATTTTTCTGATCTTTAACTGAATGAAGTTAAGCAACTAACATAAGCAAAATATAAATTTTAATTTGTTCATGTTCATGACGAGTTTTGAACTATATTACACTTAACCATTATACTTTATAAAGAAATATAAAGATTGAATAAGAACAGCAGAGATCATATTTGAAAATTATATACAGCTAAAAGAAGCGCTTCCATTTGGTGAAGTTTAATGAGTCTACATCAGCTAAATTGCCTCAGTCCCTTAAAGTATCTGAATATTTCCTTTCCTGCTTCTATTTGTCTTCAGAATAAGTAGAGACTAGAGATTTTCTTAGGCAAAGCACAAGTAAGGACCAAACTTTTACAAATATTGCCCAGTGAAAAGCAACGGGTGTTACTTGCTGCTTCTGAAAGCAAGCTGTAAATTTTGTATTTTGCTATTTAAATGCATAGGAAAGACTGACTCTTAAGCAATTTTCCCAAGTAACGTAGGATGTCTGTCGCAAAATCTTGTTTATTAACTACTTCGCTACTACTTTAATTGTTAGTAAGCTAAAGTGGGCATGAATTCAAACACAGTGTTCCTAGGCAGATCAGTTGGAAAATAAAATTTTGAAAATGTAGAAGTGCAATTTGAGTGGGTACTCCCCACTGGGGAGTGGGGAGTGGGGAGTACCCACTGGAGTGGGTACTCTTTTTTTCTTTCTTTCTTTTTTCTTTCTTTGTTGAATTAAATTCTTTGTAAGATTTACAACAGATACTTTTAAAGGCTCCACTTGGATGAACATAGGGTTTCAATTTCATATGAATTTCATGTAGGTTTGTAGGAATGAAAGGACTATTCTCTGACTCCATTGCAGTGGAGCACTAAGGTCAGTAATGTAGAAAATTCCAAAAGAAATGTTAACCTGGGTATGAATTGATATAGATGGAGAATAAATGGGAGTAAGAGAGAGGAGAAGGAAAAGAAGTTGCTTTCAGAACAAGAGTTACAAGGAAGCCACATATAGAGGGTTCCTAGGTCAAGGTTATTCGAACTCCCTGATATCAGGTCTGTGAATACCCGAATCTGGAGATGAAGGACAGTGAATAAATCCTAAAGACCAAAGAGGTGCTGTCAGCTCCTACAGGGTGCAAGAAAGGCATATGCAGAAAAACACATCATCACCCAGAGGAGAGAAGACACAATGAAGTCCTGCTCACTGGAGTCCTCTAACTCACCACAGGCAATGAGAGCATAACACTGGGCTGAACGTCTCACTGACTGAGTTCTGGACAGAATTCAAGGACTTATGTGTATCTCTGCTTGCAAGTATGGAGCCATTAGGGCATAAGCATGAATGGGTGAAATCAATTTTTGCCTTCCTACGAGATCTAGCACTGCAAGTTGTGACATTTTGATTCTTATTACCTACAGAGCAGGAAGGAATCACTCTTTTCATTTTTCTAGTTGACCCTAGAAGGTCAGAGAGCATGGTGAAGATGTAGGCACTCCCAGTAATTCCGTCAGTTTGCTCTGCTCTCGTAAGTGTTTGGTGACAGTGCATTTCAGAGAACATCTACAAAGGCATTGTTTTCGCAAGAACTTGGCAGGTTTTCCAATTCAATTGTCAATCATCTTAAAGGGGTCATGAAGTCAACTCTTTCCACCCTCTGGCACAGGAAAAACAAGCAATCCTGTTTTTATAAGAAATCCTATCTTCGACTTTTCACTTGTGATGCATAAATTTGCAATTGACAGTTTCCAGCCTTGCCTGTTCCTACTGCAGCAAAGAATTCAATTCAATACAGGAATCACAAGCTCAGATGTGACTGCAGGGCTGGTTCCAGCTGTTGCACAAGAAAACAAACAGAGCAGCAGGAACCAAATTGAGTGCCTACCTTATTAACAGATGGTTGTGATTTTTCAGAGCTTTGAATTTGATTTTGTTGTGCACCAGAACCTAGAACAAGAATGAATTCCTCTCAGTGATGAGAGCCTTCTTTTTTCTTGCAGAGTTTACAGTCTGAAGCTCTTCTGCACTCATATCTCATCTCTTACTGAAAGAATTCAAGCTTCCCAGAAGTATGTTCTACTCATAATCTATTGTTTCCTTAGCAGGAGAGAAGAAAGTGAAAGAAGATGAAGGGGCTCTTGGGAGTCCTCCTATTGCTAGTCCTCCCACTTGGTAGGAAAGAGAGCATGCAAGGACGAGCATGATCCATACATGGAATAAGAACATTAAAGAAAATTTTGTAAGAGATTTTGAAACTAAATATGTGAATGAGTAAGGGAAAGGGAAATATATTTTCCAGTCAACTCCCTCTGGAATGCAGAATATGCTAAAGGGAGAAAACAAGCTTTGTTTTTTGAGATGCTATATTTTTAAAAGGCTATGAAGTATTTCTGCCATATATTTTAGAGAATTTTCCTTGAGCTCTGCCATTTGAAACAGAAAAAGTGCTTTTACCTTGGAAATATGGGTGAATGGAAATATGTATATATATATATATACACACACACACTACCAATTTAAATATCATGACGAATTGCTGATTCATGAACACTTAAATAGTTGTTCTTGGTGAGAGTGACCCTAAAGAAAAAGGCTTAATACAGACTGGGATAGTGCATAAGGCCTGTTCCTTATGGTGCTTAATGATTTTTTTTTTTCAGAATAGCTATCAATACTTTTGTTGTCTGACAGCTGAATGGTCGGATGCTTCCCACAGACTTAACAGGGTGCTCATATGGGTGGCTGGAATATCTGAATCCCCCTGTGCTTCACATCCCCCCTGGGTCTTGAACAAAGTTTTGCTGTGATTGACACCTTCATCTGCTCAGTTACCAACTGAGTTAAGCTTTCTTCATCAAAATGTCAGCTTTACAGGAAAAAAACTAATCAAGTATTAAGGAAAAAAAATCTGAGTTTATGTAATCTTATGTTTTCTAGTTATATAAAACTAAGATTTAGCATATAATGGAACATAAAGTTTATTGTGTAATAGTGTGTTTGGTGCGTAATAGTGTGTAAAATTTAGTGTGCTAAAGGCTAGTACTATTTGAAAAACTGGGAAATTTATCTTACAAGGACTTTCTGGCATCATATTGTATTCATTCACTCACAAATTTTGAGAAGCAAAATATTTATTTCTATTAAGCTACACTGTCTATTAGTATTTCCTTTACCTGGTAGCTCAATATCACCAGATAGAACCTTAAATGATGATACATTAAAGAAAAAAAAATCTGCTAATTGTTTTTGGCACTGATCATCTCAAATGAGCAGCTGCCATACGGAATTTTGCACTTGCTCAAAGTGACAACTAACAGTTGTTAGCACGTAAAAAAATAGTGACAACTAACAGTTGTTAGTATGTGAGAAATAAGAAGCAAAATGTAGCTGTTCAGTTCATTAGTCAGCAAGATTATCAGTTTAAAAAGTCTATTTTTAAACTGAATGAAATGTCTTTTTTTTTCTTAATTCATTCTCATATCTATAAAATTTGTATTTAAGCAAATTTACTTCTCATGTTTTTAGACAGAATCTGATAGACATAATTATAAAGAAGAAATCCTCTACTGTGTGAAGCAGTGCTTTTGTAAATCTCCTCTTGTTTGCTTAAAACTATTTGTTTTGAGATGTATATCTTCATGTAAAGACAAATTCCTTTTACTATTGTTTTATGACTGCTTTTATGGAGCTAATTTTTCTGAAAAATTGAATATTGACAGTAAAACATTCAGGCTTTGTGACAGAAACATCCTGACTGTATCGAATATGTATTTTGTCAGTAATAAAAACCTCTGAATACAATTTTAGCTAAATTTTTAAGAAGCACAGTTCTTGGAGCCAGAGATGAATTAATGCATGTATTTTGTGAAGCAGAAAAGAGTATAACTGCTTCATCAATGCCGCTCGCAGTAGTTATTGCTTTGATGTTGCCTTTAAAGAGGACATTTTTTTGTGTGAGGCGAATACAATAAACACAAGGGTCAGGTTACTTCCAAGAACAGAAGTCTAGGCAAAATACGAGCACATCCAAGTTGCTCCCCAATAAACATTCTTCCTGCTAATGCCATGAAAGGACAAAACCGAGCAGTCTGCAGCTCAATACCCCACGGCAGAGACCACAGGAGGCAGGGAAGACCATCTGTCCTCACTGTGGTGGTATCTGATCCCAAGACAGGACTTGCAAGATTCTCATGCAGGGCCGGGACAAAGTCTACCCCAATGCTGGACATCAATGGCAGGTCAAGCGATATTTAAGCCACCAGCTTTCCATGACTATGTTTCCTCTCCCTCTGTCAACATATTCTTGCCCCCTTCTGCTCTGTCAGCGGCAATTTCTGCTTGACGATGTGGTGAATTCACTAAATGCCTAATAATGAACTTGTCAGGGTTCATCAGAAGTCTGTTCTCATCGACTACAAGTTCACATTAGTGACAACATCAGTACTAGGAAGGAGACAGATCATGCTTTTTCTGGCCACAACTTATCTTAAATTGCTGTTGTTTCCATGCTTTAATGTACTTACCTCAGGTACCATCATTTTTAGGTCATCACAGGTTGCACATGTTTTCACTTCCTGGCTGTGTACATTCGCACGGGCTTCTCAACTTTATCAGTACTTTACCTGTTACTGCAATGGTTGCCAAAATTTATGCTTTAAGCTCTACAACACAAAAAATGCTTTGCTTGAAATTTGTTACTTCTATTTCAGACTTGAAGGCTTGCGTGTCTAGAAGCTTCTCTGTTTTCTTTCCAGCTAAATTACTTGGTCTAAAGTAGGTATCACTTACTAAGCTTTTCTTACCTTTTTTATTATTAAAAAAAATACTCTGCATGTCAATGTTAGTCAAAAATAGAAAAAAAAAAGTGCATTCCTGTGCCAATGCATAGAGATTTCTGATTATTTTGATGTCCAAAAATTTGCTAGTTACCATCTTTGCTGGCCCTCTGACTAGTCAAATACCAAAAAGCAGAGACTGATTTTTACTTATAATATGTAGAAGTTTATGGATACTGTAAAGGACTTTTGCTTCTTGCTTGAATATTTTTTTCTGAAGACAGATACTACAAGCCATAAAAGCCGTTTAGACGAGAGAGGTGGGATGAACTGTTTGAGTTACTCTAGGCTTCCTTCTTTCTCAAGTGAAAAGCTAGTCAATGTAATTAAGACTAGGGCACAATTCATCTCCTCATAATATAGATGTCTAAAATAAGTCAGGTGAATCGCACCCTGAAATTGCCTCCTTCTAAAGTCCATTGACTATTAAGGGGGCTGGAGAGAATCACAGGAGTTTGGATCATGGTTTCTAAATATGATTTGTCTGAAGTCCAGCAAGATATATCCTAAAAGGAATCATGACCATGGCATTCAGAATAAAATACATGCGAGCTAGTATGGACGTTCAGGTCAGAACTCAGTAGCCCAAACACTCAGAGCAGACTACAAGAGGCTAGTAGGATTTTGGGGATGTAGAGTGTAGAGGTGAAATGGAATAACCTTAAGTATCTCAAATGGCACCAGATGCCCCTACTTAAGTAGCTGAATTCTTCTTTTCACATTAAGGGACACAAATACAGGCTATTAAGCTGTCAACACAGAGCTTTCAGCAATATGACCAAGGTAGACTAGAGGGGTACATCATTTACTAAATATTCCTGTCTGCTTTATACTTTTATATCTTATCATAGTTTACTAAATCTATCACTCTCTAATTCACTAAAAGAGAAGCTCAGAGAGTGAATTCAGATGAAAACTGCTAAACATCCATGTTTTGGTGTCTTAATTTGAAAACTGACCACCACCCTTGCAATCTGGACATCTAAATACTACTAATTACCTAAACTCCCTTTACACAGATATATATATGCATCCACTTCAGATAGCATTCACCCTATCATGAAGTGTACATCTAAGCATCGTGTATATATTTGTCTTCCTACAGAAGTCACTTCTTCCGCAGTGAGAGCTTTGGATAGCTAGTGCCATGCAGATATCTTCACTGCAGTGGTTTCTGTTTGTTAGTCACACACCACTGTGAAGCACCATGATCACATATGGTTGTGCATATTCTCTCTATCTACAGCGTATGTGAGCAGACCTCAATCCTCTTCTGGCCTAGCACTAGCCTCATCATGATCACCACAACAGCAAATTGGAAGTATGACAGCAAGCATCGTCTTTGACCCTGAATGAATTTCAGAAGGAAAATAATGAGATAGTCAATAACTTAGGCTTTGAGTTCTTCCTTGGGTTACTCATGAAAGCCATAGTAGACACAGTGCTTGATCATCTTGTGACAATGTGCACTGTCATGCCTCTGGGACACATTTTGTGGCAAACAGCTGTGTTTTAGAAACCCATGCAGCTACCTCTGCCTCATTGCCTCAGTTGCCTGCAATATAACTAAACAGAAATCAGTCAATCAGTTCACAGGACTCAGATATAGTTACTCAGAAAACAGAATAACATCTGCCCAAATTTATAAAAGATAACTTAGTGGCAATAAAGCTACCCTTTTGGAGTCAGATAAAGCAGGCAATCTAAAAATTTTCGTGTGTTTCTATCTCCTTGTCTTATTTGTTTTCATTATAAGCATATTTTTCAGAGGTTATTTCAGGCTTAGCATTGTGTTGGCTACATTAAGCACAGTAATAGAGATTTCTGCCTGAAAAAAAAAATTGTTCAACAAAACAATAACTTGATGTGCTGCATAGAAGTTACTGAATTATGCTTTCCCAGCAGGGAGAGCACCATGGAGCACACTGGCTCTGATGTACTTTGACCTGCTACTTGTTAAATAAAACATTCTTGATCTGATGTTGCTGGAAATCAGACTCATCTCATGCAAATGGCGAGCAGATTCATAAGCCAGCTCCCCTCAACAAACAAGCTTAAACACACATGACCAAAAGCCTGTGAGGGAAGAAGAAGGAACTGTTTCATATCACTTGTCTACAATGAAGTTAGCACTATTTGCACTAGTTGTCTCAGAAACAAGCCTAAATATATTGATTTTCAGACTGTAGTCCCTGTTCTTTCAAATGAATTGAGACAATTCACAATATCTGCTATGACTCCCTGGCAACCTGAGAGATTTTACCTATGTTTCCTCTTGCTATTGCACTTAACTCTCTTGATCTTTTTTTTTTTCTCTTTAATATAAATGAAGACACCTTTGGCCCTGCTAGCTGTGACTGTGTGCTGGAATTAAAAATGTATGAGTTTTTTTTTTTCAAATTCAAGTAAAATGCATAATACTTGAAGAGCATTAGTTTGGATACTGTCCAATCGCTTTTGAAACTGAGAAACTGAGATGCAGAATAGTATAGATCTAGTCTTACACTGGCACTGATTGCTATTTTGTTGCCATGGCAACTAACAGCAAATATTAGATTTAATAGAATAATGAAATTTTGTTTTCATTAAAAAATCATTTGAAAAGATTTTTTTGTAGAATTTTCCAGAGGCAATTTCCTTTTTTAAACAGAGTTTTTGAAACAAAAGAAAACAATCCATATTATTTTGCCTTTGAGTCACCATTTTAATTAATTTCTTATTTCAGAAAGGGAAATGAAATGCTGATTTAAAGGTATGTACATCACTTCATTGTGTTTTTATTTTAGGAAATATTTTCTTTGTTAACTTTCCTGAAAAGCAGGTAAAAAACAACTGAAGTATAAAGCCTATGCTGAGAGAAGCACCTGAAGTATAAAGTCTGGTCCTGCTGTTAGGGCCTACAGTATCCCTGAGAGGGCAGACTCTAGAGGGACAAAAGGATCCCTACAACTGGAATAAGTCAAATTTGATCCAGAGAACAGTGTTGCACATACAAAAATGAGTACCTTCCTTTAGGATAAAATCTTTCTGAATTTAGATGTCATTTTCCATGTCAAGTTTGCTGGGGATGTAAATAATGTATGTGCATCACAGAACAAGCTTAAGATCATCTTGGTCAATAATATGCTGCTACATATTGCCACAGCCAAAATCAGGAAAATTCTATACTGAATTCTTTTGTGTCTTTGTGTGTTTTTCTTTTCTTTTTTTTTTTCTTTCTTTCTTTTTGCTTGTTTTTTTGTTTTACCTATGGAAAGTGACTTTTTCATATAAAAATGTATATGTATATATATATTTTTCCAATAAGATTAAGTAGGTCATCCAAAATCTGAGGTTTTTCAATATGGGAATTGTGATGATGCCTCAGGAGAGGTTTAGCTCACCTGTGTCTTACTTCTCTCATCCGTGTGGCCTGTTCCAGATGGACACTGTATCTCTTTATATGGTCCATGAAGAGGAAGTCTTGTAGTGCAACCATCATTTTTTACTGCAAATGGAGCTTTGGCTCATTATGTCTCACTGTGATCCACAGCTGGAAACAACTAGGCTAAGACTGGTATAAATGATTAATTTTGCACAAGAAGACTGAGCAGAGTGCAGGAGCGAGGCAACTGAGTTACACAAGCTGGTGATACCCCACCAGTTCCAGATAGAAGCAATTTGTGTTTGTTCTAAAAGCAAGAAAATAAGGATTAGGGTTTTCTTTGTTTATTTCTTTGTTTTTATATGAAAAAGATGAGAAACTGATTTCAGTAGAGTCATTGTCCATGCCAAATTTCATCCTCTCTCTCATTGTATTGTCTTTTGTTTATTTGTTTGTTTGTTTTTTGGTGGAAGGTAGTAAACAAAATTAATGCAGAGGACAGAGGGAACAGAAGTGTTCTTCTAGGTCTGGCGTCGAAGCTGCAGGGGGAATCTTATTTAAAATTCCTTCTTTACTTCTCATGGGATCTGTGTTTAAAAATATCCAAAAAAGGCATGGTTTTAGAAAATCTAATTTTCAGTCTAATTTTCAATCACAAGATACTCAAATATTAGAGGAAACAAAAGAATGTTTCTTCTTCTTCTTTTATGAGAATTTAAGTATATATATTTGAAAGTAGCACTGCATAACTAGCATCTATCACCATGTGCCTCTCCTATCATATCAGTAACATAATATAGCACAGGGTAATATGTCAGCAGAAGATAATTAACCTACCATTTAGTGAAAAACAAAACAAAACATTAAAAAGACCAGAAAAATACTGAGGAGTAACAGACTGCTGAGCAACCTGTGTGATTAACACAAAAGGCACTATTTTATTAAAGCTAGATTATCAGAGTCTATAAACATCTTTTGGTACTCGGTAATTTAAATGATTTATCTCAACTCTTTACCACAAAAGATGTTTTTAAGAAGGAAAGTTATTGCTTAGCCTTTACTAAATGGAAGAAGCTGCCAATAAAGGAACACAGGAAAACAGCTTCACAAAGCAATCTAGAATTCCTTTCTTTTTCTCTTTCAGAGATCTTGCACTGGGACTTAGGAAACAGACTATAAAACGTCAAAGCAAAGGAAAAGCTTTTTTTTTTTTTTAGTGGTATTTAAATAATTAAGGTTTGTCATTGCTTCCAGTACTTCTTTCCTGCATCAGTCTTGTCTGAGGCAAGTCATTACTAACTTCAGTTTGGTCCTGTAAATAGTATACCAATGAACATAACACATATCAAGGGCATTTCGGTTAATAAAGCTGAACAATCAATTCAGATAAGGCAAAGGAAAGCTGTAAGAATTTTAGAGCAGGGTTCATTTTATTGCCTCTGGCATTGCACAATAACATAATAGGAACCTATGTCATGGCTGGTCACAGAAGGTGCATTTATATAAATTGTACTCTATGGGAATATTTGTGACAGTAACATTTTCATGATTTAAAATAAAATTCCCGTACACTACTGGAGCTTCTCTATTCTCCATGAAAAACAAACAAACAAACAAACAAATAAAGAAAAAAAGCGAAGAAAACACTCAAATGACATATTAGATAAGGAATTGTCTGAACTTTCATACCTGTGCACAGGTAACCTAGGTTAAGACAGCTGATCATGTCTTCCTTTTGTCATATCCTCCTGTAACCAGGGACTTGGTTACATGAAAAGACAGAGCCTTCTGCCACTGAACAATTTTCATGGTTAAAATCACATGGTAGTTTGCTAGGGCATTTAATGCAGACTTCCTGAAACCATCACTTAAAGTTTTTGCTGTAACTAAGTACAATATAGGAATATTTTGTTTGGTAGATTTTATCCATAATGATCTAAATGAATATAGAACATACAAAAATTATTCTTCTGTACTTGATGTTGAAATAACTGTTGTAGGTCTGCTTTAAAATACAACAATAATGAGTTTTTAATGTTTGACATTGTCAGGACAATAATATAGATTTTCTATGCAAATGACGAAGACAGTAACACTTTAAGCAAACTTGGTTCAAATCATTAATGTGATTCTGTTTGTGTGCACATATAATACATATTGAATGAAATGAAGGGTAATGGTGAAAAACCAACATATATTATTGGTCACTGAAGGTCATTTTCTCAATCAATTGGCCATAGTTACTTGATCTCCTATCTTCTCTCTCTCCCTTACAAAGTTTGCATTTTTTTCTACCTTAATATTTTTCACTTTGATTTTGTTGACCATATTTCATTTTATATTTTAGATTACACAGTATTCTCAATAAGCTGAAGAACTTTGCAAATAAAAAAGTCATTGTCATGGGATGAGCTTTTCCTCATATTTTACAATTGTAAATCCTTTTTTTCCTATTATCTTTTTTCTTACAATTTCACTAGAAGATATCTGAAGGCACCTTCCCAGTTTTAGAAACGTCTTTAAAATACGTATATTTCACAAAAATGTCTTTCAGTTTTGGATGACAGTGAAAGAAACTAGGATCTATATTAGCAACGGCATCAGGGCCTGTATAATGCAATAAAACAGATGTAGTTAATGGATAACAAAACCACAAAGTCGAATCAAACCATGCACCAGAAAACCTGTACAGAGTTACTTGGCAGAAATGGTACAATGTCACTGTGAAGCGCTCAGTCTCTGTTACACTGCTTGATTCTGCTTCTCCTACTATATGACCTTAAGATTAGTTAAAGAATGTCAGAATTTCTTCATTCTTGTTGATGTTTCCTAAAAATGTCTATGTCTTTCTCCCTAGAGCCTCACATTTTGGGGCAGATTTATATTCTTAACTTGTAGGGACATCAAAATGTCTGTAAAAAATCAGAGCACATTGAACCCTTGAGCTAAAGGTTGTATTTTTATTTAATAGCCAACAGTAGACTTCGCTCTGTGAATTTTTTTAAGAAAGAGCAGTGTTTTTTTTCCACTCTATTTATACTTCTGATCTTCTAGTCAAACCAAAGCCTCAGAGCACCAAATTATAAAAATTGCTGAAAAAAATTCACCATCTCTTCATGAATATTAAGTGTCTTCCTAAAAGAGGAGACACTAGTTTCAGCTCAAGTTTGAGAGGAAGATGCTGAAAAGAGTGAAATCCATGTGTCCATATATAAACATGCAAGATTAGGAAGACCCATTCTCTGAATTGATGAGATGCAAGCTAATTAGACAGTTTTATAATCTCAAACACAGATAGATATGTCCAAATGGCTTCTGTACCAAAGCTGATTGATTGATTGATAGACCTTGTCTGGAACACTGTCCTTGCAGAAATCTAAACTTGTCCTACATTTGTGTTACAAAGAATATGAGACTAAAAGCATCAGTAGGAAAAAGCTGAATATTTTTGAGAGTTTGGAGATCGTAGCATTGTTTTATAGAACCAAGCTGGCTTTACATTCTACTGTATTGTTATTTTTAAAGCTAATTTTTAAGGTACACTTTTTATTTAACACAAAGCAATAGAAAATATCAATGTGACCTTCACAACATATTGAACTTGCTAAAACCCAGATGAGTAGTAAAATCTACTCTTTAAACTGAACTTAATTACAGAGTACTATTTTTCCTCTGTATTTCTCCTTTCCCTGTTCTTCCTGCCTCTCCCTTTGAAAACTATTTAGATAGTGCAAATAAGTGCAAAATATGCTAATAAAACTTGTTTGTAGCACTTGGCATTTGGAAGTGTTTATAAAAGGTCTTAGAAGGGCTAAAATATTTTAAGATAGCATTAAAAAAACAAGTTTACTTTTTCAGAGCTAAGATGCTCTTAACTGTAAGGGAATTTTGCCGTGTACAGTTTCCAATAATAGATTAGTGTCAGAGAAGTAAAGAACTTAGAGAGATATTACACACTTATTTTGCTGCTGTGGGCATGTAACTAATGAATTAAAGGGCACAGAGATGGTGCTATGTTGAGCATTTTTATTTTTTGAAGCTTGCAAGTCTACCAAGCATCTTCTCAAATGCTTTAGTATGAAGAAAGGGAAGTAGGTCTCAAAATCAAATTACTAAAATTCAGTGATTTTATTTTGAAAAAATATTATTGAAAAATATTATTAGATGAATACAAGCTAGTAATGCACACTTGTGGGGAATGAATGAATAAATAAATAAATAAATAAATAAATAAATAAATAAAAAGGGGGCAACATCTCCTTGGGCTGCATGAGTAAAAGGGAAAAGGGCTGCCAGTGAATTGAGTGGATCCTTCCCCTCTTTTCAGCCCTGATGAAGCATGCCTGGAGAGCTGCATCCAATCTGGACCTCTCCAGTATAAGAAAGATATGGAGAAACTGGGTGAGTCCAGCAAAATCACAGACAAAAGTGATTAAAGGACTGTACCATCTTTCATATGAGAAGGTGAAAGAGTTGGGACCATTTAGTCTGGAGAAGAGACTAAGGTGGAATCTGATTAGTGTGGTTAACTGACTGGTGAACATGTATAAAGAGTAGAGAGTCAGACTGTTCTCAGTGGTGACAGTGACAGGACAGGAGGCAAGAGGCACAAACTGAAACAGAGGAAATTCCATCTGAACATAAGGAAACACTCATTCACTTTGAGGGCAGGTTGCCCAGAGAGACTGTGGAGTTTCCACGCTTGGAGACATTCAAAACCCTGCAATTTGCTCTAGGTGACCCTGCTCTCAGCAGGTGAGATTGCACCAGATTATCTTCAGAAGGCTCTTCCAACAGCAGTAGTTCTGTGGTTCTGTGACTCTGAATTTTGTCACTAGCTTCTGCAGAGCATGGTTGCCATCCCAAGTCCTTTGCAACCCAGCAGCACAAGAGGTAACAAAATCCCATTCTGTCTTTTTCTCTTAATTGATGAGCTATTTTTTTAGTTTAAGTTATTAAAGAATAATTCACAACTCATTAAAACTAACACTTCTTGATATCTTAAGGAATCGTGCTTTTTTAATAATTAATTTCTAGAATATTCTTTAGAAGATACAGAAGGGGGAAGCTATTTCCATTTCCATTATTTGCACAGTCAGGTATGGTTTTCATTTTCAGCTTCTGAAGTGCTTTTAGATCAATTCTACAATTCAAGCAAAGTAATTATAAATAATACAGTTCCTTAGACAGAGTGTTAAAATGGCCTGGGCATGGATATTTACAAGTTCATTCTTCTGTCTCTCAAAATATTTGCATCCTTGCTTATTCTGAATGGTCCACTGAACTCAATGTTGGTCATGCCAATACAAATACATTGTCTATTCTGACTGTAATTGTTGCCTCAATTTGATATCTTTGTGCACCTGCAGCTGAGTTAAAGACTAGTCTTTATTCTTTCTTCAACTCTGCAGTAACTGGGGTTAATGAGGAACTGGAAAAATTGTTAATAAACTGCAATGGTCACCATTGGAGCAGACTTTGATCAGTCTTTCTTCTTTATCTTAAGTTCAGAAAATGCTTGCTTTGACCAGCTTTCCTAAAGAAGAGATATCTGTTTGTTTATTATTATTATTATTTTACTGTTGGAAGTTGTATGGGAAAAACTGTTCAGAAAATTCCCTAGATGAAGTTAAGTAGAAATAATTTATTTTCTATTTCTAGATTTTTTTGTAACTCAGTCAGCCAGAAGCTCTAGCAATTCTGTACAAGTTAACAGGGAAAAGGAAAGTGCCTTTTGCTTTTTCTGAGCAAATGCAAACTAGTTTAGTAGCTGCAGACAGTTTTATGGGGAAGCACTGCCTCACTGTCTCTGTTGATCATACCCCATCTGCACACAATTCCCATTGATTGTATTAATTAGGTACTACTCCCATATTACTCTTTCTTACAGCTGTGGTGCCAGACACTGTAAGATTTTTTCATGCATTCAAGGTATCTTCCCTTTCCTGCGGGCTTTAGGTGTTTGACTTTAAGAGAGAGAGAGAGAAAAAAAATAAGAACATGATATCTTGGGAGCTGAGACAGAGAGAGCAGACAGGATATGCATAAGGATAACAGTGAAAACCAATCAGTTGAAAACCTTTTCAGTAGATGATACGACTATTTTCAAATATGAAGTACTATCTAAAGTTTTACTCATATGTATATACACACAAATACTTGGGCAGTTGCTAACATTTTAGATTTTTATTCCAAGACCAAAATCTGCATCTCTATCTGGCTTTCTGTTATGAACAAATTAATTAGTAATTAATTCTGAACTTGAGATGCTTATCTACCGAGATAGCAAATAGCTTACTGTAGGCTTGATTAAGAAGTAAGTCTGCACTTTATAGATCCTATTTAAAATTAAGTCTGTGATTTTGCAATAGCCTTGTAGAAATAGCTGATTCATAAATGAAATTTGTGACTGCATTGAAATCAGTACATGTTTTCCTATTCATTCCAGCAGTAGTAGCAGATTCTATACATTATATTTTCACTTTGTATCAAGTGTATTTTTCATTTGAAGTTTATTTCATCACTACTTACATCTCTTAGTTACAATAGCCATTGTATTGACCTTTCATCTCATTCTTGATTTACCATAGAAAATTTTACTCACTTCTAATAACTACTGTTTTCTCATTTATAGTGATTAGATTACACTGAACATTTCCATTTTGCAAGATAATTCACAACCCCTACACCTAAAATGTACTCTCCATGAAATCTGATTAAATCACACAATTGACTTTTGATGAGCACTTGCAATATTTCAAAGGACCACAACAGGAGAGACAGACCGAATATAATTCTGAGGCAGGGTAAATACCCTCAGAGCTTTGAATCATGAACAGATTTTCTGAATTTTAAATCACATTATACCTGGCTGTGAAAAACCTGTCAACTTGCTTACCAGCTGATACAGATTGCGTACATGAAGTACATTGCTGTCTTCTAAGATACCAACATGCTTTGTGACTTGTCTGCACTTTCCATGTGTAAGAAGGCAGAAATTTTGCAAGTTATCAAAAATACAACAGCATGTCTAGAGATTTTATTTTCTGCAGATACAGAAAGATATATAAAGGTTACACCAGGACAATAATTGTGCTTTCTAACAATTCTGTTTCAGGAATACGTAATACTATTCCTGTACTATGGTTCTTAAATATTAATTCTTAAATTTTAAAATATTTTGTTATGCTGTTGTGAAAAGTAAAAAAAGGTAGACCGATAAAATATACGGATGTTCTGTAATGATATGAGCTCTAAACATGTTAAAATTTGCTTCAAGAAGGAGGCAATAAATTACTTCAAAAATCTAAACTGAAATGCTCTGTAGAAATGTGAGAAAATTGGTGAGACGTAAACAGTAATGGGGAATACTGCTAATCCAGAACATTTTGAGATCAGACATGATTCAAATTAGTGAAAATTCTTATTTTTGAAGGGAGATTGTTGCCACAGGAGGTGTATAGTTTCCAGATTTACTGCACAGTGTTTTGGGCTCAAGACAAAAAAATAAGAAACTATTAGTTTGGAATATGTGCTAAACACAAACAAAAGTTAATACAGGTTTAGATTAAGTAAAATAAGAGAAAAACAACAGAGGAGGATTTTATCCATGGACATAGTGGAGCCCAAAACCTTATATCCCCTAGTAAAATCTTTCTCAGTCTCATTCTTTCCTGCAGTAAGCCAAACTACATATATGCTGCCATCATGCCTGGGAAGAGGAAGTGCACACATCAGGAATATTGGAAGACAAATGCATTAGCACCTATTTTTTATTTACTTATTCATCAGTTATTCTTCACAGTGATAGTCATCTTCCAATCTTCTACCCAAACTTCTCAACACCAGGCACATCAGTTTCTAGCATAAACTTTTCCTTCACCAATGAAAAGAGCTAGGAAAGAAAAGATCTATCTTTCAGTAAATATTTAAACAAATTCCACCTGCACCCAAAGCTGAAGGTAATAGTCTGTCTCAGCATCATCAGAGTACCTCAAGTGTGGAAATTTACAGCTCAACATCAGCCTGGGAGCTTCTCAATCACTTCATGTCTCAAGTAGTGGGGAGTCTGCTTCATCATCTTTGCAAACAAATAAGAAATTCAAAGAAATACTTGTGATGGTTTTTAAGAGTGAAGTCTCTCCTTTCCCATCATGGTATATCTGGAAATATTTAGTCTCCAGTAGTCTCCATCATAGTTTCTGTAAGACTAAGATGCACTATCATCTGGGGTGTTTCGCCCTATGAATGGTTATTGCACTTTCATTTATCACTACATAAAATTGACTTACTTTTTTTTTTTTTTTTTTTCATTTGGGCTTATTTTAATGAGCTAATGGTAGTTTTAAAAGAGTATGGAGAAATAAGCAGACCTAATGAAGACCTTGAAGGCTCATAAATGTCATTTTCTCTGGATCAAAGACCTATTGAGACTCCATCGGGAAGTCTTTTACTCATTAATTTTGTTGAAATGATAGGGGAATGTGAATTCATGTAGCCCGAAGTAGTAGCTCAGATAAGAAGGCTCAGAATCTACAAAACACTTCTGAAATGCTTGTGTCCTCACTAGCTGGAGTGATACTGAGGAAATGTCTTTTTCTTTTTCTTTCACTAATGGTTTAGAAACACTATGTAATTAAACTAATCTCTATCAAAATTTTCTTCTGTAACTTTCAAGAAAGGCTTTTCTGTGATTTTGTCCATTGTTTATTTTTTCTGCTTTATCCACTGAGTTTATCCTAGGAGCTCATGCCAGGTCTATACCAAGCTTGGATAAAAAATTGATCACCAATACTGATCTGTCATCAGGTCAGCCAGCTAAACCCTCATTTGAAAATGAGTGTGTATGCTGAAGAAAGCATATTTCAGATTACTGTGCTGTGTCCTTTCATATTCTTTTCCCCAAATGTTCAAGCCTAATGGACAAGATCATCTGAATAATATAGCATGTTTACCCAGTCTTACCTTCATTGGTAGAACATCATCTATTGCTCTTGACAAAGTGGTTAATAAAGGTTGACTTTATATATAAAGAAAAAAAAATCCCTTTCTCGGCACAAATCTCAAAATCTTGCAAAATGATAAAAACGTGGTCATTTCATCAGTCCTAGGCAATTTTTGAACTCGTATAATCCCTAGCTTTGGAGACCTTTACTTTGGTTCCATAGTAAGATGATGAATGATAAAAACAAACCAAAAAAAAAAAAAAGAAAAGAAAAAAGAAGAAAGAAGAAACATGATTGGCAGCAAACTACATTTTATCATTAATCCTCACATAAGCTTTTATCAAACTTCTTAATCTCAAATTGTTACAAACATTGAAAGATTCATTATACAGCAGTAGAATGACAACAATTCACAAAGAAAGGACAGAAATCCTTTTTTTAAAAAATCATAAAACTGTTCAATCTTTATTACTTATACCTTGTTTCATCATTTTATTATTCTAAATAAAAGTTTTCCATTTGGATGCATATCTGCATGGACTAAGAAAAGAAATGAACTTTATTAAAACTGTCAATTTGTCCAAGTATTTTTCAGGCAGAGATGCCTGTGTTTGAAATGCTACTGTATATACTTACAGATCTTTTTATACTGCAACTGATTTTATAGTTTTCTTATCCACTAATCTAGTAGAAAGAGGAAGACAAAGATCCTGCATACTTTTGAACTTCATATGTTAACAGTATATAATGGTATATAAATGTTAAATCTATTAAAACAGACAAAAAATCTACTAAACACGAGGAATTTACTTTGGCTGATAAACTCAAGACTGTTGCAACCCACCCAGTTTCTTTCTGAAGAGATGGGTGAGCTGCAGCTGATGGAACTGATGGAAATCCAGAGAAATTTATTCAGCTGCTTGCCTGAAAAAAACTCTCCATTCAAGATGGAGATCCACAGAATATGATGAATGAGTTTGCTGACTATTCCTAATTTTTTTTTTTTTAGGACTAATGAACAAGCTTCATCTAAACTTTATTTATTCTCTTCACTTAATGTTTTTAAAAGGAACAAAACTACTGTGTCAATCTGCTCTGAAGACTCAAGCAGGCCTGAAACTTCTAGTCCTTTTTCCCCTTTTAAAATAACAACCTACCCAAGATGTGTGAGGTGATTTTTGAGGTTTATTTTTTAAGAGATTCTTTGCTGCTTTCATGCTGCCTGAACGCATTTGAAAATGCTTATGAAGACTGTGTTTGATGTAGATACTTTGAAAGTAAATGTGCACTTAGGGGAAAATAGGCTTTGAAAATATCTTTGCAGCTGGTTTGAAGGGGAAAAGAAAAGTCTGGAAATAACATGAGAAGTAAATTTCATATGTAGCATTTCACCTGCTTCTGTCGGAGGCATTTTGTATTGTAGTTATACATTCTACTAAAGAGAAATCCACTGACTCATACCAGATGAACTAATCCATATTTTCAAAGCAGGACAGAATCTCTGTGGCATAAAAAGCATAGGTGTTCTCTTAATATTTTTGTGACCCTAAAATGTAAGTAATTTAGGTGATAGCACCTATAAGAAATTAAATTCTAAGTATTACTACCAGTGTCAGGAACTTGGTTCTGTATTTACAGAATACCTATGAAATGTTCTACAAAAGCTGAACATCTTCCTAGCTTATCACAAGTCATATATTACCTCTAAACTATGGTCTAGGTACTAGGATTTGCTTAAAAAGGGAATCTGATGCATCATCTCACAAGGAAGTGTGTCTAAGCAAACAGCACAATTTCTACAGAGGTACACAATCTCCTCTAAATCATGACATCCCTTCTGCTTTATGAGAATCCTGTTACTCCTACACTCCTTCTCAAAACAATTATATAACACATGAAGCCCATGAGGAACTTAAAGACCTCAGGTCCAATCCTTTGAGCATGCTCCAGTGCAGAAGGCTCTATGAAAGCACAGCTGGTGACAGTATTGGATAGTTGGGACCCATCAGTTATCCTTCATCCTGCTTAGCTCTTCAACAAGATAATTCACCTTAGAGTTTATTTCCTTCTGATGTTCAAAAAGTCTGTGCTTGAACTTCTACTGCTTTATGAGCAGTCCCCTCTCCATCAGACTACTCAATCTGGGGATGGAAGAGTTTCTTTGTATTTTTTCTCGAATTTGATGTGTTCAGAAAACAAAAATCAAGGCCTAATCAGATTAGAAAGAATAATGATGAACATGAATTTCTGGTTTAGGTGGGTGCTTACTTGGGGAAGTCTGTGTTCTGGTCTATGCTTCAAAAATGGTATCATCATCTCTCTTCCACCACCAGTGACACTGGAAATTCTTGATCATTGAATTCTTGATCACATTCCTTCACTACTGAGACATGAATCATTAAGGAGTTTGCTGCATTCAATAGTATGTTACTGATTTTCAGTCACCACCTACTTTTCTGTGAGCGAAGATGTGAGATCAGTAAAGATGCTTTAGAGGTAAAAGATGACAGCTGTAGAAATATATACAATCCTGAAACAAACTGGACTTCAGAACAAACTTCACCTAGTCTGAAGAAACCATAATTGTGAGGCCCTTTATGCTATAGAAGCTGTAATATCTTACCTACACTGTGAAATAAGCGTGGGTGAAGAATTTCCACAGAATATCAATTGCAACCAAAATTCATATTTCTTGTCTCGCAAAAAACCACGTGTGTACCCATGTTCACATGCTACCAATTTAAAGAACACAATTTGGATTGTCACTTAATAGAACTATTTGTATCTTGGGAAATTTCTGGGAATTGTGACTGAAAGGCGCTATAGCCCAGCTCACTCTTCATATAAGTGGATGACATGCTCTTGCACATTCTTCATTCTGTAGATATTTAAGTGAGACAGATGGGGAGAAAACTACATAGACGCTCAGCAAGACTTCTCGGGAGCATAGTGACTACAGGAAGCTGAGAATCAAGTTGAAAATCAAATGGTTACAGCAGTCTGGTTGTTCAATACTTCTCTCTTGTTCATAACTTTCTGCTCATTATTTGAAATGGATCCACTTATATATAAGTAATTAAGCAGTTGTTGAAGAGGAGACTTGAACCTTGACATCCCACAGTCCTGCCATGTGCCATAATTTTTGCCAGTCCAGACTCCCTCTCCAACTCCTTTTCTGATTATAGCTGGAAATTCCCATATGTACTTGAGTACGCTTCTTGATTAAATTTTCACTGAAACTTGAACCTCGGAAAGTTTAAATTTCAAACAATTGACATTTTCTGATGAAGAAGTCCTTCATAAAAAATTTCTGGCAACTTCTGACCCCAAAATTGAGTTCAGGGATTGACACACACACACAGCTTGTCATAGAGGTTATGCTGGGAGTTTCTTTAGTTAGAGAAAATAGCATTTAGTGTTTGATTATACATATCTGGTTAAAGTTTAGAAGTCAAAATGAAATATCACAGTGAGAAATACCAATCTGGAAAGAAATGGCAATGTGAGTGAATGACAGGAAGAGGTTAAATGAAAAGCTGACACTAATTCTTTACCGTGTCCTCCATGTGATATAATAAGAAAATTCATCATGAAGATAAGATCATAAAAACACAAAGGATCAGGCAGGTAATACTGAAGGTGAATCAAAATGAAGGGACAAAGTTCAGATACCTTCTCACCTCAGCAAAGGTATGATGTAAAATCCAACAAAGATATCTTTAATTGTGAAGGTTTAAAGAGAGATTTTTGTCCCAGCAAATATCTTCCTGATCATTCACGGAGGAGAAAATTCTTCAGTGGACACAGTTGTATTTTCTGGTAATCCAAATTGAGTTTCAAAGCAGTCATTGCATAAATTCTCAGTCCGGATGGCTGATGGGGTAATGCACTGGGTCTGATTCTGTTTTCATTTAACCTTGTGAAAAGGTACAAAAAGCACATACCGATCCAGCGCCTAGTGCTCCTTCTTCTTGTGCGGAGAGTTCCCGCAGGTTGCTACACTGGAGGAAATGGTAGAAGAAACACAAACCACCAACTTATTCTGTGGCTCATGGGAATTGTTCTTTCCACAGTTTATGCAGATTAGTACAGGGAAAAGTGCTTGCTTCTGCCTCTGCTTCTGGCTTTTCTTTGCAGCCACTACAAGTTACATCATTTTTCTATGTTTCTTCCCTGCACAGAAGCAGAAGCAATGCAATTACACACACAGTGCAGCATTTTGTAAGGAATAGTGTTTGAATAGGAAATCAAGGATTTAAATTGCTTGTATATTCTGCTATAAACAAGTGGTAAGAATAGCTGATATTGTCAAACAAGTATATGAATATGGAACTTACTGGTGACTATGCATGAATATTGTAGGCACAAGAGTTATATACACTGAGCAGAAAATGTGGGGAGAGTCACACGGAAGTCACAAAATACCATTTTCTTTTATACAAACTCTGGTTTGTCAAATTTCATAATTTCACTCCTCCCAAAAATGCTTTATTCTGTTTTGGTACAAAATCAAATGTCTTTCAATTTTCACTCTAGTGAACATTTTTTACAAAAAAGTCAAATTAAGAATCCACAATAAAAAGTATTTAGAGTTGTATTTAATGTGGGTCTTGGCGCTTTGTTTTTCTTCCTACTACAGTCAGATATGTCATGATGTAATGATAATAGATAAAAATTATATTATTTAGCTTGATACTATGCAGTTTCAAGTTTCAGAATTCCAAGGGTTTGCTTTTTTTTTTTCCCCCCCTTGCTTTTTTCTCTTGTTGAATTATCACTGAAACATATAGCATTTAAAAATTTTCCCCCCTTGCTTTTTTCTCTTGTGGAATTATCACTGAAACATATAGCATTTAAAAATTTGGATGAAGCTAGCACTTTAAATATAAAAATTGTCAATTTAAAACATTTCTGCCATTCCTAGGCAGCCAAAATATTACTCATACGGCCTGCTACTCTTTTCTCACAATTTATTCTATCAATTCCTAAAGCCATTTGTCTTTTTATTTTTTCTTATATACGACTATTTCTTAGAATAAGGAATGATTTGAAAATGGTTATGTATGCTATATAATGTCTTTGATATGTCCAGTGCCTGAAATATGAAGGTTTCTGCCTCTGCAGAAACCGACTTTTGAAAAAGGACTCTCTCTACAACTTCTAACTCACCTGAAATTTAGGTACCTCAAAATATTTTTTGTAAAATTGAAAAAAAAACCTTTAATGCATTTAGGTGAAAAATAGAACTGTCCCATCCATAAAACTTAATCTGAAATATTTAAAACTTAATTCATGTATATATTTGTTGAAATGGGACATTGAACACCAGTTCATTCTCACAGCTTTCAGATAGAATGATATTCTCTGACCAAAAAAAAAGAAAAAAAGGCCTAAAATTTTGCAAAGCATTTCCAAACAGCTCTAATTATCTGTCTTAACTTACAAAGAAATCCTGTTGTCAGATAAATTGTTCCTGGCTGCACCAGTCTAAATGCGACCCTTTCTGTTTAATTCTGTTTTTAACTTGATAAATATGAATGATGCGTGAGAACGCAAATAATGATCCTTCTTAGCTGCATCTGTGCATAGGAAATAATGTAGCATTTGCTAAAACCTATGAACTATATTTTTTTGCTATGATATGTATTCTACTTTTATAAACAAATTTAACTTCATACATACAAAAGCCTTTTATCTGGAGTAATTCAAAGATGACACTGCTGAAAATCTGATATATTTTAATTAAAGTACTTTGGCTATATATTACTCAGATTTTGGGTGTCTTTCTCAAGGACTAAAATTTCCTGGCTACACGGGTGACATTCTTGTAAAAGTCTATAATTTCCCTTGGCACCCAACTTCATTTTCTCAAAATAGTCCATCCAGTGATGCCTTCCTTTTTCCATTAGGATTATGATGTCTTCTGACATTGATAATAATGACAGAATAAATTTTGGGGGGTCTTGTCTTGATTTAATGCTTCAATATTGTATTTTCCTTTTAACATTTACGATTCTCCCTTAGGAAAAATATCCTTCTAGCCTGACCTGTATGTCCTTTTTCAGAAGGAAGCAAACTGGTTCATATGAAATAACTTTGGGATCCTAACCTTTACCCATGCTGTAATAATTTGGACTTTATGTTTGTGTACGTTGTTTTAATATTGAGACATTTTTACTGACAACTAAGAAAGCAAATGCAAAAGCATGGGTTGCATATTCGCCTATGGACATATGGCCTAGTTAGAATCAGTTTTGTGTGCCTTCCTAAACCACGTCTCTACAAGCCATGCAAGTGTCTTGAGAGACAGTTTAAACCATTGGAAGGACTGGGAAATTGTCAGAGGAATGAAGAGGAAATAGAAAATGCCTGAGGATAGAAGGCAGCAAGGATGAAGTAAGGACACGGAAAGACGGAGTAGGACAAATTGTGGTTCAAAGTGTGACAGCAAAAGCATCTAACCTCACTGCTTGCCTCTCTGTTTTCCCAAGCGACCTACAGGTATTGGTCCTTCAGGCTTTCAGAACTGGCTTGGCTGATGAAAAGCAGCAACTATCATCAATCATACTGATTCAAAGTCAAACACTGTGAGGCAGGAGCCTTCCCAACATCTTATGGCTACTGCATCAAAAGCTACAATAAATATGCCTGTGAACAAATGTAATTCATCATTTACAACAACAATACTTCTGATATGGAAGCTGAGTAAAACAAGAATCCTCAAGATACAAACTGACATCTATACTTTAAAAGATGTATTTTTGAAATAGATTTTTGGCAAAGTTGTATTTAGTTTGTGGCTATAATTGACAGCTAACAAAGAATATCTTATAGGAAACCAAGTATTCAGTAACTAAACCTTAGGTCTTAACTGCATTTCAAATGGAATTTGAAAAAAAAAATGATCATTGTATGATATTGTCCAGTTATATAATATAACTTCTCTGAATGATTAGGGAATATAAATGACAGTTTCAAGAGAAGTGGTAATAAGGTACTAAAAGAATGCTTAGAATGATCAGTTATATACCTTTTAAATGCATTTAACTAGGTTTTAATCATTCTTACCAGCACTGGAGTAACAGCATACTCTGATTTATTTTTCACATTACCTGATAAGTAAGACAAATCTAATTAAGAAGAATCATACATAAATGTGTTGTGCCATTTGCCTGTGAATTTTGGGCAAACAGTTGTCTAAATATGATCTATCCAGAAATTTGAATAACAGTCTAAAACATCAGCTCCTTGAAGATTAAAGTCTAGAGAATGTATAACTGTAATTACAAAACAGCAAGATATTTGCCCTCATTTTGAGTAGTGATATATGACAGAAGGTTGAAACCACTGCTTCAAAGCAACTGGGGATAATGCAGGCTATTGACATGGAGCAAAGCCAACAAAAATTTGAAAGTGGTGAATAGTAATGCTATTATAGTAAAATGTTACAGGTCATAACTTCTGGGAGACAACTGTGTGTTCTTTTGTAGCCAGCTATTTTATCTGAAGGAATTAAACTCCACTAAAATAGGAATTTATATGAAGTTTGAAAAATTATGCTCAAAACGCAAAGTAGCTATTTCAGCTACTCAGTGCTCTAAAGAAAGGGTTTTGTCATCTTTTTAACAAAAGAAAGGAAGAAATTGTTTTCCTTGTTTGATATTTTTTCAACTTTTCACTGAAAATATTTTCCAGAAAAAATACTTTGCTATATTCAGGGGATAATATTTTACTTCTAAGTTTTTTTTTTTTTTTTTCTCCTAGATAGTGGGAAAAGAGGATGCCTATGTGCATGGACTGACAAAAACTTTGAGTGATAAAGAATGCACCTGCCTTGGAGCGAGGCGGACCAATCTGTTGTTTTTTGCATGCAGAATCATCATGCCAAGACATCTTTAACAATGAGGACAAAATGCCAAGATGGGCACATATCAAGTCTTGAGTCTCATGGCATTAAAACCATCATGTTTCAGAGTGGACAGGGAGGGTCTTGTTTTTATTTTTTTTCTGTAAAAAACAAGCATATAATAGGGAACAATTGTGTGACCTCCTGATTATAAGAAAAAGATGCTCAGGGTGTCCAATGTTGAGTACACTGACAGTGGGAATGGAAGTACCTTGGAGAAAGTACACATTGTAAAAGGGTACTCAACAGAGAATACTTGTGTCAAGAAACATACAAATGGCAGGATAGAAAGACCCCTGCTTTCTTTTTATTAGCTGGATTGGGTTTCAGCGTAATCTACAGGTCCACCAAGATCACTGTGAGCCACTTTACCCTGCTGAGGTCTGTGTTCATAGTTAGTTTGATTATCTGTGCACGACACTGTGGGATTTAACTAATTGCCCTGAGCAGAGCAACTCAGCTGGGTAGGGACTGAAAGGAAAAGAGGAGTTAGATACAGACAGGCGGTTGCTGTGCAGGACTTTCAAGGCAAGGATAAGAAGAACTTCAGCTGCAGACTAAGGAAAGTAGAGATAAGCAAAGGAATTTGAAAAAAAAAAAAGGAATAGAAATTGGAAATAAAAGTGAAGTGTTCAGAATATTGTGAGGAAAAGATGACTTTAGCGACATTGCTTCTGAGAGGGGATGGTGCAATGAGACAGGGAAGCTAATATGTTTGAGATGGATAGTGTCACACTTCTAGTAAAGAGGAGAGAAATAAATATTAAGAAAGATGCTCAGTTGTCATAAGTCACTGACTCAGGACAGCTGTAATGGTGGGACCTGACTGAAAGCTAAAAACTACTTTATAGGCTCCCAGTCAGAGAAAGGACTCCAGCAAGAGAGAACAAACAGCACAGGAATGACTCTTCAGTTGCATCTTATCATTGCCACCATAAGCAGAACATGCAACAGCAGAAGCAAACAGCAGCCCATCTCCCAGTGGTCTTCCAACATCGTAACCTCACCAATAAAGTTTATCATCAGCTCTGCCTTGTGGAAGAAAACTGATCAATAAAACACACTTTTAAAATGATTGCTTAATGCAGTAAGAACAATGCCATTTAGCACTTACATATCAGATTATACTCATGCTACTGCACAAACATTGACTAATGAATCAATAAAAACAAAAGAAGGAAAATCTCACTTTCTCCCTAACTGTTCTTACCAACAGAAATAACATTTTTAACAGCAATTCAATTTAGTAAACTGAGGATCTGCCCACTGATATAGCAAGATTTCTGGTGCTCTTCTTGCTTATGTAACTCTATGGTTTTAATAGCTCTCTGACTTTGGCTCTGAATATTAATTTAGCAATAATGTCAATTAAAAACCTACTATACCTGTATCTATTGTATGGGTATGTCTACAGGTTGCAGACACAATAAAACCAGCAAGGCAAAGAAATTATTCATAAGGAGAACAAACTGACCGAAGGATACCCCGTTCTAGGTATCCTTTCAAAGAATTTAAGGAACCCAACCTGTGCTCAGGGAATGGTTTTCAATGCAATAAAAGAGAAAAGGAAGAAAGAAAAGTGATAGCTAACACAAGAGAGTGTGGGCATTGTCAGCAAGACTGACTATCAGCTGAGATGTCAGAGTTGCCCATGAATCTGTTAACTATTGTGACAAGGGTCAGTATAGTTGTTTCAAGTATTTCTAGGGCCTCTGCTATAAAACTATTTGGATGCCAGCTACATAATGTAGAACAATCATTTAAATAGCATATTCAAGTTCTTAAATTTAGGGTTTGATTCCCTAGGTAAATTTATGAAAGTATCTTATTGAAATTCTGTGATTAGCCCTTACCTTGGTACCTGGCACCGTACCTTATAATTTTGAAAGAAGACATTAGTTGTACATGTAGTGTGATGAGTATCCATGCAGATAAGGATGGAAGATAGGTAATTATATAATCACTTCTTCCTGGTTACCTCTTTAATGTGAAATAAAGTTTGCTGAGGGAAATAGGTAGTTAATCTTAACTTGTATAAATCCTCTGGTGTGGAGAAAAATTTTTGTGCAGACTGGATCAGAAGATTTTTCAGGCTCATTCAGCTTTTCAAACTCCAACTTCCTTTCTTGCCATAGGAATATCCATCTTGGTGCTTAATAGTAAAATTGTCATGTGCAATCATTTTAAAGTGTTCTCCAAAGTGAAACTGAATGATAGAGAGAAAAAAAATAGGGCAATCTGACCATCAATAGTTGTTCATAATTCTGTGGATAAATTAATGAGTCCTAAGCCTCCAATTCTTTAGTGAAGGCTAGCTGCTTTGAGGTAACTCAAGCATTTCAGTTAATCCCATACATATATGGATGTACATATATACCTCATATATATATATGGAAGGAATGCAACTAAAGCAAAATGCACAAACTGTTTATGTGCTGAAACAAGAACAAAAATACTGGTGGATAAACATTTCAGACAGGAAAACTAAAAATAAAGGAATACAGAACAGTAAAATGAATGCATGGCAGAGAAAGTGGAATTTGGGTAAAGGAGAGTGAAAACAATTAATTTTTTAGTATGAAACTGTCTTCTACCAACATGGCACTTAATTATTCTAGTTCAATACAGAAATTTCAGGTTTCTCAGGTTCACCTTTTGCTATTATTACAATACTGTGTACTAAATACCTGGAAAGCATCTGTGTAAACTAATATTGAGACATTAAGTGATATGGTTGTTTTACCACTTCTGTTCCTTTTGATATTGTTTCAAACCAGACTATGACTGTGCTAATTTTATTAAAAAAAAAAATCTAAAATGTTAGGTACCTCTAAGCACTGGTCAAAGTGCTTCATCTCTATGTTGTTCCAATATGCCTCTTCCTCTGTGAACTCTCTATGACCTTATTCAAAAGATAAAATGTTTAAACATTCATGACATCAGTTCATGCCTAGTTGTACAATGTTTTCATTTTATTAAAGGTCTAAGTTTTTACCCAGCATTTATTGCCTGTGAAAACATTAATTGTTCATAAACTCCCAAGTGTGATCATTATCTCAATCCTGTGCTGCTCAGTAAGTTTCCAAAACTGGTAGGTTTAGCATAGACTTAACACCCTTGCATGCAAAGACCAATTGAAAAGGGATGAAGTATAAAGTATATATATAGTATCTCTACAGTGAGTATAAAATAAACATAATCTTCACAGTCCCAGGAAATTTGGAACATTAGCTTTAAAAATATGGGTGTCAAGGCAGTTTAAGATCTATACAAAGTACCTGTTCTGTAAAGCCATTTGTTTTGAGTTAATCTCCAGACAATGGAAGACAGAAAGGGAGCAGGGAGGAGCAGTGAGGGAGCTGCTAGTTCTATAGACCAGCAAATTAGTGATGAAAAGTCAAGTCATTGGAAGAACTGAAGATCCATTTAATATACATTTAAATATCTCTTTTAACAAATAAAGCAGATATACTGCCAACAAAAGGAAGCAGGAATTGTTGAGTACAAAATATACTGAATGAAACGGAGATTCCTTTGATGTGTAGGAATGAAACAGATTTCTGAAATCACATTATCTCAGTCTGAAAAGAAAAGGCCTCCCTCCCAGCACACTGAAATGTAGAAATTTCAAGAAAGGATAACAACAAAGACTAGAATGAAACCAAAGTAAAGTCTATCTATGGATATAACTGTGAAGGATTATAATATAAAGAGACAGTCCAGAGCTGCAGACTGTAATACGTCTGAGGAGAATTGAAGCTTCTGGGTTTTGCTTTACTGGTGATTAAAGCACATGAAAGTAATACAAATAAAATATTAAAGGATAAAAATAAATTGTGAGTCAGGCAAAGATGTTACAAAAGGGAAACGGATGGTAGAGAACATCAGGTTATCTAAATATTTGTTTTATTTGGATTGAAACTATACTTTTTATACTTTAAGATGTGTACATCTACACATGTGTGTATACTTTCATACTAGTTGTCCCTGGGAAATATACTTATTCCCAGAATACAAAGTTGCTAGACACTCACATGGCTGCAAGGATGACTATTCTTCTTCAGATCCTAAAATACTTCTAAATAAGATTCAAGGTAGGCTGTATTATTTGAATCATATTATATATTTGATTTACCTGTCATTTTAAGTGAATAAGGGTTCTTATCCTGTTACTTCTGTGACAGAGGTTGTGTGTGATATAGTCATGATCTAAAACTTGCCTGAGGGCCAGTTCATCTTTTGAGGACATCAGAGTCACTCTGAAACCCATTTCTTACAGACAGATAGGGTCTACCCAAAATATATTTTCTGAAGGATCCAGGACTTTGGCATATATTTTTTAAATGCTCTGAATTTAGTGTCATTTATGAAGAAGACAGAGAAATTAGTCACTGGAAAAATCTGTGTACGTATGTGTGTGGGTGGTAGTGGTGAATGTTTATCACTCAAAGACTAAAGCCAATAAAGAATACTATTGAAGGACAGCAATGTTTTGATTTTTAAAGTGATTTGATTTTTAAATTAAAACTCTTTAAAGACTCTGAGCAGCATGAGTAAATTGCCCAACTCAGAAGATGTTGCAGTGCTTCTCTATTATTAGTGCTATTATTAGTACCAGGACATTTTTAATATTCATACCTAAACAATCAAATTTCCCTTAAACTTTTGCTTATACAAGTATAATGAGCTTCTTTGGGCTCACATCACTGTTTTTTTTTTTTTCCATGCTTTCCAAAATGCATGTTTGTGTTGGAACAATGGTGAATTTAATAAATCCCAGCTCTTTATTTGTGATATGGGTGGAAGGAGATCTTTACCCATCATATACTGTATAGACAAGCGCTCTAGGCATAGGATTAAGTGAGAGGTGAAAACCACTATGGAACCAACAAGTTAAAGGTCTTTAGACATAAAGCACTACACAGATATGTAGACACCTCACAATAAACATAAAATAGCAGTGATAAACTTACATACATCATCTAAAATTAGAATATGAATGGAAAAAAAGTCTCTATGGTAAAACTGAAGCAAAATATATCTGTTTTATAGACTAAGCATGATTTTTCATATGTTTGTCTTTTCGGAAATATTTAAGAGAGACAAATATGTCTCTGTCTTCGTCTGTACAGTCCTTTTCAGACTATAATTTTCAACATATCAAAAGAGGATTGAAGAGTAATTCTGCCCCTCCTGCCCTTTCTTTTTTTGGTCAAAGCAAATTCTGTCTTAAAAGTGGAAACTTTTTGGCAAGTAGTTTCTCTTCATTAGCTATTGATATATAAAACTCTGGACTTTTGGATGGGACTTACATGTTTAACTTCAATTTGAGAAAAAGAACAGTATGTTTCCTCCGCAGGACTGACTCACTCATGGAATAATTCGCAACAGAGTGGCAAAGGGAATTTATTCTGAGTTCTGAGTTTCTTCTGAGTTCTAGCTTGTATCATGCTCTAAGAAGGAGCAAAACATTATTAACTGTCATAGAGAGTATGATCTCTTATTTTTTTAAATAAAACTAAAAGGCCTTTAATTTTCTTCCAGTACAAAGCAGAAAATTATTGAATTATCTGTAAGTCCTATGGAAGGTGGAATTGCTTTGATCCTATTTCCATGCCATCTTCTGTCCACTTTTATAGCATGGGGACATACACACTGGTGTTCCTCTTAATCAAAGGGAGCTAAAGTCACTCAATACAGTTAATTCATAATCCAGTTTTAAGGGACCAACTTGAAAAAAGGGTACTATGTATTTCCCTATGCCACATAATTGCCTATATGTAGTTTCATCAACAATGTAGATCAGATACATTCTGCAGCCATGTATGTCCAGATATGGTGGCATAAAGTTTGTTCTAAAAATTAGAAAGAGTACAGAGATGGAAAAAGATTTGTTTATTTCTGTATATGTCATTACATGAGAAAAATAAGTTTTATGTTGTAAGCATACTGTTTTGTTATTTGAGAACTTTAGATAAAAATCTGTTTAGTAGATTACGGAATTGAAACACTCTAAGTTACAGAATTCAAGCACACTTAATTAAATAATTGAGGCCAGATCTGGGGCTTGGCGTACATAGAAGTAACTGAGTAATATCTAGTCCCAAGACATTTATAGCTTTCTGATAGGAAAGTTTATGTAATTCTAAACTGCAGCAGTGATCATCATCATTTATTATTTATTTTTATATTTTAGGTTAAGAAGCTATGATCTTGCATTCAATTATACATGACTAAAGAAGATTCAAAACATCATGGATGTTACCCTGATCATGACAGCACTTTGTGGATTTTAATCCAGCTTTTAGGGTTCCAATTATAACTCGCAATGTTTTCCAATCTTTATATTTTTAATTCCTTCATGTCCTAAGAAGCAGTAAAAAATCTCACTAAATACTTACTTTATAACTGGACTTATGTGATATTTTGAAGGTGAAGAACTTCAGAAAAGCTCAAGATCTGAACATAAACTTTGAAAGCTAAACTTATCTCACAGATTTTTCAGGTTAAATTTTAGCACTCTCCAGACTAGCAAATTTCTTAACAAAATACTGAGCTTAAACTTAGAAAATCTTTTTGTGTATGTATTTATATATATGTGTGTATATATATACTTATATAAGCCAATAGAAAATAGGTATGTCAGATGACAAGAAAAAGAGCAGAAAACTTGCAGGTTGTGGCCATCACAGAGAGACAAGATTCTTTAGGAGCTACAACACTAGCAGGACTGTAATAACCGCAGAATAAAATACAGTGGTGGTTATTTGGTGTTAATAGGATTCTTCTTTTGTGAAACATGCTGGGAGATTTAGAATAGGCTACAAAGAGAGACAGAATGACACAAATTGGATTTAGCCACTAGTTTCATATGAATTTATGGGAACAATAAAGCAGGTGGAGTCACACTTGACAGTTTTAGGGGGATTGAAAGAAGGGAGTTCCAAGGCAAAAGCTATATAAAACATACACTTAGAAGCACAAAGTTCACAAAAAAAACAATAGAAAACTGTGCACTTCCAAGAGGAAATTGCAGACATTCAGAATGGCATTTTTCTTAAATGCAGTTTCAGACAGTTTTTTTTTCTCTTAAATCACAGGTCAGTGATATTAACATTTTGCATAAATAAAGTGTCCTCAGAGCTCTATTAGAATTTTGAACACTGCTTTTCCAGATGCTAATTTTCTTCATTTGCTGCTAATATTCAATATTTTATAAAACTGATATATCTTTACTTATCAATGTATATTTACTGTTTTTCTATGATAATGATGATAAAATAATTTATAATGGAGAGTAAAAGGAAACAACACAAAGAAAACTGCAACTATTTGTCTTTTTTATCTTTTTTTTGGTAAAAACTGATTTTCTTCCTTTTGTCATTAGGCACTCTCTTACGTAATAAAGTGGCTAATGTACCACTTAAAAGGGTGGTGTCAGCAGTGTAGGCAAGAAAAAAAAAAAGCCCCAAATTTCACCTTACCCAAGATTACATTTTTCCTCATCTTTAAAAGTAAACCTTAATTATGAAAAAAGATAAATGCCAAATCCCACATTTTTCTGGAGTAAATATACAATATTTTTTTTAAAAGAAAAATAGAGTAGGAGAAGTTAGAATTCACTGAATTCCATGGCAGAGGAAGCAATTCCTGCAGTTTAACTATTCCCTGTGCTGGATAGCTTCTTCCCTTGGTTTTATTGCATTCTTTGGAATTTCTAGTTCCTAGAGAGTGGAATGAAGAGCAACATAACAACATTGATACAAAATACAATCCACATTTGTACTAACATTACCACATTAAAGTCTTTCTGACCAGTTTCTGTGAAGGACAATGAAAGAGTGCTTACTTGGAAGAAGCAGAGGGGAGAGAAAAAGACACAGAAAAGCAATTTGTAGGAATACTGAGAACTGAGATTAGATGAAAACATCCTGATTAATTTGCACAGCTGATTCATTATATAAGCACAGAGATTTTGCATTTTACGTACATGAATAACAAAAAGTGAATATTAAGTAAAATACTTAACTTCAGAGTATTGCTTAGAGTTTTCATTCACTATTTGGGGCTAGAGAAAAGGAGCATATGTCTGTGGCTGTGTGTGTGAAAAGAGAAATAAAAAGTTCTCTTTTACTCTTGAGTAGGTGGCTATGACCATTTTATAATTATCAAAGTCATGCACACCAGATAGGTCAAACTGTTTCTGTTACTATCTCTTTCTTCTCTCTATTCAGATTGTTTATGGGAATGATTTGATGCATTTTCAAGGCCTGACAGTAATATCAAATGACCAATCAGAAGTGTATTATGCAGCTAAAATGATGTCCTTTGAGTACTTCAAGGTGGATAAGGTTTGCTTTTTACAAATTGTCTCATTATAATTGTCAAAACCTTCTCTAACCTCAGCACATTCAAACACTTGCATTAATGATGAAAAGCATGAAACCTGGTAGCTTTAGTCTCTTCTTGACTTGAATCAAGAGTTTTTGTTAAATAATTCATTCTTAGCTGTCCTCATTTTTTTCTTACTCTTAAATTGCACATTGATTTTAACTCCCATGAGTGTTAAGCTTGTACCTATTTCTCTAAAACAAAAAAAAATCTCAGTAGAAAAGTTTTTCCAGGCTCTCGTGGCTTTACCAGAAGTAGACATTTGGATGATTAGCTGAAGAATTGCATGATTAAGCTGAGATATTCGCATGGGTAGGTAGGAACCCATGAGGCAAATTAAGTAGATTCATTAGCTGAAGTCATTTTAAAAATACATATGATGAGGAGGAATATTATGTGCAAGAATTCTAAGGCACTCAAGTGCTGTCATGTGGAAGGCAAAGAATAAGGGTGTTAAACAGTGCAGATTATACGACAAATAGCCCTTAAAACCTGCTGCTGTTTGTAATGCACTAGACAAAGGAATTCCTGGAGGGTATACAAATACCATTCCATGCTGTGTTTGAAAGCTCAAGACTTAATATTATTACTTCTAATTTCATGAGCACATATAGGATTTTCTTTGCTTTTACATTTGTGACAGTATTACATTGGCTTTACACAGGCAGATATTTAGCACAGGAGCACAGCCATTGCGATGTTGAGAACTGCAACTATTCCAAAGTAACAGCTCAGGGTCCTCGAGTAGAATAAGGAATGTCAGTCTGTATTTCCAAGGTCCCAGTACATTGTACAGGAGAATAGGTATCCAGACTGAGATTCATAAAAGGCAGAGGATACACATCAGAGAGGCATGCCCTAGGTGTCCCTGCTTGAGCAGGGGGATAGGACTAGATGATCTCTAGAGGTCCCTTCCAACCTCAACCATACTGTGATGCCATGATGCCTGAAATTTTGCTTCCTGACATTTTGTGTTGCATCTGTTGGAATGCTGAACATTCCGATATGCTTGGAATAAGATATTTTCATGAAAATTAGGCAAAAAAATGCAAAGCACTTCTTGTCCTTCAGGAAAATTCTTTTTTGTTTTGTTTTGTTTTGTTTTTGTTTTTGTAACTCTTCATCCTAGGGAAATCAAGTCAGGAATTTAATGTTTGGGTACTTTTGCTGCTATCTATCATTAATATCTGAAAATCAGAAATGTATTCAGGATATTGATAAAGCCTACATGTTGTAAATAGAAAGTAGGTATGATCATCAATCTCACTATTATTTGGGGCAAAGTGCTAAAAGACTAACTAAAAAAGAACTAAGTGAGACCATGATTGCCATTTATTGCAATCTAACCGAGAATGCTTTTCAGTGCGTATTTAACTCCTCATGTGGAAATTGACTTTGATTTCAATGGAATGGCATGTGTTTTGCATTTTTTTAAAAAAATTTAAACAGGTGCAATGTTGATACGTTACTAAGAACTAGTATGCATAAACACATATGTCTGTGTGCATATGCAAACAAATGTACACTCCATATTCCATGTACTTATTTATATTCCTTGTAAGTCCTGTTGCTTGGCAAGGGAGTGGGTCCAGTTCTTCAGGGAGAAGAACTCCTCTCTTTCCTTTGTAAGTAAGTGAAGAATTGTGAATCCCAAAATGTTGTTCTGGCCTGGAGGTCAGAACAAGCTTGGCCATGAGATCTCATTACCAAATGGCCTTAAAAATATGTAGATGATAACAAATAGAAAAACAAATACATGTTTTCTGTATTTTATACTCTTGTACTGGAAGCTTGTAAGTGGAGTCTTGTACACCCTTTATGGTCAAAAATTAATATGGACTGAAATGTTTGTGATATGTAGAAAACTTGCTAACATAAGGAAAGATAGCAATGGAGACATTTTTAAACTGAGCTTCAATCAGCCTATAGTCAGAGCATAAAGTGAGAGGTATGGGTAATTTCTGAGAAAAAGATAGGGCAATATTCTCAAAGCTCTATTCATAATCAAAAAGGATGTTAATAATTTGAAGAGGTCTCAGAGACGGGCCATGATTAAAGGACAATAGATTGTCCCTTTTTTCTAAAAGACAGGAGGATCTCAGGCTGTTTACCTGAACATAGACTAAAAGGCATACTTTCTATGCAGGAAAAGAAATTTAATAATAAAGGGCTCTTTAATCTATCAGACAAATGCAAAGTAAGAAACAGGGTGAAGTTTGACAAATGAAGACTGGAATTATGTCATTTTTGGCAAAGAACATATTTAACCACCAGAAAAATTTAGCAAGAGTTTCAGGAGGCTCCATGTTAGCAGGTAGTCAGAACAAGATATTTCTCTGTACTTGAAAGATGAAGAATTTTAATGAAATGCATGTTCAGTCATATAAATTTTCAGAGTGGATAATCACAGTGGACAGTTTTTAATGCCTGGTTATAGGGTATGTATCACCTTTGCTGTTTAGAAAGTTCTTTTTTTTTTTTTTTTTTTTTTAGTAGTGAGTCAAGATTTTCATTCTAAATTATCTTAGTTCATTTGCTCATTTTTTTCTATACTGTGTAAACAGAATATATTGTGGATATTGGGATTCTGAAAGGTAGGTTGATGCCTCATACACGAACTGCATATAAAATAATAAATGCAGACGGCTGAACTTGAATCTAGTATGACCATTGTAAAGCCAACAGATCACGAAAAAAATGTTCCCAAATGTCTTCTTTGATGATGTTTTGAAGTGCAACTTGAGAGGAAATCACAGACTCTAAAATTAACATGTGACTTCATTCAGTAAGAGAATAAAGAAAAAAAAAACCCTGTAAACTAGCTTGTCTGGACTTAATTAATTATTGACTAAGAGTGATCAAGTTTTTATTGAAGTTACAAAATCATTTTTGAAGGTTGTTTGGAAGAAATCTTTTCTGTTCAGTGACAATTTTATAAGAGGAAATGTATCAAGGGAGCCCATTCTAGATTTTGTGCCTCTCTAGCCCATGTCCAGACTAGAGATCCAAATATTGTAATCAGCATTTGTATCAAAATCAAATGTCACAATATACACTTATAACTGAAGTTGATATTGAGAGTCCTGCAGGTCTTTCCTCCTTCTTTCCTTCTTTCCTTTGAGTAGCAAGAACAGATCCTTTTGACTTCTGTGCTTGACTAAGGAATGTATAATCAGAAGAATTTGCCTATATTTTTTAAAGTAAATTTGAATATATAACTTGGAAGTATAAAATAAATTTGCAAGTTAATTTTTAAATTACTTTTTGCTAAGAAGGTTTGACTCTTGAATTTCCAATCATCCATTTTCTGTCTTATTCATGCTAACATGTTAATGTTTCATCTAAACTTTAAATGGCAGCATAGATATGGTTGCTTCTATCCTTCCTCTAAAGAACAAGTGCATAATATATTTGCAAGTATGTGTGTGTATATATACAGATGTAGCAGGATTCAGGCAATTTGGTTTTTGGGCTGTACTCTACAGTATATGGCATATGATAAACGCCTTGTATCTTAATATTCATAGGAATGTGGTATCAATTACTTGGGAAGGTAAATGATTTTGTTGTTGCTAGTTGCTCAGCCTCCTAGGATGTAGGATGGATGCTGCTGGGCATTTGCTTGTTTATTGACTGACAGTGACAAGTTGGCTGTGGATGGGACTCAGCCTTTTCTAAACCAGAACAGCACAAAGGGTCCTCATGCCTGGAAGACGCATTTGCCAGAGGCTCTCACTTCAGTTGTGCAATTTCCAATTCACAGACTGACACGGTGGCTTCTCTATTACTCTGTTGTTTTCATATTTAGACAGGAAGAATGACCATAAGAAAAGAAATTAGTAATGTCTATGTACTGCTGACAGCCCAAACTGCTCTAACCGCCCTTTAATAGGGTTGCTAGTTGAAGATTTTTATCCAGACTTAATTGGGGCTGATCAGAATTATAGCATGTGGCAGTTTTATTTGTCCTTGTTCAGTTGTGCTTAATGTTGCGTAGCCTCAGAGTGGGATACTGTCTCAAGTTATTATTAGCCGTGCTTGAGCCATTTAGTGCAGATGTGATGAGACCTTTGATATGTTTAGCTCCTAGCATCCTTGGAGGAGATGAAGATCCTTTTCCGCTGATGTGATCGGTGGATTATCTCCCCCTCTAGCCTATATATAATTTGCTGTAAAAATGCTTATAAGATTCTTTTTTTTTTTCTATGTATATTAACGTGCAAATAAAAAGCTCCATCTCAGCAAGCAATTCGAGTAAATCCCAAAGCTCTGCACAAAAGGAGAACATGGTCAAAGTCAAGTCATTATTAATTTCTAGCTAACATTTGCTGAAATATTTTCCTCTGTTTGACCAGCTCCACTCAACAGGAGCCAATATTCTCATGTTGTCAGTAGCACGCACAACTGCACTAATCAGATCTTTCCTAGCACTGCAATTCCTTTTTTTTGCTTAGCTTCGCTGGGGTCTCCATCAACACAGCTGATTGCTATGGTTACAGACTACCTGCGGTATGTTAAGGCTGAAGAGGCTGCAAAATAAAATTCTTCACTCCACATATCAAAATATTATCATCATTCCTTATTTGAACTTGTATACATTTATTTAAATCACTATAGATACTTTTCCTACCACAAAAATCTTTTTTTTTCTTTTTTTCTTTTGGGGGGGTGGTACAAATGCAAACCCTTTTAACCAAAAGGATTTTGACAATATGGAATATCTTTGTTTCTCCTTTGTCTCTATGATGACCCAAGAACTGTAATCATGTAACCATGTAACCATGTAATCATGCCATGATATATTGTTTTTGTCATTTTCCTTTTTTTGTTGTTGTTTATTTTGTTTTTTGAATGTGAGAAAATAAACGATCAGAATAGTGATCTTGGTATCAATATGTGCAGCATGGTTACTGTTGTGGCAGGAGCTGGCAGGAAGAATGAACGAAAGAATTTTCACCCTTTGCAAAACAATGACCATATATTCTAAATATAAATACTACACTAAATAAACCTGCTCATTGTACGCACATGCTTGCCATCCAGCATATAAAATGGAACTTAGTTCATATATGTGATAGGTAAAAAAAGATCTGACACCTTGTGGAGGAAAAAAAAAAAAGAAAAAAAAAAGAAAAAAGTATACAAATTTCCTTTCCTGCAATATTTGTCTCTCTAATTTCAACAACTGCCTCTCATAGCTGATAACTTCTAACAAGGAAAATACCATTTCTTCAAGCTTCCCTTTCACTAGCAGTGTAGCTCAATCTTTATTTTCACAGTAAACTAATCCCAAGTAAACCAACCTATAAAGACAACAGAGCTAAGGCATGAAAGCCCAGGCTGCTGAAATTTTTATTAAGCTTCACATGTCTATGTGAAGCTTAATAAAAGCTTCGGGTTCCTATGCTCCTAAAGACAGTCGAAAGTTGCATGACAGCCTGGAAAGGTGCACAGAAAAAGGTCTAGCACTAAGCACTTCGTGTGTTTGTCCAAACCAATAGGAGAAAAACATTACCTCACATTTCTGTTGCAATACAAGTCTTTTAGAACTATCAGACAACTGAAAGAAGAAGTTAGGTAGGCCAGGAGTTATGAGGTTAAATGTAACAATGCTTTATTAAATATGGAGATTTGAAGCTATTTTTTCCAGATGAAAAGTGGCATGTATTACAGACACACACAGATGATTTATATTATCCAAAAGAAGTCCAGTACAGGGAAGATCAAATCATCCCAACAGCAGATCATACAAAAACATGGACCCTCAACAGTTCTACAAAACAGACAACCACAGCTGTTGGTGTAGCATACTCTTATATTCTAGCTAATGCAGTGTGGCTAAGCATTTATCTACCACACTCTTGGTACAAGAAACAATTGGAATGACCCAATCAGTAAGACAAATAGAAGGTTCTGTTTGTGATGGACTAAAAAATAATAACAATAAAAAATGCCTCACATTGCGAGTTGGGCTTGTTCAGCTTGGAGAAAAGAAGATTGACAGGGAATCTTATCAACATGTACAAATATCTGACGGGAGGATGTAAAGAGGATGGGGCGAAACTCTTCTCAGTGGTGGCCGGCAACAGGCTAAGGGGTAAGGAGCGAAACACGTAAATTTCACCTGCATGTGAGGAAGAATTTATTTTATGTTAGTGTGACAGAGCCCTGTCACAAGCTGCCCAGAGAGGTTGTGGAGATCTTCAAAACCTGCCTGGATGTGACCCTGTGCCACGTGCCCTAGATGTCCCTGCTTGCACAGGGGGATGATCTCTAGAGGTCCCGTCCAATTTCAACCATTCTGTGATGCTGTGATCATCACAATGTGTATTTTCAACTTTTTAAACAATCACAAATAAAAGTTAATGTGCCAAAATTTTAAAACACGGTACCTGTTGAACACAAAATGTCCTAATTTGTTTTGTAGATTTTGATTGAGATGTAGAAATTATTTAGACATAATCAAGGGAGACTTTTGATGAATACAAATCCTTTTTTTCAGTGAGAGATGAGATATTTCAGAGAGGAAAAAAACATATAAAATGATAACATTTTCCTCAAAAATGCTATACAGATTTTTTTTTTTTTTTAATGAAAAGGGTCTTGGCAAATTCCAATTAATTTATACAATTTATAAAGACATCAGAGAGGCTTCTAATCTACTCTCCCTTCGCTAGCCCTCCTTAGAGAGTCCTGAAAAGTGATCTTTTTTCTCAGCATTTTTTTTCTTTATTCTAAGAAGTTCATCCCCTCACAAAATGGTTATATAATACTTTCAACTCAGTTCCCAAATTCAAGACTTTAGAATTTTTGCAGAAGAATGGTTGCTTTCCCCCTTCTATTTCCAGAAGAAATAAGTAAGCAACCATAAAATGCTAATGAGAAGAACACATAGATATCACTGTAGAATGATGTTAACATTTGCCAGCTCAATAAGTTTCCCTCTAAGAGGTATTTCAACTGGCTATGAGCAGAGAAGCTTTGCAAACAGAGTTTAAGTTCATTCATTAGATTCATTCATTATGTTCATTCAGTGCTTAAGCCAGATTTTATACCAATATAATGCTTTTGAAATTGGTGGGATTATTTTCTTTTGTAGTGCAAATAAAGTAATTGGATTTGTCTTTATTTAAAGGAAAATAAAGGAAATCTCTCTTTCACCTCTATCTTCCAAATTCGCCTGGATGCCAACCTGTGCCATGGGCTCCAGGTGTCCCTGCTTGAGCAGGGGGTGGGACTAGATGATCTCCAGAGGTCTCTTCCAACCTCAACCATTCTGTGAGTCTGTGATTTTGGATAATTTTTGTTTACAGATTGAACCTTCAGTTTGTGTGGATTTCAATGGAATTCTTTACAAGAACAATTCAACTTTAGGTGACAACAAGGCAGTAAAGCAAGCCGAGGTCAAAACAAAGAATACCATAAAATGAGGTTAGAATTTCAGTTCAACTAAGCAAAGGTACATTTAAATTCATATTGTGTAAATCAGTGCTTTTCTATTATTAGGCAGTGGTTTACATAACTAGCCTTATGTTACCCAGATTAAATGTGATTAAATGCTCTCAGTCTTAAAACTTGTCATTTATTTCTATATTATGTGCATATGTTCAACATAAGCTTAAAATACAAATCTTAGGAAAAAATGAAAAGTTTTTTTTCATATCTACCAAGGTATCCAATTAATTTAGCACTCCGCATAAATATATATTTTACAGACTATCCAGTTGAGAATAGACAGAATGTATTAATCTCTTAAACTGTTTATAATGTGTGCAATTACCTGTTTATTTTATTAAAATTAAGTGTCAAAGTATTTAATTTTGCATGTACATGCCCTTGTTAATAGAACTAGTCCTAAGAAATAAACAAATTATAAATTAAGGAACTTATCTACAACCATAAATACTTGCAATATAGTATCAGATGAACATGCTGAGCATACGAAAAGCTGAGAAAAAAAGATTTACATGCTTAAGAATGCTTTCATACATAAATAACTGTCAATGTGTGATTACTTTATAGACAACTTGCTTATCCATATGTTCTGTGACTGAACTCCGAAAACACTTGTGGTTATTATATTAGTATGAAACTGTACATTTTTATAGTATTATGACAGAGATTTGTTAAATATAATACGAGCATTACAAGTTGATAGTATTAGGTATAATATTATAAATTGTTGTACAAAGAAACCCAGCTTTAAAAGTCTAGACATTAAAATTTGGATTGGCCAGTCAGTATCAATCCAGACTAATCAATTTGGAATTAAATGATATGAAATAGTGGCATGGAAACATACTGACTCCTGTTTTTATCAGCATGTCTGAAACCTTTGGTTACATCACACCTTTGGCTGTTGAAGTAAACAGAAGCAATCACGGGAACAGTGAAGTGTGCGATTTGGAGAGTGACCAACCACAGACTAGCTGTCAGTAGGGCTCAAATACTCAAGTTCACATAATTTGCAGACTACCACAAGAATGCTGAACCTCAGTTATTCTGATTTCAGTTCTAATCTCAACAGGTTTTACCAGCTGCACAATCTTCTCGACATGTCTCTGCAGCCACTCTATGCTCATGTTTACTTTTTTTCCAAAAACTTTTGGCACTTCTTTTCTTGTCTGCTTTACTTTAATCTTGTGCTTTACTTTTCTGGAGCATGACAATGTGAGGACTGACAATGTAGAAGGGAAAGTCTCTCTACTACCCAACCCTTCTTTCCATTCCTGTGTTCAACTTCATGGTATTTTCTGTAACTGCTGTGGCTGCAAGGAACAATTTCAAGGAAGGTAGAGTTTAAATCTCCATTCCTGCAACCAAAAAAAAGTCTTAGAAATGCAGTAGATCAAGAGTTTTGTGGGCCTGAAGCACTTGACTGGGAATGAACACACCTGGATAAACATGTGAATGGACTGAAGAGAGACATGGCAGGAGCATTAAATAAACATCTCTTGAACACGCAAGAACAGAGTCTCACCACTTGAGCAATTTCAGGAACATTTTCATGGCGGGGAGAGAACCTAAAGGCATAGTAAATAGACATTGCAAAATCTCCTCTTGGCAAGTCGTGTGTCACAAGGATCTGTTGTACAACCCTTCCATTAATCCCACTTTTTGCACAGCAGAAAATGTCGAGAAGCTTTCAGATATTCAACTTTCATGCCTTCTTCAAAATAGAAGCATCAAGAATCAAAGATAAATACCACAGAGTACAGTTTATCAGAATTAATATCTTACAGAAAAAAAAAAAAGAAAAAAAAAAAGAGGGAAATGTAGATTATTCCTCTGTAATACAGGGAAATTAGTGGTGGGAAAAAAAAAAAAAAAAAAAGGCATGTAAACCATGATACTGAGTGGTTCCTGTATCTAGTACAAGTGGAATCTTCCTGCTCCTTTTTGTCCACAGGAACCAAAGATGATCTTTATATACATACCTATTTAAATGTCAAGCAGTTCTTTACTTGTATTTAGATTTCACAGCATCACAGAATCACAGAATGGTGGAGGTTGGAAGGGACCTCTAGAGATCATCTAGTCCAACCCCCCTGCTCCAGCAGGGACACCTAGAGCATGTGGCACAGGGTGGCGTCCAGGTGGATTTGGAAGATCTCCAGAGAAGGAGACTCCACAACCTCTCTGGGCAGCCTGTTCCAGGGCTCTGGCACCCTCATAGGAAGGAAGTTCTTCCTCACATGCAGATGAAACTTCCTGTGTTTCAATTTGCGCTCACTACCCCTTATCCTGTCACTGGCCAAAACCGAGAAGAGTTTGGCCCCATGCTCTTTACATCCTCCCCTCAGCTGTTTGTACATATTGATAAGATCCTCTCTCAGTCTCTCCTCTCTAGGCTAAACAGGCCCAGCTTGCTTAGTCTTTCCCCATACGACAGATGCTCCAGCCCTTTCATCATCTTCGTGGCCCTACGCTGCACCCTCTCTACAAGCCCAAGTCACTCTTGCCCTGGGGAGCACAGAGCTGCACACAATACTCCAGCTGCTGCCTCACCAGAGCTGAACGGAGGGGGCAGATCACCTCCCTCATCCAGCTGGCAACACTGATGCAGGCCAGGATCCCATTGGCCGCCTTGGCCAGGAGGGCACATGGTTGGCTCATGGTTAACTTGTTGTCAACCAGGACTCCCAAATCCCTCTCTGTGGAGCTGTTTTCCAGCAGGTCAACCCCTATTCTGTCCTGGTGCCAAGGGTCATTCCTCCCCAGGTGCAGGACCCTGCACTCGTCCTTGTTGAACCTCATGAGATTCCTCTCTGCCCTACTCTCCAACCTGTCCAGTTTCCTCTGAATAGCAACACATTTGAATTTGCTGTTTTGGTTTGAGGATTGAAGATGCATTTTGTATGCCCCAAAGACTCTACTTTTCCCAGCCTCATTATCCTTATCTACAAATCTCATTTTGTCTGTAATCTTAGATTATCACTGGTACAGCTATGAAGTCTCTAGAACATTATAGCTTGGGATACAGTGTTCATTTTGCAAGAAATCTCCAATAATAAACAAAAAAAAGATGACTGGTTACAAAAAAAAAAAAAAAATGGTTACAAAAGAAAATAGATCAAGCCCAGAACACAACGGCGGTTTGGGGGATTCACTGTGAGAAAATGAAGTCTTTAAAAGTGTGCAGTGGCTGCCCTGGTTTGCCAGCCTGATCTCTGCCTGGGATATTCTACCATCAAGAATAACAGCGTGTGTAACAGCACGCATATGCATCCCAAGGTAGTGGTTTCCTTGAACAGAAACTAAATAATGCCAATAAATAGCATTTCAAGTCAGGAATCTGCTACAGAGGCATGGCCCAGGGGTGTATCTTCTATAAACAAGGGAAAAAGGACCTGTTTTGGTTTTAAAATATTGCCATTATTAGAGCAAAAAATGTCTTTTAATTGAAACCATGCAAACTAAAACTACGGTTTTTACATGCTAACGTTAAGACTGTAGTTTATAGAGTGAATATTACTACTATGATGCAGAAAGAATGAGTTCTAAACCAAGTAATGTCGTACAGGCATCTTGTGAATAATCCCAGTGGTTTGGGAGCATTCAGATTGGGCCTCTTCATACAATTTATTTACTGTGAGAAGATTTAGGGCTATTCACTTCTAGGAAAAAAACATCCTACTGAACAAACAAAAACACACATAAACACATGATAGGAAAACTTTTGTTCCTTTCCGTAGGTAAAATATCTAAAAATTAAAATAAAAAAGTCCTGTAAGCTTTTATTTATTTATTTATTTTAATAAATAAATAAAGTCCTGTAAGCTTTTATTTATTTAAATTTTAAAATTACTGCTTAGCTCTTACTGTTTACTGCTGTTTGTGAGGCCTCTCATTTCAATTTAGTTTGATCAAACAAATGAAATAACCTTCTGAATTCCATTAGCTGCAAAACACTTTGTAGTTACATGGAAGCTAGCTAAAAATGTAAGTGAAAAACAAAGTTTTATAGCTATTTCTCTCCCTTTCCCCCACCTCCAGTCAGTTTGGAATTCTTACTTTCCTTGTACGGGAGTAAACAAAGACTAAAAAATACATTTTTCTTTTAACAAGTGTAATTTAAGAGATCAACAAAAACAAAAGGAAGAAGAATGTAAGGCACTCCCAAAACATCACCTGATATAAATCAGGGACATAAAACTAGCCTACTGTATTTAGTAGAGAACTTCAGACAATACTTTTTTGTAGTATGTAATTTAAAAATAAAAATTAGATGTTGTTTTTTTACTAGATTTTGACAGCTTTTATTAGATGAGTATAATTTACATATTTAATTGAAACTGTATGCAGTAGACCAATAATGGATTGCGTTAGTGCTAGTGTTGCTTTCTTAAAATATTGAAATATCGTTTTCTATGAAATTCCCTCAATTCCTGAAGTTATTGCTATGTTTGTGTAAATGTAATTGCAGAATTCAGAATATTGTTCTTTACTCTTTTCATCCAGTACTTCATAATACTTTACCAGTACTTCATGATATCACCATACATACTTTCATCAGCAGATCTAATTCAGTCTTTGCGAAACATTTCCAAAAACCCAACCAGCTGCTGTAGCTAAAGTGTTTTAAAAACATTTTCAAAAGATTACAGGCAAAAAAAAAGAACAAAATGCAGAAATTTCTGACAACAGCTAAATAATAGTTTTCAAATTGTGCTGGAGTCAAGCCAGTGTGACAACCATTCTTTCACAGAATTCATTATCTTGTCTCAATGTCATAAACTATTTTTCTAACCATATTCAGATGTACTGCAAGCTTATTCAGGAACACAGAATGACAGGACTAACTTGTCTAAACAGCAATATTATGGCACTCTGTAATTTAATTTTAGAATCACACTGGGTGGCAAAAGATGCACAAAATCTGAATGTACAAAAATATTGATAGGAAAGATGCACAATGCACAGAATTTCTCCTATAATGTCGCAAAGGATGACAGATTACATCAAACAGTGATAATAAAAGATTATAAGACTTTAAATCTTGTGGCAAATTGCTTGAGGTGTGTCGTGTATGCTATAGTGTTTAGAAGGAATGGGAGGCAGAGTGCTACATCTACTTTTGCAGATGTAGTCTTCAGTAGATAGACTGTATCTGTCTTTCAGACATGATTGAAGACTCTGGCATATGGGATAGTTCAGGCTGGATGGGAACTCTGGAGCCAAATCTATGCCCCTGTCCATAGCAAGCCTAGCTTCAAAGTTACATCAGGTGGCTCAGGGTGGTATCCAAACAAATCACAAAAATCTCTTAGGATGCAGAATCCCTGTTTTTCCTTTAGGCTGTTTCAATATTTAGTAAACTGCACTGTATTATTTATTCGTTATATATGATCAGAATTTCCCTTGTTACATCTCTTGTTCATTACTTCTTTTTGATTCTTTTGTCCCTGTTGACAACAGAGAGTCATGATCTATCTTCTCTACAGCCACCTGTTAGAGAGTTAAAAGCAGAAAACAACTTTTTCCCTTTAACCTTTTCTTCTCCATGTTTATCTGTGGATTATCTCCCTAAATCTCTACATCATGTAGACTCAAATCCATGCTTAAGGAATGTCTGAGGAAAAATCCTTTATCAGTGCTCCCTCTTTAGTATGGACTCTAGTCTCTATCTGTTCTCTATCTAGGGGGGATCTACAGTGCCAAGCCTACCCTCTGTCTATCCCTTTCGTCCTGATAGCACTGTCATATTACTGCACCATCTTTCTTTGGAAGGTCCTGCTGCCAACCATCATGGTGCTAATAAAATTCCTACCCAGGAGGAGTTCAAACTGCCTGTAGAATAGAAATGACAGATTAAGCCTGTCTTCAATGATCCTAGATGTAGTAGTATGGATTTGTGGAAGTAGGTTATGAGAGAAATTGAATTTGGAACTGTGAATAGCCCGGGTCAGTGCATATGCAAATACAAAAGGCAAAAGCTTCAGTATTTCCATGCTTCTTATGAAAAAGGTGACTACTAGAAACTTTATTATGTCTATGAAAAGTATAGATGGAAATCCAGCTTTTCAGTTATCTGCAACTCTGCAGGATGTGAAAACATGCATACATACTGCTCAGGAGATTTATTTACATAATATTTTTTTTCCTGGACAAAATTCTGTTGGACAATTGTTATTTCTACTCACATTTATGTGTCCAAAATATCAAAAAAAAAAAAAAATAGAGATCCAGGTTCATTTGCAAAATTTCCAAAGAGAATGGTTCCTTTGAGTAGAAGAAAGCAAGAAGATCCGTTTGCTACATAAAGTCTCCAGAGGTTAAAATTTCATGAGCAATAGCATTTTTTAATAATTATGATTTCTTTTTTTAAAAAAAATCAGTCCAAGCACAAGATAATTAGACTTCATATTTTGCAAACTATTCATGAAAAGAGTGCATATAATATTGAGATAGTAGTCATAATCTGCATTTGAATGGAAAAGTTTCAAAATGCTTTTAATAGGAAGGAAGAAAGAAGGAGGGTGATGAAACCGTGAACAATTATTAGTAGAAAAAAATCCTATGTTTTTTCCCATATTTATTCCTATGCCAACTGAATCTGAATAAAAGTAACTTTACTAGCACTAATGTATGGCAAGTTCTGAGAGTGTTTACATGATGGACCCACCAATTATTACTAACCTTTTAGGTAATGAACAAAAGACATGATTTTTTATCCAATTACATGTCTTTCCTTTTCCTTGATGATTTTGTGAATAGTTCTTTCAAAAGAATTCCTTTTTTTTTTTTTTTGCAACAAAACAATAAGACCATGTCTACACCATGATGTTACATTGATCCAGTTTGTTCTCTCTAATTGCATTGATTTAATGCTATTAAACTGACAGCAACTACTACTCCACTGTGTTGTATAGTCTTAAGGTAGAGTCTTTTGTAATTGGTACACCTATGAACCTCTGTTTATTGTGCACTTTTTCTGTTTTTTTTGTTGTTGTTGTTGTTTGTTTGGTTTTTTTTTGTTGTTGTTGTTTTTCAAATTCAGCCATTGGAGCCATTGGTATTTTCTTACAATGAATTGAGTGAAACCTATCACAACCAACAAACAATAAGGCCATGGATTCTGTAAATGAGAAAAGACTCCTGTGGTCCTTTCCAAGCATCCATTGTGCTGGCCAGCATAGTATGAACCGTACATGGTAGTCGTCATATAAAAGAGATGCTACACATAAGCAGATTTTTGTAAGACATAACAAATGGGAGACATAGAAACACACATGCACACATGGACACACATACACGCTACCAATCTCATCCTCTTACCCTATCCTGGACACAAACTATGTCACAGCTTCCTCTGCCATTCCCTTAATAAGGTCCTGAAAAGTTAGGAGGTTTAACAGATAACTGGCTCCTAATATTGAGGTAGAGGATCAAGATCTCTTTGGTATATCTGTATAGACTGAATTTTCATGTGGCAGCTATTGATTTGATATAGATCTATTTTCTGCTTTTCACAGAAGGCCAAAGACTTTATCAACATAGGAATGTGTTTTCTTATATAGATATATTCAAGGAGTGACTGATCATTGTGATGGTCAGTTATTTTAAAAGATATGCAGAAGCTATGCCCTTTAGTGCTTGAGGAATACTTTTCTAAGAACATTAGGAGGATAGTCCTGTTACTTAAACAGAGGCATGTAGTGACATGATTGAAGTCTCCACCTGGGGAGTGTGGAAGAATTGTTTGAAGGTGGGAACTAGGGCCTAACGGAAGTTTTGGCATTACAGACGCTTACTTGGAGGGACACACAGTTGCCACTTCCAGGATGGTTGGTATGCTCATCCTCCATGGTTCCCTGGGCAACACAATCTGCCCTCCTCGCAGCTGCAAAGGGGAGTAACAGAGGATGGAGCTGGGTGAAGACATCGCAGCCAAACTCTTTTGCACTCCCTGTGCTGGGCGGCTGATAAGTTGCACAGTAGCTGTCCAATGGGAGATATACGATAACAAGTCCGGTGCAGAGCCAGTAAGGGTGGCAAATCACTCCTTTCGGATGAACTTTACTTGAACTTTGCCTATTATAAGCTCATTATAATGTCAAAACACACCTCCATCCCAAAAGTTACCTGCCTTTGAGGTACAACCACTCCTCACTGAGCGTGCACTCTAGATTTTCAATTGACTGTAAATGAAAGAGAGAAATTTTTTCACCAATCAATAACAATATTAAGTATGACTCTAGTCACTCAAGCTCCACCTGAATCTAAAGAAAAGTATAAAAGGTGAACTAAGGATGAAAAGGAGGAGGGAAGAATCCATCATAACTCTTGGGTCAGTCGACAGGCTGATCCCCCTTTCCTCCCCTCGGACTGGAACCCCGCCTGAGGAGACTAAGAAGTGAGAGGGAAGATTCCATCTTAACTCTTGGGTCAGTCAATGCACTGATCCCCCTTTCCTCCCCTCAGGTTGGGATGCGACACTGCCTGAGGAGACTCGAAACTGAGAACCCTCTCCCATCTTCTGGGGTGAGTGATGATTGCACATTTGTACATCAGACGTAGCTAAAAACCCCATGCTGTAGTAGAGAATTTCCTGTACTGATGTCTGAAACCTGCTTTGTAAATGTTGCATTTGAACAAATTATACTGTTTGTGAACTCGGCTACTTGTTTGGGGGGAGGCGATTGGACCTACAGTTGACAGACTGTGAATCTGATACTGCCAGTGTCGAGCTTATAGTTGATCACACTATTTGGGAACTCAATTTGCTTCTGGGAGGGTGATCGGACCTACCGTCCATGGACCGTTCATGAATCTGATACTGCCAGAGTTGAGATTATAGTTGATCACACTATTTGGGAACTCGATTTTCTGCTAAAAAGGCGATCAGACCTACGGTCCGCAGACTGTTTGTGAATCCGATACTTATTTCATATCTCCTTCCCCCCTGCCACCACCACTACGGCTTTCAAACTGCAGCATTTCACAGGGAGATATCCAGTTGGGGCTGACAGTCATGATATAACATATTTCCAACAATATCAAAAGACAATAGTTGTTTTTAGGCAACTGAATCCTATCTTGAGTTCTACATTGTGATCATCTACATAAAAGCTATTATTTTGGGGGTCTCTTCCAAATCTGCAATGTCGTATGATCATTTTAAGGGTGTAAATCATGTGACTTATTTTATCTGTCTACTTTGGGATAGGAAGAAGTGGAATCCAGACTCTAATGGCTCTACAGACAGATATTCATTGACTGCAGAAACATCATAGGAACTAGTTCAACCATCAGACTTTGTACTACAAAAAGCTATATGTGGTACGGTGAATCTTATTCTTGTGCCTGTTTCCTTGAAAGTGCAAGGGAACACTTTTACCTCCCAGACAGCAAGGGGCATAAAGAAAGTCATGATGCCATCAGGCACTTCTTACTATAATAGTAGTAGGAGCCCTTCTGAGATAGAGACCAACTCTGTTTGCTCATTTTTAAAGACTGCATTTCTCCGCCCTGCATCACAAGACAAGTTAGTCATTTGCATTCATTTTGACTACAACTCACGTACAAAGATAGAGGATCAGGGAATTAATATAAATGTACCCAACCCTCTGTTACAGGGATATGCCAGGGTCAGTCTATCTCTTTGGGGAGTTGCATATGCTGTTGAGACCCCGAGACACAAGCTGATGTGCAGTAAATCAGGATTTACGGTGCATGCTTCATATGATTACTCTTTGAATAGCCTTTGTGATCGCTCTGTGAGAAGTATTTGTGAAATCAGGTCCAACAGCAGTGATTGTGAAGGAAGCTTTATTGCATGTGAAAGCATTTACTGCAGTACGTACATGATAAAGACCCTATCTCAGTGCAAGATCGGGTACTTAGTGTATTAGCAAAGACTTTCAAACAAGCAGCAGAATCTCTTCCCTTTTCCTGTAGGTAATAATAAACAAATGACGATAAGCTCAATGCAGCATTAGTGTCTTTAAGTGGCAGATATGAACATGAGCATTAGCTAGTTAAATAAACACACTAACAGCTATATTTTGCTCCGACAAAGTGTATTGAACAACATTGCCCTTTAGGGGTTATAGAAAGTGGAACTAAGCTACTAAAAATGCAAATTTATTCCTCTACATATTGCTATTCAAACTGGGAATATTCAGATGTCTCTAAGGCCTTTCTGGATAATTTTATCAGTTTATGGCTGCAATACTTCAGGGCCAAATAATAATAATATTTTCTTAAAATGAAGTAAGGAATAAGGCAATTTTTCCTGTTTGACAGCTCTGGGGATCCCAAAGTTCTCTTCTGCTTGTCACTTTAATTCACCTGATTTCAGCCTGTTTAAAGTAATATACGGTATCATAGCACAGGGAAATATGAAGCAAAATTAAGTAGTTGATAGTGTCATATCTAATAGGTTTTTACAGTATTTTTATATTAAATCCACACTATAAAATTGGGAAACAACTTGGGATTCTTTTGCAGAGTGAGACAAGACAATTTTGGAAGTCATTAGTAATTTTACCATTAAATATGGAAACAGGACCTGTGCAAGATGCTACAGCTGGACTTGATGCAGTCATTCATTCAGCCAGCAGCAGTATTTTCCCTACCTTTCTTGGAAGCAGTGGAGTTCCAGGAGAACTACAATAATAAGGGAGAAACATGCAACATGGATACAGCTTGCGATTATCTGTACCATGTACCTCTGTTTTGTTAAATTTAGACCTGATTTGTCTTGATATTTGATGTAAGCTTAAAACGCCACCTCCCAGAAGGCTATCTCCAATCACCTTCTGAATGTGCCGTCCATTATTTAATGGAGAAGAAACATAAAGTTATGATACCAAGAAATGTTTTATTTTAGATAAGTTTAAAGCAGCTACAGAAAACTGTGTCACTGTCAGACAAGAAGAAAAATAAAAGGTGCTAGCAGTGCCCACACATCCCTCACCCCTTACTCCCCTGTAGATGTAAATAGGAGAAAACAGGGTGAGATAGATACAATTAGATGATTATAGCATGTGAATCAAATGACTTTTTTTTTTTTTGGAGCCTGTTTCCTGCATTGGTGTTTAAAAGTAATATTGATAGCACTTACATAAGAGAAGAATTAAGCTCTCTATGATCTTAAAACATTTAGGACATTATTAGCTTTAGCACTCCAAAAAAAAAAAAAACAACAACAAAAAAAAACTAAAACTTTCCAAGTTTAGAGGCTGTTTTCTAATATAAAAATGTATAATTATCTACAACAGATGTGTTTCTGGCATCATTAGAGATAAGTGAAATTATTCCTACTGTGTCTTATTTTCGATTTTGTAAAATCTTATTTCTTTCCTTTATACTGCAATGATTGGATAAAAAGGTTAAGTAAGAATGATAGAAAATGAATAGAAGATTAATTCCCCAGATCCACAGATGTAACTTACAGATAGTCTAAAACTAGTTCTTAATTGGAGAAGATCTGTGGATGTTAAAAATATGACTCATAGATGAAATATTTTAGAAGTATTCAGACTACTTAGATGATTTATTACTGCATATACTGCATACGGGATGAATATGTTTTCCCCCCCTTTATTAAAAGAAAAAAAAAAAAAAAACAGAAAAAAGGAAAATTTCATCTTGGCAAACAAATACATATTTAATATCTGACCCTTTTTTTGCCTTTGGCATACACACAAAGAAAAATATTTCAGGTTGTGTTCTCCCACATATGACTTTCTACTGAAAACCTTTTTCTATTATTCAGTGTTTCAATCCCGTCCTGAGAAACAAGGACTAGATTTTTTGTAGACATTCTTTCCAAAAGTTTCTTTCTTTCAAAGGCACTGGAACACTTCAGTGTTCAAGTCTCTAATATCTGGCAATTGCTGATGATTCTAAACTTTTTTTTTTCCAGGTGGTATTTATATTCCACACAGTAAAGCAACAGCATCAGACCCAAGCCTCTGTTAAGTCCACCCCAACTACTGGCATCAGACCCAAGCCTCTGTTAAGTCCACTGCAATCTAGATACAACATAAGCTTTGATCTGTTTCTCAGCATGAATTTCACCATTCTATTCAGCGTTCCTTTTTCATATATTTATACCACTCCATAGCCATAGAATGTGAATGCCTCCCAATAGTCCATTATGAGGCAGTCATGAGGCCATCAGTGTAATACAATATTCTGTTCTGGGATCCACACTTCAAAAATGATGCTGGCAAATCAGAATGTATTCAGGAAATGACCTACAAAAATGCTCAAGATCTGGAAAGCCCTCTATAAAATAAAGAAACCCTCCGTCTTTTTAACTTATCTAAGAGATTAGGAACTGTCTTGATTTTACCTCATATAGGGAAGATATTTCTGATAGCAGATGACTCTTTAATCTATCAGTAAAAGGCATAATAAGAAACAGAATTTGGAAGCTGATATATGTCACATTCAGAGTAGATCAGACATGAAAATATTTAGCAGTGAAATAATTTAACTATGTGAACAACTTACCCTGGGATGCTATATACAATCCATCACTTGCATTCTTCAAATTTTGACTTCTTTTTAATGATCACCTGCATTTAAAGCAGAAGTAATGGGATCAATGCAGAAACCTTTGTTTGTGATTCTATAGCCTACATTATGCTGGAGGTCATGAAATAGTCTTCATTGCCCTTTCACTTTCAGAATTTGTGACTAGTTCCCATGTGGGAAAGATACTCCCCTCATTTTCTTCCTCTCTTTAGGAAGTGATTTTCTTTTTAAATAATAATTTTTTGATAAATCATGCTGATGCCATGTCTTTTCATTAGCAATAACCATATTGAAGCATAACAATAATGGTGGCTTGTGGCTTTGCTAGGAGTTTACCAAGCTCTCTTCTGACTGACTTACTCCACAGTGTTTTACACAAACAATCTTTATCTGTCTTCCATGTTCATAACTGTGACATTTACTTGTAAGATGAAATTTTCCCTGTTTTTCACTTGGCAAAGCAACAAATATAACACAATCAACCTTTTTGTTTGCAGCTGATATAATAAGTACCCTGCATATAATAATACCTATTATATGGGACTTGAAGCTCATATAATAAATGTTCTTAGCAGCAGAACTGGATTTGTTCACATAATTCCACCTGCTCACAATAAAATGCTTGTCTTGTGTGCCAAAATCGGGTTCTTACCCTAACCAGGAAAATTATGCCATCAGATATGCCAACAGAATACTTAACTATTCTTTTCTAACTTGAAGCTTGGGGACTGCAGTTTTGGAAAGAAACCACATTCACAAGTCTCCCCAAAACATCCTTCAAGGATGTCATTGAATTCATTTTGCATCCCTCCAGAGGTCTGTGTGCCTCTCTTAATTTCATGAACTCCCTTAACCACGTGATGCAAAGGTGGCCTGAGTCCTGAACTTGCTTTCTGCATAACCACACACCCTGTTCTGAAACTAATTACATTCTTCACTTCTCTGTGCTGGTGAATCAGAAGCCATAAGCTTCTTCCTTGTCTGTCTCTTACAATCAGCAGTGACATGATCATCCCAGACTCGGAAATTGGGTCTATAGCCATTTTAACACCAACTACTCCTAATTGAAGATTTGTTGAAGATTTGGGGTGCAAAATAGTTGTAATAATAAATAATAAACTAATGGTCCTAATTTTATAGTGTGAAATCAGTCTGGATGATAGATTTCTTTGCTATAATCGTGGTTCTCATGTGGTACTCATGCACTTCTGTGATTTCTCTGGGCTATTTAATAGCACAGCTAATAAGGAAAACTTGTTAAGAGACTGGAGGCAATCAGCCAAAAGCAAAAAAGCAGGGTGTTCTGAATGTATGCTGAAATGTAAGATTTTCCATGCTGATATCCAATTTGGAGGAGTGTAATAAAGCTGGCTACTGTTACAAGGAGCTCTAATAAACCAGGGACAAGCTCTCATAACCCGTAAATCTCTGAGTCTCTAAGGACTATCTCCTGACAACAAATATTGATCACAGCTCTGGACCCTTTTACAGAGAGAAAGGAATTGTTTAATGTTTCTCTACAGCCTGATCTTGCCTTTTCAAGGGAAAGGGTATTGTTAGGAACTGGGTATATTTGGCAGACCAGTACAATTTGCTTGAATAACATGTTACTAGCCTCAGAACAGGGAATGGAAGTTGACTCACATTAGTAATTCTGGTGCATGCAATGTACCAGTGGATATGGGGGACAAAATGTGTACTCTCTAAGAAGGAATCCAATCCATATTGATCCCTCACAAGTGGTATTTAAAATACACTTACTTTGATAACTGAATCTGCATAATTTCCAGGATGTTTTGCCCAAAGAATTCACTAACACCAGTGTATAGTCAGATTTTTTTTTTATTATTTTTTTAGGGAAGAGACTGCCGAGAAGAGTAGAGTCTCAGGGCATATAGGAGGAGAAGTTGAGGGAGTTAAGCTTAATGATGAAGAGGAAATTGCTGAAGAGGTATCTAATTACATCCTACAGTTACTTGATTAGAAATTATAAAGATGATGATAGATCAAATCTCAGTAGGAACAAAAGAGATTCATGTTGGACATTAAGAAAAAAATTCTCACTAGGGAGACAGTTCCCTGCTAGACCGTATTATGTAGAGCTAGGAAGATCTTTAACCATCAAGGTTTTCATGTTTCTGCTGCTCAAAGCCACTGACCTCATCAATAGACCTGCTCTGAGATGAGGCATAGGCAGATGGCCGCTTGTGATCCTTTTAAGACAAGATTTCTCTGATTTTGTGATTTGTCTTCCCAAAGCTCTCTCCATTTGTGTGGATAGCCAGCTGGAAACCTCAAAAGTTGCTTTATCAAATATGGTACTGAACTTTTGCCTTATAATACATGCTTTAAGTAATACAGCATTTAATAACATTGCATCCATCCAAGAAGAGGTAGCTTAGATCCTTCTGAAAGAAATGAAATTGTTCAAAGATTGAACAATTTTTGATGTACAATTTTTCCTTGTACATCAAAAAAAATCTACTTACCACTAGACTATGATGAATTTTGTCATCTCATGTCTTGAAAGAGAGTAACTGATCAGACAGGAATATAAATATGGCCCTATACATAAATATATATGCATATAATGACATACTTGATAGTTGTGCTTTTGGATGACTGTTAATGGCACTAATGGCACATTCTAGATGCAGTCCTCCAAAACAGACACTTCTTATTTAAACATTAAAATATCTCTGAATTTATAAATGAAATTAAAATAAAATTGATATGAGTACATGAGCCAAGCCTATAGATCTCGACACCTCTCTAGCTGAATACATTAACATCTAGAGAAAAACGGGGTTACTTCATCCTGAACAGTGAGTGTGTTTTACGAGAAGGTAGGGAACCTATGGCCCCAGGACCCTGTGGTCAAGGATATGTTGTTGTTGTTGTTGTTGTATCATAGAGATGCAGAATAAATCTCATATCTTTGCTTCTTACTTTCTAAGAGAATGCAACTGTTTGCATGAAAGGAATGGTTGCAAGGGGAGTCTCTAGCATATCCTATTAGTTCCCCTAAGGAGGCATGTAATTTCCCAATGCAATTTCAGATCATATGTAATGAAAGCATTTGAGCTGAAGGGACTAGATCACTTCTTTCAGGTCTGCAGCTATGCCCTCTTCTCATCATTCCTTACGGATTTTGCGTCATTATGCTAGCCAGACCATAACAACTCTCCCTCCCTCCTCTCCTCCTCTTTCTCACACATATAACACCTCCAAGGCAATACACAAGTGAGAACATATCTCTGTAGCCTACAGATCATGAGAGAAAGGAGGAAATTCTGGATTTTATTTTAGATTCTATTTTCATTTTGAATAAACCTGCTATTGTGGGATACAATTGTATTATTCTTGGAGCAAGCTAATGCCTCACAATCTTAATCTCCTTAAATGAACACAATAACAGGTAGTTCACTGAAAACTAGTGCAGTTTGTGCTCTTTATGTCTTAATATGTCTTGATATGCATTCTACATAGTGAGATAATTTACAGTAAGAGCAGAAAAACAGATTCATATGCATGCATAGACCTATATCCAAGCTATGCTATAGACTGGTAGTTTTGACAATATTCTTCTTGCAGATGGGATATGTGAATATGGACCTCTTAAGGCAGGGGACGATGCAGAAACTAGGCCTCTCAGCAGTTGCTCCCCACCAGAATACTGCAAAACTGTGAGATGCAACAGCTGGTGCTCCACATCTGTTGCTTCCCCAGATGTCCTTAAAAAGATATAGCCAGTACAATCGTTTTTTGTGAGTAACTTGAATCTGCAGATTTGTGGTAGGCTGCTCTAAGCACTGAATCCTTGGAGGTCTTTGGAGGAAAAGTATCTAATTTCTGGTTCCTTATTAAGCTTGCACCATGACGAGCTTTTTTGAGACCTTTCAAGGTGGAGACAGTTTTAGGTTTACAGAATGACCCTGAACACTCTGGAAAATTTAATGTGTAAAGTGAGCGTTAATGAGTTTAGATAACTGAACTACCACTCAGTGATAGCTGAGCATAGGAGGCCAGGATGGTACTATAAGATCTAGCAGACTAAATCGCACTTTAAGAATATAAATACTTATGCCTCTGTGGGCCTAATAGGTTAGGATTTTGAAAGAGCTCAGCACCCTGTGGCTTCTAGCTATAGCCTGGAATACTCTGCAATAGCTGCACATTGGCAGCTCCTATGCTATGCTGCACACAGATAATCTGCTTAATAAGGAGCTACACTGTCAGACCCTCCTTGCTGATACTATATTCCTTCACTCTTTACCTTCCCATTAGTTCCTTGTTTGGTATATCTGCTGCTACATTTCTCAATCATTTCCTTTGTGCTGCTCTTTTTTGTTTTCCTTTTTTTTTTTTTTTTTTTCCTGCTTTGCCTTCTTGTCCCCACTAGTTAGCATTAGCCAACATATGAGCACTTAAGCATATTCCTCTATTAACAGCATGGTAGTGAATTTCTTCTTTATTCTCCTTTATTCCTCAGGCACTTTTGTCCCCATTATGTGGCTCAGGCACTACAGATCTATGAACTAGCTAAAATGTATCTGTATATTGTTTCCCTCTAGTAATGAAAGACTCCTCTTACTAATGACTATGATTAATTGAATCAGAATCCCTGGAAAATCTTGTAAGTCCTTATTTCTAATAAATTCATCAATTTTCTACAAAGTTTTGTATCAGTTCCTGTAATGTATAGTCAAAAATATAAATATTAAGGGTTAAAATATTGTTTATACCACAGCTATTCAACAGGATAGGTGATGAATCCTTTTGAACCATGTCTCATTAGATAAGAAAATAAATTGATATTTAATGTTAAGCACCAACCTTCACTCCCACCTCCCACACCCTATTAAATTTCTGGCAGAGCTAGCTTAGCTAATAGTCTAAGATGTTCAAATAATTTCCATGTAGAATTAAAAAAAAAAAAACATATAAAACATATTTTTGCAAAACAAAGTCATCTCTATAATGACACTGTCCATATGTTTTTTATGAAAAATAATTTGATTCTTTGATGGTGATAATAAATTACTCTATCTTCTGTATGTATTTTAATATTAGGAAGATGAAATTATGTTACAGAAAAATAAAAATACATGTCTTTCTATGCACACTCAATGCATAATGTACATTTGATAGGTAGCTGCGTTATTGTAACTATCGCAAAGATGAAATTCAAAGCTGTCTTGTGCTCCTATGATTTTGCCCAATAAACGAGACACACTAGTTTTTCTCTCATTCAAAGTTCAATCATTACATTGCCATTTACCATGAAAGCCTGCATGGTAATTTAGAAATTGTTTGATAGACTTAATAAAACAAACTTTACACTCTGAATTTAGTAAATTTCGTTGTTTTAACATAAAGGATTTAGTCGCACCATACGTCATGGAAAATGTGCCTTTTTTTATAATGCATTTTGCCCTGTTTTTATGAAATCCTGGATCTATGTGCAGAGGTGCAATTTATTAAATGTCATGGATGGGTCATCTGACCAGTAGTTTGAGCAAGGAATTCATATCCCATGATTCTAAAGGCTGAAAGGTTAATACATAACAGATGCTGCTTTGGAGGAAACCATTACAGGCAATGCTTTTCAATCAATGAGATGCTATTATGAGCAATAGAGCCAATTTCTTTTAATCAACGAACCTTTATTACGACATTTACTAAGAGAAGCTCTATGCAGTTCTTATAAACCATTCTGCAGTCTTCTAAAGATAATTTCTTTTGTTTTTGGAGCCTTTTTATGGTTTTCTCTAGTTTTGTTTATTTTAAGATAGCACACTGGATTAACACTAGAGTTTCCCTGATTTAAAAAAAAAAAAAGAGAATAATTAGGGCATACGAAACATATATTTAAATGCAAGATGCAATGAAGACTATATGTGGGTTCTGTTATGGTCTTAGTCTATCACAGAGCTATGAAAAACTGTTAGAAGCAGTTGAATAGAAGATTTTGTTCTGCAGAAGGGCAGTCTGCAGCAAACTGCTATTCACCTGAAAAACTAGGTAGAATGGAGTGGAAACATGATCCCTTCCCTAGACACTAGTCATAGGCACTAACTCTTCATATTTCTGTCATGAAATCCAAGCCAACCCCTGACCCAACACAGGGAAGCAGGATGAGCTGTTCCACAGTTTTCAGATTCAGGAGAGACCTCTGTGGAAGTGGGGAAATTTATCTCACTCACCATTCAACTTCCTATTTGGGAATATTCAATCTCTACTAGAATAAAGGAATTTTACCACTGGAGCTGGCCTTTGATAAACATCACCTTCTTCCTGGCTTTTGATCCATCTCTCCTCTCCCCACTTGTTACAGAGTATAGAACCTAGAGGTTTGACCCTATTTTGGTAGCAGCTAGGTCAAGGCAAAAATGTGCAGAAAGGAGTTTCTTTCTTTTATAGACTGTCCCTGCTTCCTTCTCCTCTATGTTGCCTTGAACACGGCCAGGGACAGTGACTCCATCACTTCCCTTGTGTTGTGCAGTGAAGCACATACACAGCCTGGGAGCTCATTAAGATTTGCCGTTTACTCCACAGAGACACACATAATTATTCAAATTTGCACAATTACTCTTTGAGCTAGTCTGAAGCAGAAGCGGGTGTTTAATGCACCTAATGAAGGGCAACAGTGGGATAAACCCCTACCCAAGCTCAAGTCAAAGAATCAATGGCACTCAAAATGAAATCATGTTTTTCCTGCTTAGCTAGCTGGTCTCCCTCTTGGGAGGGAGATCTTGAGAACCACTGAGATATACTCATTATAATATATGTGTTCATATCAATACACGAGAAGTGAAATATGCAAGACACCTATAGTATTTTGTGCACCTACAAATATTTTGTGCATATGCTTTTGTGCATATTCTTAGCAGTGCTATTGTCTGAAAATATTGAGACAAATTCTCTTAAGTATGCAGAGTATCTAAAAAAATATTTGTGCTAAGACTAGTCATAGAATTTTTAAGTTTGCTCCCTAATTCTCTTGTGTGCTTATTGTCATCCCATATATTCCGCTGACAATAGAGAAAGAGAGGAAAAATATAAATGGGGAAGAAGGACAAGAAAAAGATATCAAAATATTTAAACTAAGCCTTGAAACGAAAATGCTTTCAAAACATTTTTTTTTACACATTTTAGTGTAGGTGTCAGTCTCATACATTATATCATCAACTATGGGATAGAGAGCTCTCAAAATATATAATTTTTTCTGCATTGGGAGTTTGAAAAAAAAATGTGTTTGTTGTATGATTATTTAACTGGAGACCTCACAGAAGTAAAGAGAAGCAGCAAGTAGAGGAGTTGTCTCCTTGGCATACATCCTGTACTAAAAAACAGTACAGCTTTCATTCAAGGATGCTTGCAAAAACCTCTTGCCAAATGCAGTCTTTTATAAGAAAAGAAAAAGAGTGTATCTAACACGTGTTAACAAGGCACCCCAGGTGGGGCATTTGAAAAATAGAATAGAGCAATGTGACAGAAACAAATTTACACCATTATGTAGCTGTGTATGCTGGCAAGGAATTTACCCTGAGGCTGGTGGTGAGGCTTCCTGATGTCCCTTATTGAATGAAGTGCACTGTACCAAGCCATGACCAGCAGTTTTCACATCCATGATAAATTGAAGTAAGAACTGTTAGATCACCAAACTTGTTTGGTGGATATAGTAAAGGTCAAGTCCAGGGGAGTTGTTAAAGGAAATTTCTAGGATTTGGCTTTAATCCCAGGAAACAAAGTCTACAAATATTGAGAATTCCCCACTTGCACTTGATAAAAATGAACTAAAGAATTATGTGCACAATGCAGTATCTCATATATATAATGCCTTGCAAGACAAACATCCCATTCCATACTGACTTCCACTCTAATCACAGCAGGAAGAAAATAAACAGAAGGATGTTCAGTTTCCACCCTGATCAATGTATCCATTTTAGAAGATTATTCTAGGAAAAAATATTTGAAAGTTGCTTTTGGATAGATGTATAATTCATAGATTTGGGATATCAGAATGCTCTGATAAGATCTCTAAGTTAGGAACTAACTCTTTCAAAGAGAAATTGAAGTCTTCCAAACCAGATTATTATACTGTAATTGTTCTTTGTAGAAAAATATACCTTGTAATTCCATATTGAGTGGCTGACTGAGAATTAAGTTTGCATGGCAGATTTCAATCAAAACAATTCAACCTTTTAAGAAAATGTGTTTCAGGAAAAACACAAGGCATGTTTCCCATGTTAAAGATATTGCAGAAAATATTAATGGCTTCTATTTTGTAAGCTAAGGTTTAACAACTATTAGGAAAGATGCCCTGGAATCGAGGAGATGCCTTTCAACTCTCTCCTGCATTCATAACTTTTAGAAAAGACATTAGGATTCTGGGAATATGAACACAGGAGATTTTTATATTAAAAATACAGTTTCCAAATTTAAACTTTCTGAGCATATTTTATGCAATACAAATTGTGGAGTAATTTCATTTGATCCTTGCTAAATTTCAAAAGTATTGCCATTCCAGATTTTGAGATTGAAAGATTTTGATCTTGGCAAATTGAAAAAGACCTGGATGTGTGCCAGAATGATGTAACTCATGGAGACATGGCACACTTGCACCAAAATAATTATTTGTATGAAGAACTAGGGGTCCAGGAAGAAAAATAACCGAGACATACAGCAGATTAATGCAGAATGTAAGTAAATGGCATCATACTGGTGGGGAAAAAAAAAAAAAAAAAGTAATGGCTAATGTAAGGCTGGGACATTATACTACATTAGTAAACTAATCATGACAGAGCTGAATATTGGCACTAAGCTCACTTGAGTTGCCAGCCCACTATCTGGCTCAGTCTAAGCAACGTACATACGAAAGTGGAGACTAGATAAAATGTACAACCTGGAACTTGTTTTTTGCTTGTTTCAGTGAGGATTGATGTAAAAGTACAGACTTGATGCCACTGGAAAGTCAACTGGGACCTCAGTTCGAAGGCAGGTGCCAGGAAGCAGCCCTCAGGATCGTGGCAGAGACATAAGGTTTGATATGCAGGCACAGAAAACTGTAATTTGCATGTACAAGGAATGTGGTCTTGCTAGTTATGGATCTTATACAGGATCTTATAGACTGCTTAAAGGAGCTCGTAAGGATTCAATATCTGTGAAATGGAAAAGAAAGCAAAACGCTCATTTTGAAATTTCTCAACACTTTTAGTTCTACATATTGGACATAAAATAAGCTGCAAAATGGAGATTTGTCAAAATCTCGTATATCTTGCCACCGAACTAATTCATGTTTAAGTTTTTTCTTTAAATGTGGTTGTGCTTTCATGATTACTTCCCACCAAAACCCTTGTGGAATACATCAATTCATATTATAGACGTTAAAGTACTGCCTTTTTTATCAATGTTATAGGTGATTCATAGATTCTCTGTTTTATATTCCAAGCTCCCATTACTCTCCATACACTCTTGGTTTTGGATAATTTTTATTTATCCTCTTAAAAAAAGTACTTAGTCTCTTTTCTCTCCCTGCTAGTCTCCCATTTATATGTAGCATCTTTTCCAAGATTTATTGCATTAGGGAGTTAAATTCAAACCATTGCATATGCACACAATATATATACTATTGCAATTATTATTATATCAATAAAAATATCAATGCTAGTAATATGGATGATTTGAAGACTTTAACCATAAATTTTATTACATTTTGAAAAATATATTTCTGTCCTTTCACAAATTGACCTGGGCACAGATAAATGAATCTATTACTTTAGATAGTCTTTTTTTTTTTGTGTAAACATTTTTCATATACACTGAACATCTAGGTCCCATATGACTTTTATGAAAAAGGATCAGTTTATTTACTGTGAAAGGAGTATCCTTGCCTTGAGCTTAAAGTATGGGAGCTGAATGATTTTAAATTACAAATTAAAAAACAATCTCAACATCTGCATGTGGTAGAGAAGCGCTATTTCTTATGAAAAAAAAAATCCATGCTGTCAGGTTTACTACTGTTTTTAATATTTCATTCTTCAAATGGTGAGATCTAGAGGTGAGTGCTGAATTCTCCAGTGATATCTTATAAAACTCCTAATTGCTTTCACCAAATATAGCTTACTGGATTTGAAGGAAACTACAGTTAAAAAGATACTGATCATACAGTAAAAGGGAGAGATCCAACTCTTCTGTCATTTAGCTTGATAACAGCAAAGTCCACACAGTTCCACCTCTTTTTTACCTTTTCACATGACAAGGCAATTAGTCTGCAGCTATTCACAAATAAATGAAGTCATCATCCTGCAAAAAGAGCTTGCACCTGCAGTTAAAACTTCCTGAGAAATTACACTCACAGTATGTTTGATTTGGTTTCCAGTAATTTTCTCTTCCACCCTTCACACAGATCTCTGAGATATGTGAAGGACTTTGGATATTTGACAAGCAAGGCATCCAAGCATCCAATTTCATTTGCTTCCACCTCAGCACATCTCAGCATGTCTCGGCAAAAAAGAAGAAAATATTCCCTTCAAAATTCCATGAATTAAACAAAAAAGCAGAAAATGAAATATCATTTGTAGAGCTATCCTTTTACAACTCTTCTAGCAGCTACCACTCTTTAGGTAGCAGGTTCAGGCCTCAGGTGACTAACCATCATCTCCAAGAGGATGAATAAAGAATGATCAGAGATAATAAACGTGCCATCAAACATGTCACTCTTTCTGCTGCCTATTTTTCAGTCAGGAGTAATCTTTGGATATTTACTATCTTACCACCCAGATCCATTACTTCTACCCCTTGGAGGTTTTATGGCCTAAGTACATGCTTACAGTGCAGCATAGCAGTCTAATACACAGACCTTCAGCTTCTAGACATCTAAATATTTTTTCTCTGGTGCCATTTGCAAAACCAATTTGATGAGCCCCTTTAGCTTTACTTTTACATTTCACATATGAGGCTTGAGCAACCACAGCCTGCCCTGAGTCCGGCTGGATTATAATTCTGAATCATAATAACCACACAGCAGGTGATAGGAACATTGGAAGCCTACACAGAAAGATTTATTTTCCCCCTTCTTGAAAGATCTCAGGAAGGCATGTCTGTTTTCAGCAATCTCTCACACTTAAACCACCAAAACGTGTTTTTGTCTCACTTCTTTTATATTTAGCATTTGGTGAATGATAATAGAAAGCAGGCAGCTGCATCACATTACAAGAAACACTCGTGTCTACATATCTCTTGTGCCTCAGCTGTGTCTTCCAGTCACCTAAGGAGAAATGATGGTCTTAAAAAGTCAATGTAGACAAAGCATAGCCTAAAATATGTTTACATATAGTAAAGTGGAGAAGCAATTTTCATCATGTATATGAAATTAAACCTTTCCTAAAAGTTCACTGGCATTGGTGCCTCAAAGCTTCATTAAACCTTAATGTATTCTGGAACTTATCTTCTGTTTTGTCAATTGTAGTCTCCAGAGGATTTCTCCAAGCCACTGAGAGTTTTACCCTGCATGACTGCAATGTGCCTAATGGACCACTCACCCTGTAAGCACAACAAAACTTTTCAAAATATATTTACTTCTCTAAGAAGAATCAATTTCATTTATCCAGCGTCTACCCTTTTTTAAGCTCTGTGTGGACTTCAGGTGCTGCCTTTGATCTGTTAAGCTCTACATGATTTGTTTCTTGGCGTCTACTGAGGCAGCTAATGTCAAGATTGTCACATCCTATTAAGAGACTTCCAAACTTCTGGACATCACTCCAAGTTGGACTGAATCACTTACAAAAGGATGTTCAATTACAAACTGAGGGCTAATACATGGAATTGTATTTCTGTGTACATATATAGACTTGTAATTGTGTTCCTGGAAATCCAGAATTAGAGTTTGTGTATATTTTTCTAGAATACATGAGATTGAGATTGTGTTGAAATAAACCCATCCTCAAGAGTAGAAAACCTACCTAGAATTGAGTCTGAAAGAACATGAGCAAGGTGTCCCTCAGGCATCTTCCCTGCCCTCCTTATTTTGTCAGTGATATATGCAGAATATAGTGTTGCTTAATCATTTTACTATCTTTAGTGGAATTCACAAGATAAGTGGATTTTTAATAAATAAAAAAATCTAAGAAATGAGAAGTTAGACAGATTCTTGTTATGACACTGTTGAGCAAACTATATTAAACAAAAATAATGCCTTTCATGTACGATTTTCTTTGAATTTCTTGGCTTGAGCTTCACTATCACTGACATTCACTAAATGACCATCAGTTCCCAGCTGAGCACTCCTGGGCGCTGTCCACCTTGGCTGTACAGTGCCCACTATTAGAGGCACTTGACCATAAATAGGTGCCCATTAGCCAATTATCAGTGAGCATCAATATCATCTGAGCACCTCCAAAAAAGCTAGTGAGACAGAGGCACACATTAGCTGAGTTCATACACAGATTAGAAGAAATGAAAAGCACTGAACCATGAAGGAAAAAAAAGAAAAAGAAATAAAGAAAAATTGTATATGTGATGAAAGCAGAAGGTTTTGCACATATGAAAGAGGGTCAGAAATTTTCTTTATTCACCTAGAACTATTTTTTTTCCACTCTACAAAGGCAGCCTATTGACTTTGTAAAAAACTATGAGCAGTATTTTATTTTCAGTCTGAAGCCTTTTAAAATGATACTCTGTTGAGGACATGTTACAGGTAATAAAGTAGTAGAAAGTGGCCTTTTCTGCAGTAGTAACTTACAGATACAGCTTTATGGAAAAAAAAAAAAATAGAAAACTCTCAGCTCAAAACTCAGACAAAAGGTACATTTGTAGTCAGAATCACCATGAAATAGAAGAAAACATTAGCAGCCATATTTCCTAATTCACTTGTTTCCAAACCAAAAGAGTTTCTGGGTTTTTTTTCAGGTTTATGGTCACATAATTGGCATGATCCTAGGCCTTTATTGATAGAGATTAGCATCTAGATACTCAAGTATTGCCTGACACAAGGAAAGACTCCAGGAAGAACCAGTTCCTCAGATGTTGTTAGCAGCTATTTAATTAGATCTTACTATTCAGTTCCTATTAAGTTAAATTGAAAGTTAAAATTTGCTAAAATGAAATACCAAAAATAGAACTATGGCCCCTGCAATTGTAGTTACCACATTTCTTAAACTTACTCCTAAACTCTATGTACTGTATGCACTCCTAAATTGATGATAGACACGCATGTCAGATTAGTGAATATGTACTTTGTCACATTTTTGAAGTCATCTCTTCTGGAATATAGTCCTTCTGGCCCAACATGCAGTTCACTTCTGTGCCCTGTGTGCTGGCTGCATATTGAAATGTCTTTAGCCTTGAGGCATAGCAGGACTACACCAAACCATCAGTCATGCTTCAGAGAGGGAAGGCATAAATGTAAGGAAAACTGATATTAGGTAATCTATGAAACTCGTCAGGCTGAGAAGTAATTAGGAACTTAGCATATACTTTTTTTTTTCCCCTAAGGTAAAATATTACCGCACCAGTTTTTACTGCAGAAAAAGTTGTTAAAAAGCAAGAAATTGGAAACAAGCAAGCAGGCTGGCATTGGCTTCCACTCTGTACAGAGTCAAGTGCCTTCAGTTGTTGACATTAAAGAAAACAGGATCAAATTCACAATGTCTAATAACATCCTGATAAAAGCAAACAGAAAGAAATACTCAGCCAAGAAGAGCGTATCAGCTCCTCTGAAAATCACATGACAGAGTGCAGTTTGGCAAAGACCACTGGAGAGTCTCAATTCTTCCTTTTTTTTACAACAACATGAGCAATACAGTCACACCACTGGTGTCAATGGAGTTGGACTGGTGTAGGGCATGGAGAGATCATAACTAAGCCAGGAGACTCGCATTAGCTAAAGGCTACCCTAACTGGACTGTGATTTTTGTAGAAATTCTAAATTTCTCCTTTCCTGTTATGAAGTTGGGCTTTTCAACACCAATTTTATGGCAATTTGAATAGTATTATGTATACTTATCATTTATATTGCTATTACAATTACTATTATTGTTTGGCAGTCTTCCTGACATGAATGAATATTTTAAGCTAGAGGATCTGACAGTCTCTCTTGAGGGTTTACCAACAGGACTGCAGTGATGAATTCAGGAAGGATAAACTGGGTTTCTGGCTTTATCAGTTTAATTTAGGTGATCTAGTCAGAATCAGAATTTCCATCAATGTGACATATGGTCCTCTTACTGGAATATATGTAATAGAATAGATATAATGTCTATACCCACATTATATATACTTAATGTTGATAATGTAATGGCACGAGGCAAATGTGAGTTCAAGCACATGTCTACATACCAAAGCACTCCCTACAATTTTCTGCTATTATTAGCTGTTATAGACAAAGTTGTATTATTCAATTTGTTTAGATTTTTGAATACTAGATCCTGATCCATAACTGGTGAAACTCAAGGACTTCCTTAATAAAAAAAAGTATGTATAGGAAATGCTACATAGACTCAATTTCTGCTATGTGAAATAGGATCTTACCTAAATGACATTGGTCCTTGCTATAGACTGTGATACATTACATTAATAAAACTTAGCTTCTTTTCTTTTATACTGCTCAAAAAGTCATAACTGGGTAAAAGGAAAAAGTTAAATGGGAAATGGACATGATGACCAGTCTATCTATTGCATATTTTTTAAATAACATGGGAATTATGTGACAGTGAAAACATAGAGCTATAATACACACTCTTTTATAATATTTACTGACTTCTTCTCTAGTTTATTTTTCAACAAAATCGAAGAGTGGTACTAATATCAATAGCAATAATTAATTTATGTGTGTTGCACACCTACCTATACGATGAGTACTAGGTGAACAGATCTAGGTCATAATAGGAGGAACATTTGCAACACATATTCCAAGCATCCAACACATGCTTGGAAGGAAGGGAAGAGCCTATAGGAGTTAACATTTGTACAGGTTAACTGAGGACCACAGTCCTAGTGCGATGGGGTTATTCACAGCAGCAATGTCTATTTTCCATCCACACTGCGCTTTCTATACTATGTTGCCTGCAATAGAGATATTGATAATTTTCAGTATATAAGGAATTGTGCAAGTCTCCAGGGACTGTTTCTCTCTGACTCAGTCTTATTTAGGAAGGCTAAGTTTTAAAATGGTTTACTGGACAAAACTTTTTCTGAATACAGGTAGCTAAACCTAGGTTTCTAAACTGCAGGCTACTGAACTTTTGAGCAGAGAGAACCATTCAAAATTATTTATTTCTTTTTTTCCACAATCAGGAAGATGACTTGAACTCTCATGTTTTCCCACAAATTAATAAGTTTGAGTGCTGTATAGATTATCATGGGAAACTTTGGCTGTATACTTTGTGTGTAATTTAGAAAAGGGTATTTGACAGCCAGATGTCAGATTTCATCTTAATCATTTTCCTCCTCTTGATAGACTGTTTTCTATCTTGCTGAAGTTACTTTTTTTCTGGTAGATTCATTTGATCACTTTTGGTACCAGAGCTAAGAACTATATTACTACCTACTTATACTGTATTACACATAATCCTGCCTCCAATCTTCTTGTGATCCTTTTGGTTATTTGCTGCTAGCTCTCTGGAAGCAATTTTCCTTTCCAGAATATCAAGGATATAGACAGCAAGGTAGCAGGTAAGACAGGCTTGTACCTCCTGCAAACATCCTGTATACAGCCTCTTGCTATTCTCTGTTACCAGTTGATGTAACTGCACATATACGTAATAAAGGTAACCCAGAGGAGCATCACACTGGGTTTTTTTTGCCGCACAAGGAGGGTCAAATATACCAGACCATTGCTGACAGATGTTTGTCTTGTTAAACTCTTCTTGTGACAGAAATCCTAGACCCTCTCAACATATGCTTGCAGTGTTGAATAGTTCTTATATCCAGATTTTTTTTTATATTCCCTCTAATTTCCAATGTATATCTCCAATATAAAATCCTTACCCTTTATTTTTAAGCTACAGAGAATGAAGAATACTCTTTATTCTACTTGGCTCCACTAATGTCTTTTGTTGTTTGATTTGAAGACTGTTGCCATATTTCTTCTGAGTCCAATTATCAGACAAAATAAATATATTTCTTACTAGTTTTAATCAAACATGATATTTTCTAGATCTTTGGTCATCACTTTTAGTCTCTTCTGGACTGTCTTCAATTATTTTCCATTATTCTAGGAGAGTAATCCTACAAAAAGAGAGAAAAAAAAATCGTATTTACCTATCAGATACTTGAGCATCAGGGAAGTGGAGGAGAAAAGCTTGAAGATATTTGGTAAAGTATTTCAAATATTCTGTTTTATAAAGTTTTTATTTTAAGTTTTACATAATATAAAACTGCTATTTAGTTGAAGACTTTATATAGATTTTTTCCTTCTTTTTCTTCCCTCACACAAAAGCATAACCGTAAAAGAGAAAAGGCTAAACAGGAGATGTACAATAGCTAAATAGAACTTGTTCGTACATATGATTATTTCATTTTACCAAGGTAGGATTGGTGTTTTGATTACTGTCAGACAATTGTTCTGTAGTGTGGAGGTTCTTGTCTACTGGCTTTCCAAAATAACAAGTTACATCTATAGAAAGCATAAATTACAATAAGAATACAGAATAAGTTTGCATGGATATACTATATTTATTGAACAGTTTTTTATAACATTTGAGATATTATCAAAAAGAAACAAATAATGTTAATAATACTGGAAAGATTTAGAAGTATGATCTTGGAAACAGGGTGTCATGTATCAGGATTAGAAATAAGGTACATAGAATAAGCATGGATAATGTATGAGGCATGAGGCATTGTGGAGGGGAGATAAGTGCTAAAATCAAGGAAATATCATACAGTGAAAGTGAATGAGTGGAGTGCAGGGACTTTGATTGGGAGACACAATTGATGAGGCAAAGCAAGAGGGACTCATCAATAGAACAGAGTACAGAACAAGGAATTTAAAAGAAAATCTTTGATACTGTCAAGAAGTATCCTAAATCACTCACCCTTCATTGCAAAGTCATCAAGGCAGCAGATGGCAAGGACCTAATGAGGCTGGAAAACATCAATAACTGCTTTGAAAGAAGGCTTTGGGAATTGTACAAAATAGCAAGGGGTATTCCTGGTTTGACTAGGAGTGAAATACCCTTTGCACAGAACAATACCATGCTGTTAACTGCAGTTAAGCTAGCCATTAAAACTGATGTAAAGCAGTTACCAATTGTATGGATATATTACATCATCTAATTATGCAAATCCTGTCTTTACTTGTATTTTCAGGTTAAAGACTGACCATTTTTGAAGCCAGTTGCACTACAGCTATGATAATATTGTATTGTCTTGCAATTGAATGGGAAGTTCCTGTTAATATTAAATTTTACATTTAAAATTAGAACATGCACATCACTTTAACCTCTAGCAATGCATACTAAATATAGTAGAACACTAACTACCAAATAGGTGATTACTTGAATAATACTAATTTCTTTTTTCAGATTCATAGACCTTCTCTGGCCCATTGCACGGGGCTAAATTCCATGAATGCCGGCATGGAGACAACTCCACGGGAAGGGAATGGTCTTTTTTTATTCTTTATTTTCTATTTTTTTTCCCCTCTCCTATTCCTCTCCCTTTGCCTTCCTCTCCTCCTCCCATTCTCTTTTTTTTCCCCATCCTCTTCTCTTCCCCTCTTTTCCCCTCTCTCCTTTTCCTTATCATTTTTTCTTTTTCTGTCTTTTCCCCTTTTCATTTTTTTAAATTTATTTTTTATTTTTCCTTTTCTCTCCTTTTCCTTTTTCCTTTTTTGTTTTTTTTTTTTCCTTTTTTTTTTTCTCTCTTTCTCAGCCATGTCCTACTTCAGGGGTGAAGATAATTCTTTTCTTAACTCAGTTCCTGTAAAGATCAATAGTGAGCTGATAAGACAGACATCTGAAAGACATGCAGAATAATTATGGACACTGGCATATCATAATTTGAACTTTAATTACCTGTTAGAAGTAGCCTAGATCAGATAATAATAATAGTATATATACTATCAGATAAAGTATTTGTCTTGCCTTTACCTATCATGTCTAGAATTAGCTTTATTAAAGTTCTGTCTGCTTAGTATGTTAATTGGTTCTGTTGATTCAGCATGACATCATTTAGAAGAAAACAGTAGGAAGTGGGATGGAGTTGTTTTTAGAAGACTCTTCTTGCAACATTTACTACTGAATCAGGATAGAAATATTCAGCTCTGGCTGAATATGTATATATGTATCATTTTTAAGTAGCTTGCACTACTTATGCTACTCTTACACTGCTACGACAACTAATCATGTTAGTGAAATAAGGTATCTGGCCCAATCTGTATTAACATTTTCCAATCAAAATCAGTGATAGCTGCCAGAAAAATTGTGCTTTTGCGTAAATGCTAAACACTCTAAAATGATGACCACAGCTGGCCCATATTCAGCATCCCTAAAGGAAGGACAAAAAAATGATCATGTGTTGTTTAGACTTCATTGTGAGGAACAATGTAAAAATGCAGAAGCTAAAGAAAAGTAGCTAAGACAAATACATACAAATTGCTTCAAGATAAGTAAAGGATGACATAGTGGAAGCAGAGTGTCAGCACACAATACCTATGAAAAAGGATTTGAGATAGAGTAAAAGGAAAGCAGCATAACTAAGCAGGAAAGTGAAGCATAATAGTAGAATTAGGAAGATGTCATTCAAAAAGCTCAAATTGTGTCTAAATGAGCCAAATAGGTACTAAAGATCAAGTAGAGTGTATAATCCAAATGCTCATAAACACTGCAAATTTTCATTTAAGAGTACACTCAGGTAGTCAAAAAAATTCTTTGTGAAGTTACTAACTGATGATATCAAAACTGGTATACAGCCCTTTTTGCTTCATTAGAAGCAAAAAAAAAAAAAAAAAACTGTCCAGAGAGCCATTTAATTTTGTATTGGTTATTGAATCAGCAGACTGAAGATGCATAAGGATGACTAAAGATAGTCATGTTACACAAAATAAGGGTTTGGATTTGGATCAAAACATTTCAACAGAAAAATAAGAACTATGCTTTAGGATGAATTGTGTGATTTGCTAAAAGTAAATTTACTTTTGGTATCTGCGTGCATCTTAAAGATAAAGCTTCTGAAAGAAAACAACCTGTCAAGGTCAACTTTATGATCCATGATGAAGAGAAAAATTCCATCGCTCTGCTAACATTTTGTAACTATGTACATTAGTTTTATTGCTTTTGCATTCTTAGAATTTGATACCTGTAAATATTTTAATGTTTTAAGGTATAGCATTAATTGGTAAACTAAATCCTGTGAAATCTTTGTATAAATTCTGCTCTACAAAGAAAGAGTACAGATGTTAATAATGTGATTTTCATTTTTCAAGTTACATTCACACACACACACACAAATCAAGAAACAAATGCACTACATTCTTCACTTCATGAATCAAAAATGAAAGAACAATTTATCAAAGAAAAGTATATTAATGACAAGTTTGGCCTTTTTTGCTTAAGGTGCAGAATTTCTCCCACAGTTCAGAAACATACGACTCTCCAAAGACCTCAATTTTATATTCTTTTGACCTTTCAGATCATTCACAACCTTCTTCTAATTTATAGTTCTATAAGTTACCATTATGTTTTACCAGCCGTTGGCATTTTCATCCTTTAAACCTGCACCCTTAAGATTTAATGGTTGTGTAGGTGTGTGTAGGTGAAACGTCTTCCAGCTCAGCTACTGTTGTTTCTTCATTACCCAGTCTGTTCAATTTCTAGCTTTGGGATTTGACTGACCTCCTTGTCAACTCAGCACTCTTTCTCCACAGCTAATATTGTGGGAGACATTTCACTGCTGTACATAGCACATGCCAAAGCCTCAAGGAGCAGAGGTCAGTATATCTTGAGTCTGTGTAACCGAATGTTTTAGCTAAAATACTCTTGTACCTTTCCAAATATAAGGTAGAGTCACTTTGCCTCTATATGCCCTTGTATCTTGTTGGTGTTTGGCACTTCAGGGCAGCTCACCCTTTTTTTTTTCCCCAGCAAATCAATGTAGACTGAAAAAGTAGATGTCTGTCTCTGCCTATTAAAACTGAAATAGAATTAGCCAGCTGCATGGGACAAAGGTGTGCAGCTACCCTATGCTGTGAGAATTCGTCCAAAGATCAAGGGAACTTTCTTTAATATATATATATATATATTTATTTGAAAAGAAGGTCAAGATACCTTAAGCAGAATTTTTCCAACATCTGTTTTAGGAGTCAAGCTGCATAAAAGATGTTTAGACAATGGAATTTTTCCCACTGAGATAATTTAGACTTTGTTAGCCATGTTGTTTTGCATATACCTTGCTCTTTTTGTGCTTGTACACAATGCATTGTTAAAGAAGAACTTTCCTCTGTAGAATGTCATTTAATAATCTTTCACAGAATGAGACTGTTTGTAAAGTAATGCTGCAACAGCTAGTAAAATTTCCTTCTCTACACAGAGATCACAGAAGACCATCTGCAAGATATTTCCAGCTCTACAGGTCATGGGAAAAGCTGAGTTTATGTATGATTTGATATAAAAAAAAACTTTAGATAAAGAAGTAGGCTTTATGAATTGACACTAGTCACACACACGCACACGCACACACACACAAAGAAACAGAGAAAGATGAGGTGATTGCATTTTCCTGCATATCTCAATGACAGCGATCTCCATTTGGGACACTGTAAGTAGCACTTACTGAATAAAAAGACTACTATTTAGGGATAAATATCCTTCCCACACATATTTCCTTGTAAAAAATAATTCAAGTTATTTTTAAGAGATATGGGATTTACACAAGAAGATAATTCCATTTCTAGAGCAATCACTATTTGTTATGACTATCATATACTGAAATCTGAAGTGGAATGCGTTTTCAGTCTGGATTGTTGAAGACACTGCAGTGCACTGGCAGCATTTTCTCTGTATTAACAATCTAGCATCTGCATGTACCAACTATATGTATGAAATGTAATACTGGTGGTAATTATTTTAAGTTGGTCAGTAGGCAATAAAATGAATAAACAAGCTGAAAACCATTTGCTGGACAAATGGAGAAAAAAAAATGCTTGTTGAAGTGATTTTCTCACATACCATATTAGAATTTTTTTTTTTTTCAGGAGAAAATCATTGCCTCTTTCTTTTGTGAACAAGAGTAATTTTCTATCATGATTTTTTTTTTTTTTTTTTTTTTTTTTTTTTGCCTGTGTGCCTTTGATAAGCACTGTTGAGGTTAGGACAATTTTGCATGGTATATTTGGTGAAAAAGTCAATTTTAGCATATAAAATTCTCTGTTTTCCCTGCATATAAAAAGCAAGTAAAGCAGTTACAGTAAACGAATGAGAATTTGAAGATTCTTTCCTTCCTTTCCTTTCCAGCTGGAAGAAGGAAATAGTTTTTTTCCTTCTCTCTCTCTCTCTCTCTCTTTTTTTTCCTTCTTTCTTCCCCCCCTTCCCCTATCCCTTAGGCAGAAATACTTTTGCTGAGAACTATCTCTACACAAAAGCTTACAGAGTCGAATATGATGTCTTGTCTTATCGCTTCTGAACAGACTCTGGAGTTTGAAAAGAGTTCTGAAATTTGCTTAACTTGCCGTTTCCCAGTATAATGAGGAAATCAATGTGTCTTGCTTTTAGAAATGCTGGTGGCTTCAGAATGATTTGAGAGTCTGCAAGGATAAGCAGAAATGAAACTGCAAGTACTTGTTCATCATAGGAATATCTGAGATGATTTACAGATAAAAAATGGTTTAATTTAAAGTCATTGGGGAGAAAACGTCAAGTCTCAGCATTCTTTGAATGGGATTATTTATATGTTTGGGTGTTTCTTATGAAGCCTATGGGTATCCCCACCACCATGACCACTAAGGAAGGGTTTCAAAATGGGATTGCAGTTTGGGAATCAGAATTGGAAAAAAGGTATCAGTCACAGTGTGCACCGCACAGCATTCAGAACCCATTCCTGCATCTACCCTGCAGAGCAGTCTCCTCCCGTCAGGCTTAACTCCTACCTTCTTATCTACCTCTTGAGGAAACGGAGGATCACTAGAGAATACAGATATACTCATGACTGAAGAACCACAGAAAACTGTAAGGACAATACAGCACAAAGGGAATTCTAAAGATAATTATAATTTGGGAAACAGCAATTCAAATGTATTTATCTTTACCACTGCATATATTCCCTTACATTGTTGCTGAGAATTTGTGGGTAATTTTTTCATGTAGAAACTAGAAGCTAAATTGCAGCTTGACATTCAGGCATTTTTTGAGTCATTCCCCATGTTACAGACACATCTGAATGAAGCTAGGCCAATTTTAATGAAGTCCTAAGTTTAAATTAGACAGAACTGTGTTTATGTTTAATTTAAAAGTTATTTTAAATCACATTGTGGGTAGAACTATTCAAATTATTCCATTCAGTCCGATTTCTCAACCAATATTTTGCAAAAAAGGTTGTTTTAGATCAAGACTTTTCATTGACCTGAAGTATTTTGTTTATTTTTTAAACATTTTACTTGGTTTTACATTTGTTTTTCTTTTCACTTTTAAAACATAAATTTGAAATGGAAGAATATGAAACATTGGCATTTTGCTGATGGGATTTCCTACTTTTCTAAATTTGTTTTGGCCTCCAAGTTAAACAATCCTGTGTCTAATCATAAGCATTTTAAAAGTTACAAATTCTGCCTATTTATGAAAGCTGTACTTTTTTTTTTTTTTTACTGTTCCTTCACAACTCTCTATTATTTTGATATCCTCCTATATTATATGTTTTAGTAATAATATTACCATGATAGGATTTTCTTCATACATTTAGATAAATTCTAGTGTGCCTCTCAATGGTGATTGGTAAAAATATATCATTTTCTTCATCTGAAATCTTTCCTGCTAGCCTAAATTACACCTGTAATGAGCAATCTGAACAGATCTTCCTGTTTATTCTAATATGAGTTAATTCTTCAAATGAAGATTCTTCCCATGAAGAATCACAAGAATGACAGTCTGTATCCTCAGTGTACTCTGATTCTTCATACCTGAACCTCTGGCATTAGAAGTTCAGAGCATTTGCAAGCTCCAGTCTTTGAGATGTCAACATACATAAGCCTTAACATTTTAAATTGAAAGATGTTTGTGTTCATATTATTACATAATAAAATTATGTAATGAACAGCTAGGAAATTGTTTTAAGAGATGTCCCCATATTAATGAAGTATCAATGCTTTTGTTGAGAAGAAAAGTCAGGTTCCATTCAGTAGGAAAGGGCAGCCATTTGGGGTATTTTACTGCTCAGGCAAACAAAAGGAAAATAATATCCTTACCACTAGAGAGAGCTCTCACACTAAAATAATAGAACATTGCTTTGGGCACCTTTCTACTGAGCTGGGGAAAAAAAAAAAAAAAAAAAAAAAAGAAAGGAGAAAAGTAAGAGGGAAACAAATGTACCATCTGGAGTCATGATGGGAAGATATGACCTGACAAAAAGAAGAGTCCAGAGGCTGGTTCCAGCTGGACATGGGGAGAGAAGAACATGTTGCATTCATTCCTCACTGTGGCAGATTCTGCTTGTTCGAAAGAAAAAAAAAAAAGAGAGAGAGAGAGAGAGAGAAAGAAAAATAAATGTTTGAAAGTAATTAGGTTTATTTTTCCACTTTTGGCAATCTTGAGTTGATGGGGCATATGTTAGGTGCCCCCATCTTTTCTTATGCTTAGGAATAGCCAAATTGAACAGGAATGTAATGTACTTACCCATTTTTAGAAACAATAAAAACATGTCCCCAGAAGGTAGGATGGGACGAGAGATATGAAAGTCGTTCATGTTTACAAGAACATGGGAGAAAAGTTTTAACTTACAACTGAATGAAAATCAGTGATACAAAGCCCTAAGTGTAGAATCAGTATCTACAATATAACAGGGTATAAAACTGCAAGCTTCAGCGCAGATTGGTGAAACAATTTAAGCTAGGTGAGACAAGTGAAAGAACATATTTTTGAGCAATTTAATACGTACAAGAATTAAAGAGATTCCTGAGGAAAAAGAAACAAAAGGTTTTTCTTGACCATTTTGAGCAGTATCCAAATTGCAATCCAAGCATTCTGCAGAAAATGAGTCTGCAAGAAGTATACACTTTTCCTGAACTTTCAAAAACATTTTTCATACTAAGAATGAGAACATATTTGGGGAAAGTAAGGAAGACATAACATACTCCAGCATAGAAAAGGGGAACTAAAAATCTTTAAGGACTCGATATTCCCATTTGTGTCATTCAGGCTCTCTCCCATCCAGTAGGAAAATGGAAATGCAATAAGCTCTATTATATTATTCAGGTCTTAAGTAGACAGAGAAAAGTCATATCCATCCATTTACACCTCATTTTGTCCCTTTTTAGTTAAACACATTGTTCCAACAAGCTTCTGAAAGATAAGATACTTTGTATTCCCGGAAGTCTGAAGATAGATTGTGATAGTCCTCTGTTAAACCCCATAATTTCTTCACAAATACAGCCATTTTACAACAGAGAGGAGAAGCTGGTCATAAGATATGCAGCTAGTAGCATGAAAGAGAGGGTAAAGGAGTGTTGTTAACAATGCAAATAATATTTATCTAACAAGTTTCTCAATCTTGAATTTTATGTACATACAAAACCCTTTGGAAATGAGTTGTGAATTCAGTCATCCATGCAGTTAGAGACTATTTTATTAGAAATAGTCTGCAAGACCAAATTCTTAATTACTGTGAGAACTATGGCACATAAAATAATACTTACAGGTTTCCTGCTAACAACATTTCTTAGGTGATAAAAAATTCTATTGCTTTTACTCCAAACTCAAAACATACTCTCTAAAGTACAACTCCTGTATAACACAAGCTAAAATAAAGAATTAGGGTTTTCCATACTCTCCCACTTTTTTTTTTTTTTTTTTTTTTTTTGATTTATTATTTTTCCCCTTGGTCTGTAGAAAACACCCATGCACCAGTTTATCCAGACTCCTCTTCCTGCCTTTTCAAGTCCTCAATCATGGATGCTTCAATTTCCATATCCAACATTATGTTCCTACTGTAACTCCTACGTATACATATATATATATACATATACATATGTAAGTTTTGGGCAGAGGAAATGCTAATTATAGCATGAGAGAAGGTGAAAATGTGATTGGATACGTATCATTACGTGCCTATAAATATTCTAGGGTCATCCTAGGTAATCCTATTTCTAAACAAGTTATCCCTACATCATTTCAATGAACATATTCAGAACTGAAGTATTTATTTTTGCAAGTTTAAAAACATAGTCATTACTATTATACTGCTAAAAAAACCTCTTACCTCAGTCTTCACTAAAGTCATCCAAGGACAGACGTTCCTTTTCACAATCAATTTAATTCAAGTCATTAACCAAGAAGCCCAAAGAAGTTTATAGACCTTAAAAATACAAATAACAGTGTGTGCTGTGTCTTTAATTAGTAACTCCAGATTTGAAATGGTGACCTAGAGGTATATAACTCCGTAGCCCATTACCAATCCCTTGAGCTATTCCAGTCTGTCAGAGATTTTCTTCCTCTCTCTCTCCTTTAAATAAGGATAAGAAAACCCAGGACAGTGTTTCTTTCTTTACACCTTTCCTTCTCTCTTATCATCTTCAAATGTCTTTCAAGAAGCTTAAAAAAGGCTTTGTGATTTGAGGTAAAATGCAGTGTTTAAAAAATTCTTATCATTTAAGAAAGAGTGACTGACCAAACTGTGATGTATGTATTCTTTGCAAGATAAATGTGATAAATCTTGTTAGACTTTCAAAATTTTATATTATCTATTTGAAAAAGTAAGTATAACAAATATCACATTTTAGCATGAGATTGATCATCGATCACTGTGATTCTACCAAACATAATCAACATAATCCCTCTTCTCAGAAGGTCACAGTAAAACTTATTTCCATGTCATAAATGAGGGAAATAATATTACACAGGTAATTTTAATTTCCTAACTTTGAATTGCTTTCCTTTCAGCCCTATAGTTGGAGTTTACCCAAGATTTGAAGAGGTCAGATAATATCTGCAGAAAAATTACGTGGCTGATTCAGTTCAAAAAAAAAAAAAAAAAAAAAAAAAAAGTTTAAAGAGACAACTTCCAAGGGAGTTACTACATACTTCAGATCTAGGAGCTTCCAAGGAGAACAAACACTGCTAAAAAATATGATGGAGATTCTTGGCATTGGGAAAATTCCTTACAGTTCTCATGGATGTTCACTTAAAAAGATTTTCAAATTTGAGGAGCTCCTTACACTACAGTGCATCAAAAATGATTTTTTTTTTCTAGAATGATATTTACTTCTATTTTCAACCAAATAATTTTACTGTTATTTGCAAAACAAAATATTCTAATCCATTGCTTATGACTTACTCAAAACATTCTGTTTCATCTTTAGAACTCTCAAAATACAATGGAATGTATTATATATCATGTTTTATGCATATTCTGTTTCATTCCTTCTTTGGTGGGGGTCATATTCATAAATTCCTAAAACATTGTGCATATTACGGGAACTCTCTGAAATTCAGGGCTGCCAGGCTTCTATAATTAGTTTATTTGCTAACTTAAACTTCTTTTTTTTTTTTTTTTTTTTTTTTTCTCCCCAGCAACTGTGGAAATAACATTGTCTTGAAGTCTTCTAGCATTTGAAGTGTACTGTGAGCCTTTGCAAGAATTTCCTAACTCCAGTTTTGCAAATCAACCATTTAGGGCTGATGTTCAGCAAATAGCAAGGGAGAAGGCTCCTATCTTCTAAATGGATATGAATGTCTTTTGAAAGATAATTAATAGTCTCCTCCTGCCTTTTAGAGATGGAATTTCATTCACTGAGAGGATGCTTGGAGGTCAAACACTTATACTGTTCCCACCTCTGTCTAAAAAGCACATAATATAAGATGAGAGGAACACTAGTAAAGGGACATAATTAGCCTATGAATTGGGGCTGGTAATTTATGCCTAGTAATTGCCCTTATTGTTTATTAGCAGAACAGCTCAGAGCACTATGTTATTATTGCCAGCACTTCTACTGCTTACTTCCTGGGCTCAGACCTTGAGATTATGGTTTTGAATACATTTGCAGATCAGTTGAGCATATTGTTCTGCAGAATTGAATGTAGAAGGACTGGCAACAGATGTTTCCAATTTCTCCACGTACGTTAGACAGCACAGAGACAAACACCCTTGGCTAGCTGAAGCAGCTGTCTGAAGGCAGAAGGGAATTTAAACCCTTTTAGACATGGAATAGCAGTAGTGGGGCATGTGTCATTATTTAAACAGAAGATTTCTCCTTTCTACGACTCACACTCTGGGTCTCTTGTTCTAAGTGTTCCCACATTTAAGATATAGCCCTGACTGTTTTCTCTGGTTTGAGCTGCCTGGCCAGAACAAATTCTGTGCTATATATTCCCACTTCCTTTATTCTATGTCAAGTGAATTGTTTCTATTTTTCCTGTGTTGGTTGTATGACACCGATAAAGATGCTCCAGTAAGAGTGACACCAGTAAAGACCTGGTACTCTTTAGTAACCCTGCAATAGAGATGTAAGATCCCAAAATAATGGTCCAAAAGTCTGTTTGAATTATATATATCTGCTTAATTATAATTTCAGACCATTCAATCTTTATCCAAGAAAGTCTCAGCAATCTCAAAATCTTCAAACATTTTAGGATCTTTTGAGATAAAATGGTTTGCCTATTTCAGGATCTATCCTGATCAATCATTTCTGTAAAATATATTTTGACATATTATAATTGAACAATTGTAATCCCCAAAACAAAAAAGTGACATGACATACCTCTTATGTATTATAGGAGAAATGAAAGGCAGCACCTTACAGTCAATGCATAACTTTTTAAATAAGTGCCATTATTTCACATTTTTGTTGCCAAGAAACACATTTGCTGAGTTGGATACTTTACCTAGGTGCATGCTCAGGGATAGGAGGAAGCTGGGAAGATAGGACTGGGACAATCATCCCAAAGTAAGTAAATGTTTAAGTTTTATATGTATGTTATCTATCTATCTATCTATAATATGCATAATAATGGAGACAGTGTAGTTTCACTGTATCTTTTATATCATGATAACTGAGCAGAGGAAGGAATTCTATACTCGAGAGTATTGTGCCCTTTTACTAAAAATAGCTTTATCATAAAAAATAAAAATCTGAAGGACACACTCACTCAGATGAAATAAGATTCTTGCCACTGTGTTTAGACAATGTCAGGGCTGGAGAAGTGAGGTGCTGTGTCCAAACCTCTTGCTATTATGGTGCAACTCTGTGGGCAATGGCTGTTTAAAGTCTTTCCAATTAGGAAATATTCTGAGCATCACCATAAAGCAACAGTGAACTGGCAAAACACAACTGCTTTGTGTGGGAGGTAGGCAGAGTGAGATGTTTTTTATCCTTGGAAAGCATCGTAGTAGCAAAACTGCAATATTAATAGAGATAGTCAATTTTTTTGGAAGTTCTGACAGAATTCTGCTGTCAACTCGCCCACCAGCTTATCTGCTCCATGTCTTATCTGCCTAAGCAAAAGGGAGGCAAATGCTGCAGACTACACTGCTCTGGAGCATCAGGACAAAGAGAGTCCGTGGATTAGAAGTACTTCACTGGAGCAAAAAGAAGTTATAAAATAGCAAAAAAATTGTTCAAAATTAGATACTAATTTTAGACATATATATTCACCTATAATAGCAGTTATTTTACCCTTTACTTACAGAATACTGAGATAACTGAATAGAAGAAAAAATCGCTGAAGCTAAAGAAAAGATTCAGGCATAAGTATGATAATATGAAACTATTGATACTATCCTTTTGCATGACAGTAGAACCAGGATATCCTACCAAGGACCATACCCCATTTTACAGACTATTTCATAAAGATAAAATAGAAAAATAGCTCATGATGTTCTTAACTTTTAATTGAAGCAGAGAAGTATAAGAAAACTGATTAGTGGAAGACAATAAGGAAACACTGAGATGATGTTCATTAGCCTGAGCGCTGCTGACAGGTAATCATTTTAATTTGCTCCTAGCTATCTGATGGATTCAGGTTTAAATGAGAATTCCTGTTAAATATGAATCCCTTACCCATAATAGATTTTCACATAAACCATGGTCAGAAGAGCATTTGCACGTAGAATTTTTTTTAAGTCATTGCTGCACTGACTTTGAAAGCAGTTTAGGGCAGTGTTTGCTTGTTGTATTTGTTTAACAGTCTTCACAAAAGCTTAAATAATACTTTTTCTTTTTTAACTACTGATTATCCTTTTCCTTAAATTACCTTCCATATATTTTTCTCATATTGAATCAATATGACACAACATACATCCATTTATTAAATATTTTATTCAGTCTTTCATTATGTATGCTTGTAAAGATCTTAATAAAGATGTTAAGTAATGGAATTTTGCAAGTTCCTAAAATCTTCATAAATCTCCATAAATTGTCTCTTTATGAAAATCCTGCTTTCATGGTGTCTGATTTTTTATTCATATGCAACAAAAATGTTAATATACTTTAATTAAGCTAATATGATTTATCTTTTCACTCATTATATAAGTTAATTTTGTTCTAAAGAATCCTGTTTTCAGATTCTCTCCAGCAATGTAGAATTAAAGCAATTAGAATTTGGCACAGGAAATTAGTCATAAAGGTCCATGATTTCTAAAATATGTGGAAGTTTCCACAGGCTGGATTAGCTTTGTGCTTACAAAGAGGGGCAGAAGGTGGCAAGAGAAAAGAATAGTTTCCAGTGCACTGTCTTTGTTCAAAAACTCACTTTTTAAAAAATTTGTCAGATTATAAGAAAATGGGAAAATAAGGGGAAAAAAAAAGCTTAGAACTTTTTACCAGTTTTATATTTCTTTTGTTGAGATCATTGACATCTCTATCTCTTTTTTTCCCCTTCAGAATCTGTAAAAATGATTTTTTTTTTTTGTTTTGTCTCGATTCACAGTTTCTCTCCCACAGCTCTGCATTGTGGCGGTATCTGCACAGCTATAGGAGTATGGATAGACCCACTGAAGCTCATGGAAATTCCCATACATAAATTGACTAGAGTGATAATTATACAATTTGTTTCCTTGTGCTGTTTGTGCAGTTTTTGTGGCAGCTGTGACTGGTGCCATCATCCACTGAGATTTTGTATTGAAGCAGCAAGTTCTTATCAGCCCAATGACGGTCCTGGTGCTGACAAAGTGGATGCTGATGACAATGAGAAACAGCTAGAGGAAAGGGCAAGTCATTGGCAAATAACAGGAAACAATTGCAGGGCTAACTCCACAAGACTCTACTGAATGCAGTGAAATGAATGAGAGACTTTCTGGTGACTGAGAAAATTTGGGATCAGAGCCATAATTAGGAGAGCGTAGTCACTGCCAAAGGTCACAGCATGGATATGACACAGCAAACACCTTGCGAAAGGTTTCTACAGAACAAAAAAGCTTTTTTAGCTTTTTTAGCTGTGTGATATACAACAAGGCTCTCAGAGAAATGAATTTCAGTCAATGTCATCTACACCTGCAAAAGCCCCAGAAATAAACAGAATAGATTATAGCCACAGAAAATACTTCAGTGATGCCAAGTCTGCTCCTGAACTGAACTCTGTCCACAACATTAAATAAAATCCTAAGGGAAATGAAGGATTTAGTCTGGATTCACCTTCTGACATTTTGATAGCTTCCTGCTCTAGCATAGAGCTCTCCTGGGAAAGGAAATAGGAGTATCATCAGAGGTGCAAAAGAAAGCGTTACCCTGGATAGGCACCATCTCAATTACCTTTCATTGGTTAAAGTTTAGGAGTCTCTGGAGACCAGATCCTCTGATCTACCCTAGGCATCCTTCTCTGGAAAACTGAATTACTCTGAGGAAAAGCTACTTTCCCTCACTGATGAGAGTATCATCCCTGTAAAGTGATTAGGAACAACTTTTGGTTGGATACAGGTAGGTTAGCTGACCCCATTATCACCCACAGGGACAAGAAACTCAGAGAAGAGTTAAAAAGAAAGGTATTTTTTACCATAGATTAAGGTAATTAGAAAGCTTTCCTAAATAGAAAATAGCAGCCTGCATATATTTTAATCACATATGTGGCTTTAAAAAAATAATAATGAGAGGAAGATAAAAGTATCAGGCAGGAATTTTTATATTGTATCATAAAGGAAATGGCATGATTATGAGCATTAACCCTTGATTTTTGAGATGTGAGGCTCAGCACTATCTGAAATACACAACTTCTACCTCCACACATGCATCCATTCTTCAATAAAATGACTCAGCTCAGTGTGCAGACATGACCACTAAGATCATCATGGCATGGCATGGCATCTATTATGCTATGAGTTTTCCCCTTGAACTTTTTCCCCTATTATATTTCCATTACTACATGCAGTGTAGGAGTTAGGCTAGACAATTTTCCTGCTGCTTTGATGGATGATTGTGACATGTTATGAATAAGAGGTGATTAAATATAAACTATGTGTTGTTCATCACTGTAGTTATCATGAAGGCTTTGTTATTAATATATTTTTAATTTCCCAAATCATGGTTGAAAGGATTTGCCTACATTAATAATGTTACATAAATGGATCATTTAGTAGGATACCTGAATGCCCCAGCCCTGTTTCAGGAAAACTCCCCATTAAAAAATGTGGAGATAGGGGCATGACTAACTCCATTACTTTGGTCTTGGATTTGGAATGATTATGACTTATTCAATACAAAAAGAAGCTTAATTCAAATTTTGTCTTCATATTAGATTTGGACCTTTCATTACATGTTAAAAATTGGTCCACAGCTATTATCTTTTATTTCATTGTCCATTTTTCTGTGCTACTTCCTCTGGAAATGAAAACTGTGTGTGAAAAAAAACTCCAAACCTAATGGACTGATAACCCTCGCTAAACTAACTCCCAATTTCCTTTTTGTGTAAGTAAAATGAACTGTATAAGACAGGGTACAGGAAAACAAGTTTAGCAACACAGGTACACAGAATGAAAATTAACAATTTGGTTTCAAAAATGGTTACTTTATATAATGGTTATTCTGTAACATGTTATTTGTATTTTCATCTGGTGTCTTTAAAACATTTTCACTAAGAAATTTCCAGGAAGTGTAAAGGCTTAGAAGAAGAGACACACGCATGTGTCCTTTTCTGAAAGTTCAGTGCACAGCTACATCCTTTAAAGAAGAGATTTACTATTTTAAAATCAACAGCAAGAGAAGGAAAACTTTGACTCCAAAGTGCTCAAGAGCACTAGAAGAGACTAAAGTGTATGGATTTTCTCCGTCCAGCAATAGACTATATTTCCATCTATACATTACCCAGTCTCTCTGACAATTATAAATTCATTCCTAATTTTTGTGTTATCTTTTTTCATAAATAATAATATAATATTAAATAATGATATTATTTAATTTCATAAATAATAATATATATAATATTTCTTAATATATAATATATATATAATATTTCTTAAATAATAATATTTATTCCACTTAAAATGTAAAGTAAAATACAGGGATAAGTACTTATTATAAAACAAATGAAATTGATACAAATAATTGTTTTCATTCAAAACATTTTAAAGCCATTATTGCACTTCCAAGAAAACTACAAGAAGAAGGGAAGTGGGTAGAACAATCAGTGATCATAGTGAACAAGAGATCCAAATCTCATTGAAACGGATTTCCATCTTAACAATAATTTCAGTGGACTGAGAATGACACCCATAAAATAAAACAACACTTACAGAAAAACAATATACAAATATTTAAGCATATTACATATATTATCCACAATGCACAATTCAAATGACTGCCCACAAAACAGTTGCAGACCATTTCAGCCAAATTAAATATAAAGCTTTAATGAAGTCTCATTTGACAGGCAAAATAGGGATGCTAAACAAATCTGGAAATCTCAAATCATACTTTACTAAGCCCTGGTCAATTTCTGGTTAATGATATATTAAGTAGAAGTAATCATTCAAGTTATAGGTTTCTTTGTACAAATTAAAGGTAATATGTTTAATGTAGATGTGACATAGTTTCTTAATTCTATCCATTAAGGAAAATAGATTTAACTTCATTAAGCAACCTCACTTAAATATAACAATAGATAACTATGGTCATTAAGCTAACGACATCTGTCATCAACAGAAATAATACCACTGTGCCATACATACTGTTATGGTAAAGACTGTGTCAATGTTTCCATTATAAAACCATTCAGGGATTTATAACTTGGCCAGTGTCAGTAATAGTGGAGGAAGTAAAATTAAAGCCAGGATAAAAGTTATCAAGCAAGGTTTGTGCCAAGAGCACGTATCAGGGAAGCCTTTACAGTGTACCTGAATGCAGGAAAGTAGGATGGATTTTAATAACAGAGCTGGGTGCACTGCATATACCATCACAGCCAACACCTGGCTACAGAAAGTGGTACAAACAATATTTTTCATGAGTCAGCCGAACACCTTTTTAGAAAACATGATTTTTTTTCATGTTTTTTCACCATTTGTACTGGAAATTCCTCCAAAACCTGATTGTGCTGATGACACATCACAACCAGTTTTCATATATTTCTTTTTGGAACAAAATTATTCCTAGCATATTTCTATTTCCTCTAGAAAATGCCTACATAGATATTTATTCTATCAATATATATATTTGTTCTATCTTGATACTCTCACTTAGTAATAAAGAGTAGGAATAAAATATTTTGCAATTTGTTCAATCCATGACAAGCATAATGGTAGGGAATCCTTCAAGGGTATAAATATTCCCTTATTATACTGAAGATGTCATGAGTTGATCTAGGATCTGCTAAATGGAAGTTTACAAGCTCTCAGTCTTGCAAATTACCTGCAAACAGCTTTATCTGTACACTGAAAAGATGTGAGTATATCTACATTCAGAACTTGAGTTCTGGAAGAGACTTCTTAAAGGAGTAATGATGTAAACTGTAAGCCAAATGGCATTTAATGTAAATATGTGTACTCGTGTTCAGACAAGATACCTACAGCACAAAGCTTCTTAAAAAGTCTTATACAGACAAAATCAGCACTGTGTAAATTCTCCCTTTATTCTGTTTTTAGTTCCCAGTAATATTCAAAAAGAGGATCCCATTATGTGCGTAGTATCAAATACTTGTTGTATGAAGTATGTGCTTTTCATACCTACAAACAAGAATAAATGAAGCACTTAAACATTCCAAACAGCGCTTAGTAGTCTTTGGTAAAAACATGAGTGATGTATAATAAGACTGCCAAATCTAAGTAGCTCAGAGAGAGATTTCCTCAGGGAATCTCCAGCTGTCTCTACATACATATTTACAGAATAGCCTGTGATTCTGTTGCAAAAGTTCTTACTTCAGCATTCAAAAAAAAAAAAAAATCTGAAATTTATATTCATTACATTCATTCTCCCCTATTTTTATATACTTTTGTCTACCTATATATGGCTTCTCAGGACTGACTGCTGATTAACTGCACGGTAGAAAAAAAAAAAAAGGTGTCAGGTAGCACTGGCTAGGGCACAGTGAAAACAGTGAAAATGAAATTAATAAATGTGAAGATGGGCCAGACTTTAAGACCAGGACAAATAATCTTAATCTTGTTTTATAATTATTGAATGGTGCATATACATGGTGTCTTCTGGACCATGTATATGGACCTTTAATATAAAGCTACTTGTCTCCCGAGTGTCTTTCTGAGGTCTCCATGCATCTCTTTCCAGCATTGAGACAGCGTTTCTCAGAGATCCCTAAAGTAACAAAATATGGTAACTCTACAGATGGATCTTCCTTTTCCCAATGGTATTTTGCACCACATAACAACCCAGTCCTCCTTCTTCAGGCAAGATGTGTGAGAAGAACAGTCAGGATTGAATCCACAACCTAAATAATACCAGTAATTCTCACCAGCGAAGGAAGAGGGGAGAACGATTCAGCCTTTGGGGTGCAGTAACTGCTGAACTGAACTGTGTGAAGGGACATTGTTAACAATTGTTAACAGCTTTGCTGTTAACAAAAAAAAAAAACAGAGAGTTCCTGCCTGGTGGACAAGAAAGTAATGATTTATAAGGTGATAAAAAGTGCCATAAATTCTTCAAGCTTACATGTAAATAGCAAGTGTAAAACTGCTAGAGTAAAGCTGTTATTGTGAAAAAAAAGGCATTAGAAAGTATTGAAAAATCAAATGGGGAACATCCTGCCTAGGACAACTGAAACATTTTAAGAAAGAGAAAGAGCACATTATTACAATTTACTCAAATGCCTGTATTTTTTACTACCAGATAGACCAAGGAGGTCTCAATCTCAGACTTACGCAAGGTTAATAAAATCATAAATCAGTTTGTGATGTAAAGAATTATGAATTAAATAAAAGAAAATAATGTGCCATGAATACAAAATAATAATATGAAAATGAACATGTCCAACCCACATTCAAATGGACAGAAATAATTGCATTTCTAGATTGCTGCTGAGTGCTAATTGTTAATGGAGTGAGCCTGAGTACTTGTGCAAAGGACTGTGAACAGCTGTTCAAATCATACTACGTCAGAGGCAAAAACAAAAGTCAAAACTACTGCCACTCTAACTCAGTCCATGAAATTGCACATCACAAAATATCTAATTATAGTGCTTCCTGATTGAAGGTCTGACAGTTAGCATAAACTACAGTTTGATATCAGAAAGTAAGGCTTAATAATTTTAAGAGTATTAGTTAAAACAATGATAATTTGCCCTCTGAATCACTGAAGACATGACTACAATGTAAACTGGAGCACACTGCAGATGTCTTCGACATAGCTCTGTCTCAGCCAAATAGGTCCACAAAACCCAGGGCAGTGTGTACAGCCTGTGAGCATTTGCAGCCATATGAACAGGAACTAGTAGATAAAGTGTAGTACCATGCAAAATAGCTTGGCTGATGATAGTTCTGGGAAGGTCCTATTAGCAATACTTTGACATTCTGGAAAATGTTCTGCTAGGCGTTTTGCATATATAATTAGTATTTTTGTTACAAATTGTTGGACTAAATGGATCTCTGAGATCCCTGTCTACAAAACTTCTAGGATGTCAAATTATTACTGTGTGAAAGCATCTGATGAAGACTTACTATTCCCAGCAAGTCCACTCTTTCTTCTCAGTGGGCTTCAAGTCTTCTAAAATATTGTGAGATGAGATGGAACGGGATTCATTCAAAATTGACATGTCTCGTCACCAACTCCTGTAAGCGGATAACTTTCAGTGATCTTATTCCTCTGCTCTTGACACTGGACTTTTCCAGCATGATGCAAGGCTGTGAATGCCCCCACAGCATTTCAGCATGAAAATCTAATAGGTTATGCATAAATATCTTTTTCTTTGCCTTTGCTGTCTCCAAAAAGGTTGCATCCCAGCAGATGGTCTTTCACTGAACTTCCTACAAACAGCTGAAGAATTTCAGGAGTAAACATTATTTCATTTTATGCTTTCCAGGCAAAGGAAAGGCTGATGCCCTTTCTCCATTTTGTCTCTCTGTCTCTTTAAATCCAGCCCTTAAAATAGAAGTATAGTATTAATAGTTTAATCAGAGAGCAAACAAAGAAAGGAGTTGTAATCTTTGCTATTCATTTTTTTTTCCTGGAATACTACAGCATTCCTATGATTTTCATGTATAGTTTGCAAACAACATTGCACGAAAACATCGAAAAGACCTTTTATCAGACAAATACCTTGTTATTAAGAAAACTCACAGAACAGCCAGAATATGGGAAAATCTCTGAGTGCAGTCATTTCTTGAATATTTTGTCTGCGTAGATGTTCCATAGAAATGGATATCACTTACTGTCTACCAGTAGCAAATTCCATAAAACAATTTGGTGTCTGAAAAAACACGTTGAAGCTTACATACCATCATGCCAGGTGGTATTAGGTTGGTCATAACTAGCTCCTCTTTGAAGGAAAACCTGTCTCACTAAAGCACAGACAAAACAGAGGATTTATAGATACAGTGTGGGTAAGTATGAAGTGTTTAGGTAATCTGGCAAAGTCTTTTTATTGAGGTCACTCTGTATGGCATTTTTAAACACCAGTGTGAAGTCATCATTACTATATAAGTTTTCACAGGTGTTGTAGGAAAAGAGAAGCATACATGTGGTTTAAAAAAAAAAAAAAAAAGATAGGTTTAGGAAACTCAGAAAGCTAAAAGCTAATAAATAACCATGAGGCTCCAGAGTAAGTACCCAGCTGAGCACTTTCTCAGTGCATTGCTGCCATTTATAAATCATTAAAGTTGCACTATGTGCAGTTTATGATGTCAGGAGAGTTTATTGAATGAATTACTAACTTGTATTCACATGAACTCCATATTTTGTCCTTTATTATATTAAAAAGAGATAACAAAAAGCAAAGGAAAAACTTAAAAATATATCATTCAATGCAATGTGTTTATTCTAAGGTATAACTTATTTGAAGAAGTATTCTTGAATATTTTTAAAATATTTTTGAATATTTTATTCAATCACCATTGACTGACATCATTAGAATGACTGTGAGATACTGCTCAAACCACAAAAGAAGACAAATGCAACAGATATTTCAGGTCAGCTTCTGTCTCCTCATCTGAGGAAAGTAGCAAAATAATGTTGGATTTCATTTCCTTAGTTAAATAACAGCCATGAGCAAGAAGAGTTAATAAATGTTTTAAAAGATCATTGGGTCCAAGTCTCTATGAGACAAATTAGATGTTTTCCAGGTTAATCTCACTACAGTTCAAAGGAAATAGCAAAATAAGAGCAGCAAGAAGAGTGAATGAATGAGATTCAGAATGAATCACTTCACCCATTTCACATGTCTGAACAAGCATGTTCAAAGCACTCGGGCTGGCTTTGTTATATCTATATAAAACAAAGAGAGTGTATTAGTATCTCTTTTTTTTTTACTCCATTTCCCACTCCAATTTCCCCCTCCTTTCTCTGTTTTTCATTGCTTGAATAGCATTGTACTATCCATATCCAATCTGATTCCTTCCAGATATTGGAGTTACGAGAAATTTTTTTTTTTTTTTTTTTTTTTTTTGCCTTTTAATTGGCTTGGATAATAAGAAGATTTCTTTTAAATATTCTGATTGGTTGGATGATGGTACAAACACACAAGTTTTAACTTGCTCTCCAAAAAAAAAAAAAAAAAAAAAAAAAAATCATGGGACATTTAAAAATGAGTGGATAACTTTGAAGTGAAGGTTTGGAAGAATCCTAATCTGTATGGAACAGCTGCCCCCAGCTCACATTTTAGGTCCAAATCCAAACGTGATACAAAGAGTGATACATACGGTACATGTCAACGAGCCAAACATCCTTCTGTAACTGCAAGGAGAAAAAATAAGTCAAATACATTAACATAAATATACCTTTTTTTGTTCTTTTAACATATTCAGATGAGCCCATTTCAACTCTTTGAAAGCCTAGTGAATGAAAATAAAAGGGACATTATATACAACCTTAATTCTATCACCCTTATGTTGACATTTGCCAGTGGGATTATTTTTTGAGTTTGTAGGTTCGCTGAACTCAATTATAATGAATAGGATTGAGAGTCCCAGAAGAAGTCTTACACTCTGGATTAATGCCATATGCACTTCCCTACTAGCTCATGTTATCTATTTATTTATTTCAGGAGAAATAGCATAAGAGAAACTCAAGAATTTAAGTGATGAATGTTTCTTCCTGTAGTTAGGTCACAGAACATACATCAAATCACATAATGGATCCTCTGCTAATGTGATTTATTTGGAGAACATATCTTTGTAGCTCCTCAGTGCTGTGCTTTATTTTATTTTTTTTTTCTTTGAGAACACCTATGAAATTTCAAACAATCTTTTATTTTATGCCTTTCCCAAGAATTTATTTTATACTACCTTTTCACATGGTATTTTTTAACTTCTGATGATAAATCCTAGAGACAAAGTGAGGAAATTGTTAAGGTAAATAGCTCAAGTTAATTTACACATGGGATTACTATATATATATATTTAATAAGTATAATGAAAAGCAGGTTTCATAGATTATAAACTGCAGACAAAGAAGTGACAGCCTGGTTATATATAGAAATACATACATATATATACATATATATAAAGACATATTTAAAGGGCTGTTTGTAACTTTTATGTAGTTTTGGGTCAGCTACCCTATACTGTCAACTTTCCTGCAGAACACAATAAGTGTGAAAATAGAAGGTGAAATACCTCTCTTTGTGTCAGTAGAGAGGGAAGAAATGTCCTTATGTTATGAGCATACCACATTTAAAAGATGAGAAATCAGTAAATGGAGAGAGGTATGAGCTACTGATGTAAAGGATATTCTTACAATAACTAGGAAATTTGAGAAAGATGTTAAAGAAGCTCCACTGTAAATACGGTTTAGAGTGGTCTCAGAAAAAATATTGCCTCGTATTTTTTAGAGCTTCAGAGAAGAAAAGCTAACATGCTTTTTTAGAGGATGTTATATAACTGTAGCTAGTGGAAAGGTGGACAAAAACACTGCAAGAATAAAAAGAATGAGAGAAGTATGAGGGGAGGTATTCAGAGAGGTGACAAATACATGTTTCATAGTCCATAAGGGTGAGCAGGGATGCTGGGTAAACATGAAGGATAGTCTTTTAAAAACTGATGTATTTAGCAATTGTTTGGATGTGAAAAACAGCTAGAAGTCACACATAATATCATGGTTACTAACATGGATGACGGAAGTGGGTAAGAGAGTGAGAAAATGAAATTAACAAGAAAATAAGCTCTGAAGGTTAAAATGCTGCACAAAGGAGAAGTTCTTTACTAAATATAAAATTTTGGATAAACAGGGATTAATATTTGACTTTCTGAGTGAGATGATACTCTTCCTTCTCAGTGGCTTCTCAAGTTTTGCACTAGGAAACTTCTTTGTAAGGAACAGAAAAAGTGCAATGGATTGCTAACTGTGATTTATTATTTCTTCTTCTCATTTGAGATTAAAATGAAAATCAGTCAGAAAAAAGATTTTTAATCTCTTCATAATAGAGATAGTAACTTTTATGGTCATCCCCTGCTATAAAATAGAATTTATTTTAACAGATGTTTCAATGGAAAGGGATTCTTAAGCAAATGTCAGGTCAAATAAAATTGAAGTGAATGTACTATGCATATGGTAAAAAAGTCATTTTTCACTTGCCCCACATTTATTCTCAGATTATTTTCTCCATCTCATCTCAACCTTGAAAGCATGCACAGAGTGAGCTCGAGGTTTCTCTCATGCATTCAGTGATAGCAGCAGAATGTGTTGCTGGAGGATGGAGAGACAGAGCCTCTGAGAGGGAATGATTGGATTGAGGCTATAGTGTGGGACATGTAGGCTGGAGGGAAAATGGGGTTTCAGGAGTCAGAGGTGATAGAGATTTGGGAGTTCTTGTATATAGAAGGAGGAGGTGGGAAGAGACCCATGGGAGGAGAGGGTTTAGGGGCAGAGGAGGACATTCATATTTATATGCTGAGAAGCCCCTCTCCTCTCCCATCCCAGGCCACCACTGACCTTAGGTCATGTCCTCTTTCTTGGCTTTCTGGATGCCCAATCTTTTCAACTTCTCTCTCCAGTCTCTTATTTTCTGGCCGCCTCATCCCACTATATGAGAAGCAGGCTCTCTCCTTTTTGACAGACAATGAGACTTTTGTTCTGCTCTTACCTGGTTTTGAAACCCGTTCATCCCGATGTAAGGAAAGGTGGTGAGGAAGAGATCTGGGGATGATATGAATCACACTCATTTGAGTGCTTTCAAGTATCTGATGAGAAGCGTTTTCTCAGCGCTAGCAGAAACGTCAAAATAGGTAACTTGTGTTTGCATTGTTATTTTTGACAGCTGCATTTCACACATTAAAATAACATCCCCCAAATATTTTAGAATATTTTTAGAATAGAAAGATTTTTAAGGATGAATTCACTCAAATTATGAAGAGAATCTTTTCTCAAAGAGCATTAACAGTGGCTGAGCAATCATTTTAAATTCAAACTCAGTGATTTAGGTGCAAGGAGGATTTTATGTGATTAATTTACAGGCTGGATTAAGAACAATTTTGTCAGATTCTAAACTCCTCCATAGATTTAGCATTTGAGACAAGTTGCTTAACCTCACTTCATAATTTACAAAAGAGGAACCAATTTTTCTTCACACTTTCATCTTCCAAAAAAAAAAAAAAAATCCTTTGAACAAAGTGAAGGATGGAGATTAATTCCCCAATTTTACCTGTTAAAGTACATTTTTAAGTCCAAGTATTTAACTTGATCCTGACAATTCACATCTGTATAAGCACCACTACTAATAAATAACAGCTTGATACATTTGATAAGATGACTTTGGATAGTGTTTCAATAACATCCCTCTCTGCTTTGTATGATTCACTGATCTTTTCAAACACTGCAAGGTAGAGGGGATATATGTATTTCAGTTTTCAGAATTCCAAAAATTTGGACAAATAAAAAAACTCTAATAAAAGAAAATATTGAAACTAAGTAAATACAGAGAATAAAACATAAAATCTTCTATTCAAAAAAAAAAAAGCACACATAGATGCAAATGCAGGTCAAAAGTTAGTAAAACTTCCTTCTCTTCCCCTTAATAATAGAGATCTAAAATTACTTAAATACGAAAACCTTTCTTTTGAATGAGTTAAATGAGCTTTTTGAACACATTGTTGATGTTTAGAAATCTTAATTAACAGCTGAAAATTATGGCATATATTAGGGACCATTTTCTTGAGTCTTTTTGCAGAGGAAACTAATCTCTTTCCTCCCCATATCTATCTCCCCTGTCCCTTACCTCCCTGGGCACCCTGCCGGCCATGGGGGGAGCACAGTGTGTGTCCACCTTACAAGGGGATGATGAGAGTGTGGTTGTCACCCTTAAGTGACTACCAGCTGCTGCTATCAAATCAAAAATGTCTGGAAAAATTGAAAGGGACATAAGAAAGTAATCCTTTCAAATTGCCACAATATTTACTGGAAAGAGAGGCTTTCAGGGGAAATCAAGCATGTAATCCTATAAGCCCTCTGCCCAGCTATGGCAGGAGCACATGGGGGCACCTATCAAAATATGGTAATGATCACAGTTCTGCAGTTTGTGGAGCAAATGAAAATAATGAACACATTTAAAGTACTGGGGAATTTGTTATTCAAATCTTTTCCATAGGTTCAGAACTATTGTAGATATTTGTAATTAAAAGCATCCAGCTACATCCTTTTGTCTTTTATGTAAATTTACTTAGATCTGAGATAGCAAAAATCTCCCCCCGCCCAACATACACACATTTATAAAAATAGTTGCACCATTATCATGCTTCATAATATCGAACACATCCATTTTATGGCTGCACAATTTCCTCCTCATACTACTGTGCACCAGCAGTAACAAATACAAAAGCAGATCGATTTACAGTTCAAGTTAAGTTCCATGAGTTCCCCATGGTGAAGCAATTATTCCCTCAGAGGTTCTTATTTTCTTTATCACACCATGAATTCCTCACTCAACGAATGTGCAGTTTCCACTGTGCGGTTACTTGCTTTGCAACAAAAATCTCAGGAACAGTATTTAAGGACAGACATTTTTCTTTCTGTGGATGTTTCCTAAATTTAAAGCTTAATCTCTCTGCAATCACAAGGGAAGTTTGCATTCACGAATCTAATCTAAACTATCCATTTACCTTTAAGGCCATAAGTCATTTAGTTCTGAAAAATATGGATTAAGCTTGTTGATAAAAACCCAGGGTGTAACATCACCTGTATTGAGTTGCAGTGAAGTGGTACAACCAATATTTCATATATCTAAGAGCTGGAGGAGATAGTCGTCACTGCTGAACCACTGCTTTACGCTTAAGCTGTATCTGACTGCAAGACATGCACAGAATTGGTTTCAAACTTGGCGTCACACTTATAATTTTGCTTCCTCTACATTCTCCCTCTCTTTTCCCCTCTCTGCTGTTACCTTTAGAGAGTAAAGCCCTGTGTAGTTCAACCAATCAGCATAATTTTACATTCCAAATGAGTATACAGTGAAGCTTAATAAAACTATGGCTATGCTTCTCCTCTGATTCAGTCAAGAAGAATTGTGATAAATCCTCTAGTTTCACAAAGTTAGTAAATTGCTGCAGCAAACTTAATCTCTTTAAATTCACCTCCTTTGGTTTTATGCTCATGTTATTTCTTTCCTAATCTCCCTTTCTCTCTTTTCTTTTAGTTACAGAGTGCCAGAGAGGCCCCACTGGTCATTCACAATTTTAAGCTAGACACTAACTGCTGTTTTCATTCTCACGTTTGTTAGACATCATATGAATACACTGTTCAGAGATTTGATTTGAACAAGTCTCATTTCTGACAATTGTTTATAAATAGCCAAGTGGTGGTTTTGAGGTCATACACAAATGGAATGAATAACACTTTTACACAGTATCAGCTTGTCCATGACCTTTAAGGCAATGGGCTTCTATGAAACACTAGATTTCTGGAATTTGGGGAATTTGGACATTTGAAAATGACTCTTAGAGGCCATGGCGCTGCACCATAACCTTTTGGCTAGTAATTTTCAAAAAAAAAAAATAAATAAAAGGAATTACTGAGGGGTGAAAGAAGAAGGATAGAGTCACTTGAGGATATTTTAGTACACACTATTCTTTTTTTTCTGCAAATTACATAAATATTCTCAAGCATGCACACACACATGAATACATATATGCACTTCTTGACTAATTTTCATATTTATTTGTGCTATTTTTAATTGTGTGGTTGCTTATAGACAGGAAAAACAAAGAAATTCTGGACAAAAGTTGTGAGTGAAGAAAGATCACACCAAGCGGAATGTTTTCACTGAAAGAAGCAGGATTTGAAGAAGATACTGGAATATTACTGTGAGATGGTGAAAAATTCTGTATAGAAAGCTGAGAGAGAACAGCCAAGGAAACTTCGTGATGGAATGATGAAGGAGACATGTGCAACGTGGCAGAGCTGCAGGTGTCTATGAAGGTGAGAACAAGACGAAGAATAAGAAACTGAAGATTCATTAAAAAAAGGATGATATTGTCACTTGAAAGTCCCATTTCATGTCAGCATAATCTGAATGGTTTCAACAGAAATATGGAAGGTATTATTTTCCCCACCACACAAACACATGCATACCACCACTACTACATGAATCATTTATACAAATGGAGGTGTTTATGGTCTTGTCATTGAAATCAGTATTTGCTCTTGAATAATTTCTTCTTCACTCCTCTGTCTATCATCTTTCTGCTCCTTAGCTTTGTAAGTAGAACTCATTAGAACATGGAATTTTCTACAAAAGTAAAACTGGACATGTAGGAAGTATTTTTACTATTCTTCAGAAAGAAGGCATTTCCAAATTTTATGTGATAATGTAATTATAAATAAGTAAATAAAAAAATAAAAGAAGCAAATTCAACATTTCAACTTGGGTGTACTTGGGTGAAATCTAATGACTTATTGCTCGCTAGGACACAGGACAAGTGGCTTCCAGAGTTAATAGTCTTGCTGTGAAATAACTCTGTATCTGAACCACAAAGCAAAAGTAGCCTGAGACCATGTAGCCTTAACAGCTGAACTCGCAGAAACCACTCACAGTGAAAGTGCCTTGAAACCAATCCATTTCCATGGAATACTTCAGTATTGACAAAGCATTATTTTCCTCAAAGAAACAGTTTGCTGAAAAATTCTCAGTAGGTTTTATTCAAGACCTGAGCTCCTTAAGAGCAAAAAACTGCTTGTAGCTGTTTCCTGATAGGCAACTTACATTTTAAGAGTTTCCAACAAACTTAGGGGAAAGAAAAGGCCTCTGAGGCATATTATTTTCTTTTAAAAACATGTTCATCACCTGTGTTACACAAAAGGTAAAATGGTCATAATATACGCTATATCATAATATTATTGCAAATAAAAGTTATAATAAGAGACTAAAAGGGAAAGAATATGTGTGTTATCCAGAATTACCACTGAAAATGCCGTTTACCAGCAATTTGATAACTGGTCAACCATCTATGCTCACTAGTTCATGATTATTATCTACATGTTTTCCCATTTATTATCTGCCAGCTGAGGCCAATTTTCAGTCTATAGCAGCTGTTTCTGTGGAAAATAAAAGAATGTCACTTTACATTTTGGTGCAGCATGAAAGAAATGTCATCTTTATGCTGAAAATGTACAGTGATACACATTTTTTCTGACCTGAACATGTTTTATCAATTCATGCTCATGAAAATGTCATTTGTGGCTTGCTTTTCTTCTGTTCTTTAACGGATTTCCAACCTAAAAAACCCTTTTTTCTAGTTGTTCGGTGATCACTGTAAATTTAGTACTAACCTCTCATACAAAGTCCAGAAACATATAAAGAATTTGTATTTTCAGTGGTGTGGTTTGTCATTTAATATATTTAAGTATAAAAGACAAGGCAGGGAGGGAGAGAGCGAGGGAGGGATGTCTTATATTTTAATGTTTTAATGATTATTTCTGGAATCTACCTATTTTTTAATACATCAACCACCATATCTAGAGAAGATAAGCTTGACATAGGACTAACATACCATTCCTACATCGAGTAACTATCTAGCTCTAAATATTAAGAGAGAAGAAAGCCACATATCATCCACATTTAATTTTTGATTCTAATTTATAAAGGGACTCCTCTGTATTATTCACAAAAGTATAAATCCCTCCATACCTTTGATAATCCTTTTATGCTTTCATGTTAATATGACAGAGTACAGAGTATTAATTATTAAATACTGCTTATAAAGTGCTGTAAATATATACTACTTTACAGAACTTGAGAAAAGCAATGGCTCCATTTCTAATGAGCTTACTATAATTAAATTCATTGTTGAATCTAGAAGTTAAACCACACAGCAAAAATGTGTAAGTGGTTCAAACCACTTACATGTGTACCTAACTAGTTCTTGAGTTGTAAAAATTAGGAATAGCCCTTGTACCAGTACATTCAACTGCATGGTTAACCATAGCATTTATAAAATAAGCAGACAGATAATTGGGAATGTTGCAGGTAAATATGTGTAGGTGCGTTGAAAGGCTCACCTATGAGGTCTAATAGTCCATAATATCTAATGTGTATTTTTCTCTGTTTTTGGATAAATATGCTGTTTATAATGGCATGCTTACAATATCTAGAAGCAAGAGTCATTCTACCCTCTGTCCTCCAGACACATGACACAAATCCCTTTCCCTTCCCACATTATACCTTTGAGCTGCAGCACGGTTGTTTGCATTATGTGGCTTTGTTTGAAGTGTGAAGCCCATCTACAAACCATTTTATTGATCATTTATATGTCCTTCTGGAATTGTTTATACTTACAGGCAAAGATACAGAACATGGGACACAAAGTATCAGAATGAAGTGTGGGATAGAAGATGGTGGAATATTTTTTATTATTTATTGTTATTTATTTATTTATTTATTATTTTACATTTCAAAAGAGTAAAGCTTATGATGATTGAGTGAAGAAAGGTGAGATACATACAAAGCTGTAATGATGAACTGTGGCCAGAGACTGCTCTTTTCTTACTGATACGATTTTTGAAATTTCTATTTTATTTACGAATTAGGGAACAGCTTTGGACAAAGCTGCATGGATTTGTTACTGGTTTTGCCTTACAGACATGCAACAGGTGATTCATAAGCAACTTCTCATGGAGTCTGGTCTGTCCTGAACAAAATGTCCATGACGCTGCTAGAGGTGAAAAATTTCACAGTTGGAAGTTATGTCTAATTTCATGAGACCAGCAGAGTTGATCTACAGCTGCTTCCATAGAAGAATCTGGCCTTATTTAGTACTCTCTTCATATGTGACAATAAACTTTTCTTGTTAGATGTCTGCCCCTCTTTGGACATACCAGGGTTAATGACAGCAGTACACTTGTATGACTGAAGGAATGAAATGAGCTCTCCTGTCTGATCTACTTCCTCTCTTATCCCATCTTTGTAGATCACCATCTGGGCTGCCCTGGACCTGCAAACCAAAAGTAGTTGCACTGAGGAGAGACAATATTGACTAGGTCTATGGGCAGCCTTCTGTGCCAGGCAGATAAGGGCAAGCATGATAATAGCTTTTAATCACAAATTACAGCTGCCCTGGTGGTGATATAGATCAGCAAGCTAGGGACAAGATACTTCATGCATGTGCACTCTCCGTTCTATGATGCATTATGCCAAAGTGCTAGCATGGAAAATCCAAACTGTTGGTTTAATCAGTAAATATTAGCTACATACTGTTAAGCCGAGATATTTGCAGACAAACCTTGAAAATATAGGAATCTACTGTCCTACTCTTGGGCATTTCCTATGGAATTTCTGCAGGAGCCAGGCAAAAGTTTTGTTTCTAGGGGATTATCTTTGTCAGGAGAAGTGCTAGGTTCCCAGTGTTATGTACAAATCCATGCTTTTCTTGTTTATTTGCAGCATATGTTCCTTGGCTGTAGTACATGCCACACACTGTGTGCTGCTCCCATAAAGCAGATGCTACAAGCAAACAAAAAGGCATGAATTTATCTTTAATGTTAAAAATGCTGAACTAGCATAAGAACACTATGCAGAATAAAAATATCTTAATTTTCCCTGGCAACGACAATTTAAAACCATTTACTTCATAAATGGTGGCACAAAGTTTGACCCCGCTTTAGAAAAACTGTATTTTCAATTATCTCGTGGACATTTTAAAACACTTAAATGGTCTCTCTAGGTTTTTTATATATTGATCATGCATCGATATTTAATCCTTTATTTTCTGTGGATTTTTTTTTATATAATTAACTTAAATCTAATGCATTAATTTAAAACAACTGCAATTTATCAGACATCCTCAGACTATTAAGCTTTCACAGTCATTCCGAGAAATTATTTTATGAGAATAGACATTTTTGTGGTAAATGGTTCCTGAGGTATTATTAATGCTGTTGCTATTATTTACACTTCGCTATCATTGATATGGATTGCTTTTAATCCCTTTTTTAATCCCCCTACAGAACACATTCTATTCTTTGAAAACCATCAATAATTTATTTGGATTGTCATGTCTTCTCATAGTGTCAGGCAAACTGGTCAGGTCAGTGACATTTTTGGTTGCTGTTAGTCATCAGTAGCATAATCTAAGCTGATGTCTTGCCTTATTTACAGATGGAACGATATGAACCAATGGTCATCCTAACGTTTACCACTAGTGTCTTGAAAGACATAAACCTATGTTTTCATTTTTTCATGAATGGATTGATTAGCAGGAGGGATCAGATGTTCCTAATGAACAGTTCATCCAACTTTTCTTGATTCATCAGATCACGACAATCTTTTTCAAACAAAGTAGACATACTTCATTTCTGTAAAAGATCTTCATGTGAACTTGACAGTGAGTATCATCACATTCTTTTCAGATAATTTTTTTTTTATCTGACACTCCTGCAAAGCTTTCTTAATGTATTTAGAAGTGAATTTTTTCTTAGGTTATCATTATTCAGCCTGATTTGAAGATATGCTCAGTACAAAAGGCAGCTTAAAAATGCTGTGGTTTCTTTTAAGGAATATTTAACCTTATGCAAGCTATTCATTTTTGAGCGCAACTACAAACAAAAAATCAGTTGTCTATCATAAATTAAATAAAATGTTTCTTCCTCTGCAAATTTTTGCAGACAGCAAATTCATTCTTTTTGCATATTGTGGAAGCATTCCCACTTATAACTAGAGAAACTTGAGTAACTACCATACATATTGAATGTGAGCAGCATATCTCCACAAGATTTGTAAGTCTCCAATTATGGGAACCAAGGGAAGAATTTATTGTTTTTTATGTAGGCCTAAAGAAGTGCTATTCATATCTAACTTATATGAGATAAAATAGTAAAAGATGCTTTGAAAATTAACAAATATTTTTCAGTCTAAATTATTTCCTTTTTTATTATTCCTAATCTTTTTTCTTTTTAGGATCCCATCCTGATAGTTAATAAGTACTGCCAGTGGGTGGTTAAGCACCTCACCTCCCTTTGGTTCAGTACATCACAGGATTAAGTATGAACAGTCAGCCTTACATCTATGCATATACTCAAAGAGGAATCTCAAGGGTCTCAAGGAAGGGAAATAGAATTGAGCTGGGATTTGATATGCTCTGTGCATCTATGAGAGTGGATTTACTCCAGAAATAAAATTGGTACCATTTAAATAGAGTCAAAGAGTGTAGTAGAAAGTAATTTAGAACACTGGTTTTTATTTGATTTGATTCTTCACATTCTATCAAGCATTTCCCTAAATATTTTTAGAGTGCTAAGACAAAAACAAAACAAAGTGTAGATTAAATAGGTAAGTAGTATAGAAAATTTCAAGAGATCAAAAGTCAAAGTTGTTTACTATCTAAGCAGTTCTTTATTTCAGCCTAGAGTTCCAGCTAAAATCTTTTTTGATTATATAGAAGGCTTACATAGTAAATTCTATGAACTGAATATATGGAATAAAGACAAAATTACTTTTTTTGCATCTTAAATTCTGGAATTCTGGTAATTGAAATAAGAATTAACTAATGACCTAATCCCAGACTATAGGAGTTACCCTTCTAAATATTTCATAAATGCTTTGCAGGGGGAAGGTGGCTGTGGAAAAGGAATGAAACTAACCAGCTTAGACTATATAATTCAATTGTTCACTGATATGAAGATATTTATAATCTATTTATTATTGCAATATATTGACTTTTAAGAAAATATTAAATGGAATGTATATACATATCACTATCTATCTATATTTGTAATATAGAAATAGAAATGATACTGGAGCACCTTATGAGGAGTGGCTGAGGGATTATTTAGTCTGGAGAGGAGGATGCTCAGGGGAGACCTTATCGCTCTCTCTACAAGTATCTGAAAGGAGGCTGTAGTGAGGCAGAAGTCAATCATCTCCTCTCCAGAATAAATACAGATAGGACAAGAGGAAATGGTCTCAAGAGCACCAGGGGAGACTCAGGTTAGATATTGAGAAAAATTTTTGCACAGAAAGAGTAGTCAAAGATTGGAACATGCTGTCAAGTGAAGTGGTGGAGTCACCATTCGCCATCATTTGCAGTGATCAAGAAACACGTAGATGAGAGGCTTAGGATTTAAAAGGTGTAGTGTTGGAGTGCCCACGGTTGGACTCGATGATCTCAAAGGTCTGTTCCAACCTTTATGATTCTATGATTCTGTGATTTATGCATTTCGTCAGACAAATTTGAATCTTTTATCTTTTTAAAAAAGCAGAAGGAAATAAAGCACTCTTCCACTTTTCCTTACCATTTCATAATCATAGAATCATAGAATTCTTAAGGATGGAAGGGACCTCTAGAGATCATCTAGTCCAGCCCCACTGCACACCGTGTGTGTGTCACCTGTGGGTGTGTGCATGTGGCACAGGACTGCATCCAAGCGGATTTTGAAGATCTCCAGAGAAGGAGACTCCGCAACCTCTCTTGGCAACCTGTTCCAGGGCTCTGTCACCCTCACTGTCAAGAAATTTTTCCTGAAGTTCTTGCGAAACTTTTGGTGCTTCAGTTTGTGACTATTACCGCTGGTTCTGTCAGTTGCCACCACTGAAAAAAGACTGGCCCCATCCTCCTCACTCCCTCCCTTGAGGTACTTATAGACACTGATCAGATCCCCTCTCAGCCTTCTCTTCTCCAGGCTGAACAGGCCCAGCTCTCTCAGTCTCTCCTCATAGGGCAGATGTTCCAGGTCCCTGATCATCCTTGTAGCACTGTAGAACTGGACACAATACTCCAGATGCGGCCTCACTGGGGCTCAATAGAGGGGCAGGATTATCCCTCCTGACCTGCTGGAGATGTTCTTCTTAATGCACCCCAGGATCCCATTGGCCTTCTTGGCCACGAAGGCACACTGCTACCTCATGGTCAACTTCTCATCCACCATGACACTCAAGTCCTCTGCAGAGCTGCCCTCCAGAAGGTCAGTACCTAGTTTGTACTGGTGTCTCCAGTATTCCTCCCCAGGCGCAGGATCTTGCACTTTGCCTTGTTAAATTATCCTATATAAGTTATACATCCATAAGAAAACAATAAAATAGGACTTTGATTCTTATAATCATATCATACTTGTTTATTTAAAGATCTACTCTTAAGCTAATTAAATTTTTGTTACATAAGAATGCAAATTACAGTGCATCTCAATCTGAATTTATTATTTCTACATTAAATGTCAAAACTTAAAGAAGATTCATCAGGATTCAGTTACAAAAGTAAAAATGTATATAAGAGAGTAAGAATGGTTTTTGGAGTAGTCTGATATTTCCGGGCCTGAAAATTTGGAGTTCTCTGATATGCTTTTGTATATCTGGAGGACTATGGATAGTCCTCTGAGTATATTTCAGGAATGGCCAAAACAAGTTATCTCTAAAATAAGGTGGATTGGTTAATCAAATGAATTAAAGTCAAAGAAAAGCTATAAGAAAAATAAAAGTGAAAGCTAAACAGCTGAACTATATCAGTTTTAAATGGTCTCTAACTTTATCCTGGTTGCTTAGTGGATACGTTCCTCATACTCTTCATTAAAACAGCCTCACCAGAGAAAATGAAAAATACTCATTGAGTATGGATAAAATTCATACCTAAATGCATCTGCATAAGATAATGAACTGTCTTAGGCCAAAGTAATCGGGATTGTCACCCAAATCAAAGACAGTGAAAGTGGAGGCCGAGGAGGCTGAGCTTGCCTGGGACTGAAAGATGCACTCATACTAGATCAGAAGCAGAGGCAAGCTACTTAACTGAAGGGGACAATGGAATATATATTATAAAAATATGAACTAGCTGAATGTGACCTATTTAGCCTAGCAAAACAAAGGGTGAGTGAGTATAAGAATGCTGTCTACAAAGCAATCCGGAGAGTGGTTTAAGCTTTGGGGGGAAGAAGATCTGTTTAAGCAAAAGAGAAATACATTCATGTCTGCGAATACATTTAGTCTAAAAGTGTAAGATTCCCAGGAGAGTCAAACCTCAAAAATGGCATATATTTAGCAAGGGGCATAAAAAATAAGAAAGCCTTTTATTACTATGAATGAGTAAAACAAAGGAAACTTGATCTGTTTCAGCAAGAGAGGCTGTTGAGAGATGATGCTGAGAAGACCTTTGCTGTTACAGTTGATCTTTTAATTTTTTAAGTATTTTTTTCTGTTGAAAAAGTCGGCTGTGACCAGGTGGCTAGCACACTTTACATCATTGCCAATGATGTAAAACTTTTGTCTGGAAAAGAGAAAGAATAGTTTGGAGACCAGATTTAGATATTTTTCAAGTACCTGGACCTCATAAAACTTACTGATTGCTTCAAGATTATCTTTGATAACTTATAGGTGTCTGGGCTTCTAAATACAGCCACACTGACACACTGATTATCTTTAAATGTACATGTGGCAGTTTGAAAGAAAATCTGGCAAATAAAAACTATGGTTGTGTCTGGCTTATTTTCAGTTCCAGGTAGGGGGAGAGAGGTAAGGGGAAATGAATAAATAAATATAAAATTACAGGCTATTAAAATCATCTGTACCACTGACAACCTTAATGTTTGTACCTGGTGGGTAGCTTAGCAGAAAAATTTGTCGTAGATTAGCATGCATGTATGAAAGTGTTTGTGTGCATGTGTGTGCATATAAAGGCAATGAAGATATATGAAGGCCATAACATATAAAACAGGAACAATGCAGTTTATTATCTAGGTATTATTTCCAAGACTAGTTGTTATACATTTTAAATGAGAACAAATGCCCACTGTCCAACTCTATGACTTTGGGATGAACCGTGGAAATCCACAGTGGGTGATGCATGGGAATGGATCACCCTTCCTCTTCTAGTATATGGTGGAGCCAGGCTTGCTAGGATGTGTGCCATCTATGCTGAGACCAAGAAAGAGGTGGGGCTCAGAAAATTTTACCAGGAGTTATAGAGTTCTGGTGGGGATGGACATCACTACCCCCAAGGTAAGATTAGCCCTTGATGTAGATCATAACAAAAGATGACTAACAGCCAAAACAGATTTGTCAAGAAAAAGTCACACAAAGTCAATCTAATTTTATTCTATAATTAGTATAGAGGACAGGTAAATAGACAAGTAGTAGATGCATACATCCTGCTAGCGAGCTTTTAAACCATCTCAGAGGTTTAGATGAAATTACAAAGTGAATATGAAACCTTATTGTAAAGATATTTTCAAAGCATGTCTATAAAGTCTTCAGAGTAAGGATTCTGTTACAAATGTTAATCCACAATGCAGGTGTTATAAGCGGGGAACATTAATTTACTGTTCAGAGGATTTGATTAGTTGTTTGGTGTGAGTTGATTAAAATGATCTAAAAAACAGTCTGAAGAAAAATACAATGCAATTCAAAATGGAAAAAAAAAAGAAATTTTATTCATAAGAAAGAAAACTATTTTCATATCAAAGAATGGAGAATCAATAATTAGCTTAGAATACTGTCAAAATAATTTCTGGTTCTTAATTTGATGGAAAACTGAACTTGACTGTGCATAATTGTTGTAAAACGTTGAAATATCATATTGAGATATTTGAGCGGAACATCTGAAGTAAAACAAAAGAAATAATCTTAGAGTGTCAATGGTTAGAGAGCTCAGTCAAAATAATGTTCTTACATTTTCCAAATGACTTGATGACCTAAAAAGAGGCAAGATTAAAGCAGATCTCTACAAAAGGTAGAATGCTGCAAGGAAAGACTGAGAAAGCTGGAGTAATTTAGGCTAGAGAAAATAAGACATAGGGAATAGATGATAATATATGAAGAATACATTAAAACTATAGAAGAAGAGAATAGTACGTTCCTCATATCGACATCGAAGAAGTAATTTGTTTCAGCAGCAGTGAGTGAGGTTTAGATTAGTCATTAAGAAAAAATGTTCTAATATTACATGTAGAGGATTGAAATAGATTGCTTTATAGTCTCTAGAACTGAAAATATATAATAATAGGTTAGACAGATATCAGTCAGAACAGAAATGTATTTTAGCCTGCCTTGGGACATTAGTATTGCTTGAGTGAAAATACTTGTCCTGACAGGAAAAAAAAATCAACCTTTTTAAGATGGATTTTGGCACATATATAAAGAGATGGTCATATTTTGGTAGCCAAATTACAAATTGCAATGATAAATCCCCAAAATTCCCTAGCATCATCAGAAGTCTTCAAAAATTATATGCTTTGTCTTCAGAATTGCTCAGAATATTTTCTCATTTTTAAAAATTGGCTTCCAAGTGTATTTCCTAGTCTGAATTCTAAGCTCCTATTTCCTAAACACCGCTGATATTATAAGAAAATGTATTCATCCTTTGTTTTTTTGTTTTGTTTTGCTTTGTTTCTGTGATAAATCCTCACATGTCGAAATTTTGTCTTAATTCTAAACAGAAGCAGATTTCATTTTGTATTAGTTGAAATGTCCCATTTTGAATCAATTGAAGTTTCCATCGTATTTCTTTTTATTTCTATTTAAATTGTGAAATGTCAAATGGAATACTCAAATATTTCTTTAAAAAATACATTCTTTATTGTTTATTTAAATTCTCCCTCAAGATTATATACCATTTTGGTGAGTCTTGTTTTTTATAACCCGCATAAATTCACATCATCCTGATGAGAAATGAATGCTCTATAGCTCTAGCTTGATCCTCTTTGGATGAATTTGAAAGTTATTCCTCTTTTTGAAAAAGGGACTTTAAAAGTCATGAACAGAAAATCACATTAGCTTTCACAAAGTTGGATAGAAATGTTAAAGCTTTGCAGATTTTCAAATGTAGCACTTCTCTGAAAGAGAAATTACACTTCTTTTAAAAATTACACTATTCACACTTCAGATGTTACAGTCTTCAAAGATCTTATTGGCTCCATTCTTATGGTTGTTACTATTTACACAGAAGCAAGTGGTGGCCGTACTGCCATCACATACACACATATATATAGAACAAGCATTCAGGCTAATAATATTTTGTGAAAATAGTTGTAGCACCTAGAGGTGATACACAGTCCTCGTTTCTTTTAAGCACACCTAACTGTTTCAGCTGAAATGTAGCTTTAAGCACTTTCTGCCTTTTGTCTTAGTTTAGGAGTTGGTCCCGAGTGCAATATAGGCATTAGGCAGTATGAGATTATGGCAGAAACCAAGATCTATTGCAAATATTTATTTATTTATTTGGAATATGAAAGAAAAAAAAACCTTTGAAGGATTAATACCAAAGATTTTAACTCCCATACTTTTGAGAAGCTCAAAGGCATCTTCAAAGATCAGAGGGGTTTCACCAGAGTGGTAGGGTAGTCACACCTTGTGGACAGTTTTCCATAGCTTCAAACCTTATATAAATGCAGAGTATGCCCAGAGACCAAAGCAGAGCCGTAACAATAACCTTATACTCTGATGAACAGAGTCTGTTAATCAGGGTCCTCTCATTTGTCCATGTTTTTCCCCAGGGAGAACTAAAAGAGAACAGTTAGTATCTCTGTGGAAATATCTGTGCTTTACTTTAGGAGAAGGCTATATACAAAAGCCCTATGTAGTATACATATATATTGTTTCCTTTTCTGTTGTTTTGCTGCAATTCTACTTGGTGTTCATGTTGTGTTATGCTTAATGTGTTATCTATTATTAGACTAAGGAATATTTGATATAATAAAAATAAAATTAAATTATAATACAGAAGCTCTGAGAATGAGATGTCAGTTTTATCACTCCAATTAAATTTGTATAATTTAATAAATTTTAGAGTACCAGTTCCTAATCTATCTAGAAATTCTATCATTGTATTAGAAATTCTCATCCTGTAGCCTCTCTGCACAAGTTTAAGAAAAACGGGCTATACCATATAAAGAAAAAAGTAAACTATGTTGATTATGTGGTATATGGATTATTTCTCAAGTGGGATGTATTGCTTCAAATCCCCTATGAAATTTAATGAGAGACAGGTTAACACAAAAGTTCCAAAACTGAAGAAATGCATATTTCAGACCTCACTTTCCCCACAATATCAGCTCACACTGCATCTTCTAATTAAAAACAAATAAATAAGTAAATAAAGTGCCTTGTAAGATATATAATTTGAAGGAATGTGAAATAATTCCTGTATGTCTTCTTCCTCTTAAATCTGAGGTGCTTTAATTTAAAGTCAGTAATTGATGTTTATAAGACTTCTGGAGATTTTCTGGTGAAATATGCCACACAGAAAACAACCAACTATTGCTGCTGAAGTCGTGCTGTTCTTTTAGCTTGGCAAACAATCATAGAATCATAGAATCATAGAATGCTTAGGGTTGGAAGGGACCTCTAGAGATCATCTAGTCCAACCCCCCTGCATACGCAGGGTCACCTAGAGCACGTGGCACAGGACTGCATCCAAGTGGGGTTTGAAGATCTCCAGAGAAGGAGACTCCACAACCTCTCTGGGCAGCCTGTTCCAGTGCTCTGTCATCCTCACTGTTAAGAAATTTTTCCTTAAGTTCCTATGGAATTTTTGGTGTTTCAGTTTCCGGCCATTTCCTCTAGTCCTATCAGTGGCCACCACTGAAAAGAGACCAGCACCGTCCTCTGCACTCCCTCCCTTGAGGTACTTATATACACTGATTGGATCCCCTCTCAGCCTTCTCCTCTCCAGGCTGAACAGGCCCAGCTCCCTCAGCCTCTCCTCATAGGGCAGATGTTCCAGGCCCCTGATCATCCTTGTGGCCCTGTGCTGGACTCTCTCCAGCAGCTCCACATCCCTCTTGTACTGTGGAGCCCAGAACTGGACACAATATTGTTCACAGAATCACAGAATCACAGAATCATAGAATGGTTAAGGTTGGAAGGGACCTCTAGAGATCATTTAGTCCAATTCAGAAAAGAAGACATTGTGGTATCCTTCATTTCTTCTTATCATCAAAAATATCTGTTACGTCATCCATGTTTTCAGTAAGAGCCTACTAAAGATTCCTAGATAGATGCTTTACTGACATTTATTGTCAAAACAGAAATATCAAGAAATTAGATAGCAGAGCGATTATGATGCTGATTGTTCTCATCCATTTCAGTGCAGCAACACATGAAGGCATTTGAACTACACTAGTGCTGGCAACTGATAAAGGCTTATGCATAAGCCCCCTAGGATGCTTTATTAATTTAATGATCGCAGAAACCATCTTTTTTGCAGTTTCCTTCACATAGTTGATGAGATACAGAAGACTCTATAAAAGGTTACTTAAGTGAAGAGCTCCATAGCCAGGCATGGGATACTTTCTGCAGTTGAACTTAGAGAGAGACTTCTTTTCAACCCATTCTAGCTCAGCTTCTAAAGGATATTTCTATTGAGATGTAGTGATTAAAAGAAAAAAAAAATTGGACTGGGACCTAGGATCTAAACCGGCTCCTTGGTGCCATGCTCTCTAGAGAATAATATACAAACACATGGAATGAAATTTAACAAATGAGGCAATCTGGTAAAATGCAAGGACTTATAAATAAACATCAGAAGTGCTCCTAAAGAAAACACTGCCTATGAATGCTTGCATGTCTAATGCATATAGTATTTTAAGGAAAGATCAAGAGAAATATGAAGTTTGCAAACTCAGTCATTCAAAAGTTAGCAAAATTTGCCCATTTATGCATATGTATTAGATATTATATGAAATGTTATGAGTTTATACAATTTTCCACTCGCTCTCACAGTTTTATGCATAAATGGGTGATATTTACTTAATGAGTAGCTATTCGGGATTTTGTTTCCCCCAAGTGGCCTAAGGATTTATTTATTACAAGAAAGAGAAACTCCTGTTGTAAAGGCAGAATTTTTCATTTTCTCATCGGTAAAGCATTCAGGTACTTCTGTAGGAAGTACTGAATTCTTTACAGGCATAGGGTTTGATAGAGTCTTGTCAGGTTTCTAATCCCTCATGTGCCTCAAGTTGGCCTTGAGAAGACTTCGATGAAACTAAAGAACCATTTTAGTTTCAATTTTTCACGTTAAAATATCAACCCAAAGATGATTGATAGACTACCCAAATTTTCAGTCTTCAAAATGAAATACCTGTAAAAGTATAAAAATTCTGTAAAACTACATGAGGCCATTCCCTAGGGAAATGTTCTCCACAGAAATATTCCTCAGACAAAGAGTCAAATTACTGAGTCAAATTTTTTAAAAGGAATTGCTCTCAGTCTTCCCATTGGTTTGTATTCATCCTTATCTAATATTATATATATAGAAACTAAAATTGAGTTGTTTACTTCCTGCTGAATTATTCTATTTACAGATGCTTCATTTATGATTAGAGTGTCAGAAATTGTGCTTGAGTGATGTACATATATTCATTAATAATGCACATCGATAGAGCCCACTGATCGAAACCCACAGATTTTAAAGGCCTTTTACTCCCTTCCATTGAGATATTTTTGCTCCCAAACATCTTTTCTTACCTCACTTTTTACTCAACCTCGCAACTGGCTACTCAATTCCTAATTAATATTAATGACTCAGTTTACCATGGGGAAATTATTTAGCAAAGTAAAAGCTACAGATTGTACAAGGCTCATTAAAGTCATGTTACTTTAAATATTTGAAAGGATACTTAAAAAACATAAATAATATATAACTCATTAAATCAGCTACAATACCTTCCTTGCTCAGTATTTTCATAGTCCATAAAAAACAATGAACTAAATAATTTGGAACTTATTTAATTTTGTGCCTTACCATCATCAAAACACACTCATGAAATTTTCTTTTCTATACTGTATCTTTAAGAAATACAAGTATAGACACAGGTTAAAATAGCTACAAGATGGATGTAAGGAAAGTAATAACCTGCAGAAAAGGTTAAAAAGGATGAAGAAAATATCTTAGCTGATATGCGAATGGTCTCTTCAACAAACACCATGTACCTAGGAGCATACATTGCCAAATTCACAGATTGACCTCCACGCTTTGGAAATAAATATACACACAAACAGGAAAACAAGGAAAAATTTAAATTCGGCAATGCTTAACTTCCCTATCACCCACTGGAAGCTCCAGACTTGAGTAAGAGAGATTTTCTGAGATGAGCTGCCTGCGCAAGAAAGCAGAAAATGCTGAAGAGAGTTCTTCTGCTTATGTATATAACGATGCTGTTATATATTAATAGCAGACACTTGTCAGTGAAGCACCCTCAGGAGTTATACGCTCCAACATCAAAAACTAAAAATATGAATTATATAGTCAAATATGTTCCAAGGGTACAAGAATCTTATGCTCAAATGTGTTCCCTGTCTAATGTAGAACAGAAATTTGGACTAAATTTTATCTTCTTCTCAAGCCAAATACTGATGCTGCTGCAAATATTGGGTGGTTTGGGTTATATTCAGATATGTGAATTAGTCATTTTTAGAATATATTGCTAGGCTTACATGTGAAAGAATGTTTTATCTAAAAATAATAATGAATAAAACAGGTGGGTGAATAATGGGAATCAGCTTTGTCAAGACTCAAATCAAAGATAAATTGACAAAAAAAAAGTATTTCAAGGTACATTTTTATCAGAAATGGGAGTCTGGAGAAGGTGGAAGAACAGGAGGCAACTACTCAAAAACATGACCCATATTTTGTTAAGTGACAGCAATCTGAAGCCAAAAAGGGGCAGGGAAGCCAGTATTTTTAAACATAAAGCTGCAGGAAGTAGGTTGTACTAGTAAGAGCCCTTACCATTGCAGTGCAGAGGACATTATCACCCCTGATATAAGCCTGGCTGCCTGCAATAGCAAAAAAGCAAGTGCTTGCGACACCCAAGCACATGTCTCAGAGTGTAAATGTTGAGTCTGCTTGGTTATCTGCTGCTCACTTCAGGGTCACCCGTGAAAAAAACCTTCCCTGTTTCAAGCACCAAACTAATTACTTCTACAGTGTTGGATAGCGAAAGGAGCAAAATGCCCAATTGCTTCTGGAGTCTCAGGAGGAGAAGAGTCCTGACTAATATCCCTCTGCCACTGCGAGAGTGACAGGCCAGTTTATAAGCTTCAACATTGATTAGCTGTTACGGATTTTTCTCTGCTTGCACATAACCACTGGCTGCTTCCAAGCCAGGACCTGAAGAATTACATCTATTTTCTGTCACCATATATTTCATATTGCTCCCAAGAAAGACTTCAATTTGCAACACACCAGCAATCATTTTTGTTGAGTGGCCTTATTACGATTATTATTTGTTGTACTCTCCTCCCAGCACATTTAGGCTGAGATCTGGGTCCCCGTAGATAAACTTGCATTACACATAATCGCTTCACACCTAGAGAGTAAAATCCTTTTGCTTTTTGATAACTGGTTCAGATATTTCTCAACAATTAAATATATAGACCCTATCCACACATAAACTTCTGATATTATTAGTAAAATTCAGGTACTCCAATGGAACAAATCCAAAAATTGTTGCTAACTGAATCTTTTCATTGTAACTTTAATATCCTCATAAATATGCTTTATGCTATAGCCCTTAATTAATATTGCTTTTATTTTGTTAATATTTATTAAACAACTAATGATTTTATCTCCGGATAATAACCATTGTCAAAAATAATATTAAAAATTATAAATACAGGAAAAATAAGAACATAAAATATAGAACACTTTTTGAATTCTAATTGAATTTCTACTAAAATCAGTTGTTTCAGAAAAGTTTCTGTTTACTGGTTCCTAAAACTTTTCAGCAGTCCTGTCTAAAATTAAAAATATGAATACGGAAATAATATTGGAGTATTGTGCAGAGCCACATATTTAAAGAAATCTACTCCAATATATGAGTATATATCTATTAGATAAAGTCACATATATTTATAACACTTTGGAAAGCATATCCCTTTAGTAGCAGGAAGGTTCAGCAGGGGGATTCACGGTGTAATAACATAACATACTAACAGCTATATCTGTACATGGCCATGTCTGCTAATTGTGTCCCTCCAGATATGGGGGCCTCGCATGAACATGTGCAAACTGTCTGAGACCGCAGACGCCCCGAGCTATTCCAAGCTCATTCCATGTAAATAAATTCTAAAAATAAACTCAAAGTATTGCACTGCATTTGTTTAAAAGCATTTCTAAGCGGCATGAATCGTTTGGGGAACTAGTAATGTAATATACTGTGGTGTTATGGTGCTGAGCTTCTAGGTACAATTCAGGAATGAAGTAATTAGCTGCATGTATAATTACGCTGAATACATACACAACACAGCAGACCCTTCCTTGAGAACACAGAGGAATCCAGAAGACCTCACTCAGTATTTTAGTGCTGGGCACCCCACTGGCCTGTGACATCTATGTCACACTGCGATCACATGTAGAATAGGTTACCAGTACTGCATTTGAACATTTTGTTTCTGCATTTGTAGTTTCAAGGCCCCCTGCTAAGTTGCAGGTCTCCACTCAGCATATTAAGCTCTGTGCTTATGTAAAATAATAATTCCTCCCCAAGGAGCTCTTAGATAAAAGAGAACATGTGAATGCGAGAAGGAGACAGAAGCAGCTCTAGATACTGGAGGGATGCTCTGATCTGTGCTATTGGCTGCAATTGCTGTGCACTGGCAACCCCCCTATTCCTCGGTGCCTTAAGAAGTGCAGTTTTCATATCAGTGGCCTCAGTGTCCTTCCAAGTGCTTTATAGGTACAGAGCAGCATGTAATATTGTGGACTTACATAGCTGAATGGTTAAAGTGTCTAAAATCATAGAATCATAGAATCCTTAAGGTTGGAAGGGACCTTTAGAGATCTTCTAGTCCAACCCTCCTGCACACGTAGGGTCACCTAGAGCACATGGCACAGGACTGCATCCAAGCGGGTTTTGAAGATCTCCAGAGGAGACTCCACAACCTCTCTGGGCAGCCTGTTCCAGTGCTCTGTCACCCTCACTGTTAAGAAATTTTTCCTTAAGTTCCTGTGGAACTTTTGGTGCTTCAGTTTGTAGCCGTTTCCTCTTGTCCTATCGGTGGCCACCACTGAAAATGTTACCTAAAGTACTGTTTTAGAAAAATATTGCAGCAGATTCCAAACTTTTTTTTTTTTTTTTTTTTTTTTATGCTTACACCAAAATAAGTTAATCTCTTAAAACCTGCTTTGGATGGACACTTGCTAGTCAGATTCTCCCCTTTATCATGCCCAGACAACCTTCTAAGGAGCAAGGGGACCATAAATCTTATCAAAGCAGATAGACAGAAATGTGCCCTTGATAACTCTGATAGACAGAGGTGCCACAGGCTCCAGAGGTGTGATACTGTGGATGCACTGCTCTGCAGCTTCAACAGCAGCTGCTTCACATCCTCCCAGGAAACGGGGTGCTGACAAAAGCTGAAAGTGGGGAAAACAGAAAATCGATAGAACAAATTGTTACTTCCACCTTGATACATAAAGAGTTGAGTTCCCTGTCACTTGCACAGGTGCAAATCTGCAGTTCCTGAAATAGCAGGACTGTAACTGACAGCAAAATTTGGTCTATTAAAAATAGTCATATTTTGTATGGAAAGCCTCTCACAACAAGCCCCATCCTTTAGAAAGAGATGTCCGGAATGAAATATTCTCTCTCTACCTTTTATCAGAGCACTGCAGTCAAATGGAGCTCACTGTGCTTCCCAGGGGTGTCTGCAGACATTGTAAGACAGGAGCTGGTCAAGGCACATTAAAACAGGAGTCAGACCTGGACAGATCACAGCCAGGAGTTGCCTTTAATTGTCCTCTCCAGGCAGGTGTCCTTGCATAAATTCAACTTCATGTACACCTGCAAGCAAGTTTGCAGCATTAAAAAGAAATCTCTTTCAGGGATGAATAGTAAGTCTGAAAAAGATAAGATAAGCTGAAAGTACAGCCACATTGAGAATCTTTTATTACTGCTGCTGATGGGAGAGAACATACAAGCAGGAACTCAAATACCATTTAAAAGGGAGAGATGTAGGACCATGAAATAGCCAAAGCTATTTTTGTAAAAGCTTAAATATGGGTTTTGCAAGCCTGGGCAGATTAAAATGGTCCTGTTTCTTGCAGGTCTTTGTAAATTTTGTCAGTTTATAGCATTTTTTAAAGTTCTTAGTCAATATAGGACTCTCATTTTCAAGATAGATTTAAATGAGTTTTTAACATAACTGATCCATTGATGTCACCAGTGTAAATGACAGTAAAAGGAGCATTAAAAACAGCCAACTTTAGCCTAGCAAAACTCATTTCCCAAGCCACTCCAAATAGTCACCAGGCAATATAGCTCTCCTAGAGAGTGATTTTTGTTTCCAGGTATATCTGTGCTGCAGTACATGGAGGTGCTCTCCAGCTCCTGACCTAGTACTTCTGCACCCAAACCTGACACCAAGTCAAGACCAGATACCACACTGCCCCTTCCCACTCCTCTGTTTCCCTGGAAAGAAAACACAGATTCAAGGAGCAGAAGGGTCATTGGCAGGCAAAAAAATCACCTTGACTGTGGGCACTGTCAGACAGCAGAAAATTGTGTGTCCTTGAGTGGGAATCCTGAGACTGAATCTCCAAGCTGTTGAGCACCAGCCTGCTACCTGCTGTCTACAACTGGCACACACTGGTAGTAGATTTTGAAACACCTGGACTAAAGGGAAGTGACACGTACTGCATCCTCCAGCTAAAGAGTCACGGAGCAGAACTACCAGTTTGAAGATGTATTATACATTGTGCTTTTGCATATAGGCTATTTAGCTGGAGAAAAAAAAAATGTTTGGAAGGTGGAAAAAAGACCTTGGAAAAAAAAAAAAAAAGCTGAGAAATGCCCTAACAAATGTGCTAGAATGCCTGAGACAATCACTGCAAGCAGCTGCATAGCACAAAACTGACAGGAGTCTCAGCCCAATTTTCCCAGCCGTGACCTCCCGGATGGGAAGGGAAGTCAAGACTGAATTAATGTGGCTCTAGGAAGTGAGTGAATTAGCGATCAGGTGCAATAATTAGGTAAGGTAAGAGCCCTAATCTCTCGGGGGTCTTAAATAAATCCCAGTACCCAAGACCACTACAGATTAGAATTTATTCTGCCTCACTCATGACAATGAAGAACCATGCAAGATAAACACACCTTGCATTGTCTTCTGAAAAGTGTCTCTCTCTCTTCATCAGTCATAAAAGTAACCAGCAAAGTGAGTCTTTGTCGCCATGTCAACCCATGTTGACAGTGCTCTGAATTAAGGGGAAGGAAGGGGACATTCAACACCCGTAACAGGAAAAATCAAATATAAGACTAGATTAATGTTCGGCACTGAGGCCAAAACAGCATAAGGACAGCTTTTGACTTTGACATAAGCGAATATATTTTTATTATGATTTCCTTACTTTTAAGAAAAAGAAGAAGCAAGAGAAGAATAAGAAAGGCTCTCAAGGCATATTCATTAACATTTTGATGAAGATTTTTTTTTTTTCAAATTATTTTGGATTCAGGTGATTTGGACTTGAAAGAAGACATAAGCAACAGAGAGCACTTTGGTTTCAAAACATTGTTTGGTTTTGGGAGGTCATCTAGTTTTCTTACCCCAATCCCCAAATTAGTACAATAAAAAGAGCAATCAAATCTCTGGACTTTTGAACCATTCTGCTGCACTGCATCTTTAGTTTATCATCTGAGATTTCCAGCCTCCATATAGTTTCCATAATTGCAATGTTCAATCATCTCATAGACATTATTTCACTGTCTTATTGACTGAAATTATGCCTACTATTCGCATGTGATAATGGTTCCAATTTTTGATTCATACAATTCAGACACTTCACAGCAGTAGCAGCAATAGAAGCACATTGTAATTATTTTGCAATCCCTTTGTAGCTGTTGTCATTTTCTCCCTCACCCCATATGCTTTTTTTGTGCATTCACATCCCAAAATATACACTTAGTATCGGAAATGGAGACAACTATGGAATGGGAGTCATATTAGAGTCATGTGCTTTGACCTAAGTGTTTTGTTATCACCAAAACTCCTTAATTGAAGTTTTTAACTCTGTCAGTCATTCATTTGGGATAGATCCTTTCAGCTTCAGCAAGTTTATGTCTGCTGCAATTCATCAGGGGAAAATGAAGTGCAACCTGATTCAGAGCTGACTGGTACTCCCATTTCGCTCTCCTGTAACAAGTTTTCGCTTCCTCTATCAGTGAATGTACTTTAAAATAAACATTTAGCTTTATGTCACATAAAAATACATACATGAAAAATGATGAAGCATAAGAGTACTTATAATAATACAGGAAAAATACAGGTCTTTCAAACATCCAGTGAAGCAAATGACTCAGTAACTCTAGGTATCTTGATCTGGTGTTTCACAAACGTAAACAAAAAACTTTTTCTAATTCCTTTATTAAAATCTATTTTAACTTAGGCTGATTCCTTCCTCATCAGACCTACAGAACATTCCTAAAGACTATATATGTATATATATATATATATATATATTTTTTTTTTTTTTTTCACAGCTTACCCCCAAATAAGATTTTTGGTTCATTCAGGATGAAACTCGTACTTTTGGCAATAGCCTTGACTATTATTTTTCTGATGATCTTCCTTAAGATCTGGATTCTTTTGCCAGATTAGATAGCCTTTTGCGGTTTGTATGTTTTGTTTCTCCTTCCTAGTGTTTTCTCTGTTAATTTCATCAAGTTGATTTTCAAACCCGTCTCTGAAAGGGGTAGAAGGTGTCAATTGTATTTTTGACTTCTCTTGTCAACACATTCCATCAGCCAGAAGAATTATTCTGCACAAAAGTTTGCTGACATATGATATTACCCATGTTACTACCTGGGTATTCCTACAGTGTTCCCAGAAGGTATTCCCAGGAGCAGAGGAACACATGACATCACAGCATACAGGAAAAGAGGTGAGGTTTATCATATCAGACAGTTTTTTATACACCAAGCCCACTGGAAGTTAATTCTGGACATTGCTCTGTTGTATAGACACTTTGAAGTAGTGCTTAAACTATGCAGAAAACTCACTGCTGTCTCAACTACAAAATGCCTAATACTTGTAGATGTTTTTGTATGATATCCATATTGCAAACATTATTGTTTGCACATTGTGGCTTGACTGTGCTGGAACCAATCTGACAAGCTCTCTTGTTGGGTCGCTGCTTTGCTATGGTTTTGTTTATGCCAGTTTCATTTTCAGGTTATGGTGGCAACAGCTTCTGTCCTATTTGCACAGTCTGAAACTTTACTGCATGTAGCACACAGTTACGTGATGCAAGTAAGCTAGAAGCTCAGCAGTTAAACAGAGTTGTCCAAAGGTTCAATTGCTGTGGGTGGGAGAATTATGGGTGGGAGTGTAGGTATAGATACATACTGCCTTCACTGCAAAGCATTGCCTAAAAATAAAAGGCTAATAACCTAGTAATTCTGTATGTATAAATGCTCATTGTAATAGAAAAAGGCAAAACCAGTATGAGGCACTCTGTGGTCATATAGACAATTTAATTGGTGCAAGGTTATTTAAATTTAAACTCAAAGTCATAAGCACTATGTATCCTTTGTTATAATTAAGTAAGCAGATATCTGAAATGGTTTATCCTGACCTGATGCAGATAAAATTTGTCCATTGACTTTACTGGAAAAGGTCCAATTTATATCACTTGGGTAATCTGCCCTCTCATCAGCACTGAAGATCTGAGAGACACTGATACCTGCTGAAATTAATAGGAATTGGTGATATTCTTGGAAACAAACTCTGAAGAGTTGCATTATTTTACCTTGCTACTTTTTGTCTTTTTAATGTGTTAACTATTTTTAATGTAAGGTCCAGTGGAAGGACAATATCCTGCAATGCAGCAAAATCTAGTTTTTTATAACCACTTTAGTGACAACCAGTTTTCCTCTGAGAAAGTTATTCTACAATTTACTGAACAAGATACTACCACTGTCAGTGAACTGACAGAGAAGCATCACCAGAAAGGACTTTTCAGCATTGCCATTGATAGTGTTGGATGGATCTTCAGAAAGAGGTCTAGTTTTCTCAGAATTGAAAAAAAGTTTTTTTTTTTTTTTTTTTTTTTTCAGAAAAGAATAGTAACACAGTAATGAACTATTCCTTCTAAAGTTTCTTAAAGTAATGCATTGCGTATATTTTAATACTAAGCAATTTCACAGATCAACTTTTTATTATTATTATTATAAACATTACTGAGGAGGTACTGTCTTTCCAGTTGTATCTACACAATATAAAATCTTGGTGATGTATACTAGATTGCATATCTGTAATAACTGTAAATGCCAGTTATTGGATACTCCAGCTTACCTGAAGAAACCTTGTTATGTGTAAGAAGACATAATAGAACTGTAGGATGGCAACAAGAAGGAAAAATAGGAGATGTTAGAACTATATACACTGTTCATCAATTAATATAAGTAATGTGACAGCACTGTCTTTTGTAAGCAGCTATTTTGCACAAGATACTGCAACAATTGATGGAAAGCCTGCAGCAAATTTTGGGTACCTCATCTCAAGGCAGGGAGCTGTGAGCATGCCAACTACTGCAAAATATCTAAATTCAGACTGTTTTATTGAGTGCTGATTCAAACATATCTGCACAGTGTGGCATATTAAGTAAGTCATATCTACATCTTCTACAGATACTCTCCATGAAACCAAAACTGACGGGCTGCATCATGAAGTCAAAGACCAAGGAGCCTTTGACAATACTTAACATCACTGCTGAATAGGTCTCTCTTGCTTAAGTGGTAGGTGAAGCACAGCCTCTGAAAGATCTCTGGGGAAGGAAGAGTGATACAGAAAATATCCTGGCTGTGCTAAGTAATGAGACTATTTCTAAAACAGACAGTTCTTGATATTGGATTTTATTTTATTTTTTTTATTATCCAAAGTCCATCCTCAAGTTGCAATGATAGGTATCCGTCTCTTGAAATAACACAAGCCCCTTGTCACAAACAGAGTTGCTGCAGTCTTCTATTTATCAGTATTTTTCTAAAATATAAAGAAAAAAATGGTTTCTTCCATAAGAAAGAATTTGAAAAGGAAAAGAGAGAAAGACAGAGAGACAGAGAGAAAAAGAGAGAGAGAAAGAACAAGAGAAAAAGCAAAAGAAAGAGAGAAAGAGAGAAGGAAAGAAAGAAGGAAAGAAAGAAGGAAGAAAAGAAGGAAAAAGAAAGAGAGAAAGAGAGAAAGAGAAAGAAAGAGAGAAAGAAAGAGAGAAAGAAAGAGAGAAAGAAAGAGAGAAAGAAAGAGAGAAAGAGAGAAAGAGAGAAAGAGAGAAAGAGAGAAAGAGAGAAAGAGAGAAAGAGAGAAAGAAAGAAAGAAAGAAAGAAAGAAAGAAAGAAAGAAAGAAAGAAAGAAAGAAAGAAAGAAAGAAAGAAAGAAAGAAAGAAAGAAAGAAAGAAAGAAAGAAAGAAAGAAAGAAAGAAAGAAAGAAAGAAAGAAAGAAAGAGAAAGAAAGAAAGAGAGAAGGAGAGAAAGGAAAGAAAGAGAAAGAAAGAGAGAAGGAGAGAAAGAAAGGAAAGAAAGAGAAAGAAAGAGAGAAGGAGAGAAAGAAAGAAAGGAAAGAAAGAGAAAGAGAGAAGGAGAGAAAGAAAGGAAAGAAAGAGAAAGAAGAGAAAGAAAGAGAGAAGGAGAGAAAGAAAGGAAAGAAAGAAAGGGAAGAGGAAATAAATGTTCTGTATTTTTTTTTCTTTTTTTTTTCTTTTTTTTTGACAAAAAGGAGGGATTGCCTGATATGCTAGCCTTGAGGTTTGGTGCTTTGTGTGCCTGAGATATATTTCAGAGCTATGGATATCTCTGGGTGAAGAGGGAGGAGAGCAGCAAAGATAAAACAGCTAGAAGAGCTATGTTTTCATGCTCATTTCTGGAGTCACTTGGTAAGTTAGTTCTACTGGGACAAGTCAAGATAGATCTAATTTTTGTCTTTAAGAAAAAAAGAAGTAGGAAAATTCAGGGCTCAATATTTACTTTAAAGAAGAAATACCCCTATTTTTTTAACTGAAGTTAATATAATAGTTTCTTTCCAGAATAATTTGTGCAACCAAATTATATGGTTTGACCAATATGTTATGAAGGAGGTTTTTTTTTTTTTTTTTTTTTAAGAAAAAATAAAAAAGGCAAGAGACAGGGAGAGGGAGAGAGTGCCCATGCTCTCTCCTTGTATGCCACTTCTGCCATTTTGAAATGCTGAAAACACTGCAAAGGCTATGATTTGAGGCATGCTGGCAGAGCAAATCAGCAGGCACAGGTAGTCAACACAGCAAAAGAAAACACTAATATCAAACCCCATTTTGAGTCTTTTGAATTTGTAGTCTAACCTCTAGGGAAAACAAGCAAACAATAAAAAAGAGGCAGAAAAATCACGAGAGGCGTATGGGAGAAACTGGAAATACCTTATTAGAACAACTTAACTGACCTGTGTGGAAACCCTCATCCTTCTCATGTGGAAGAAGGAAACTGTGACATTCTCTGGAAAGATGCAGGAAAAGATGCATCAACATCAGTCTTTTCTAGTCCCCTTATGAGAATCAGTGTTGGATGTCATCAAAAACCTGCTCCACCATCGGTACACAAAAATGTCAGCTTAGCCTGGCCCTTACCAGGGGGCAGATTGCTCTCCCTTCTGATTAGCAGTGAGGAAAGTAGCTGGTGTTCATCAAACACCTGAGTTTTAGAGGGAAAGACCTTTCTCTGGCCTTATTCAGCTTATCTCAAACTCCATATATGGAGTGCTTTAAAAAATTCACTAATCCTACCTGAGCACGCTTTACTAGCAATTTTGAAATAAAAAGGCAGGGCAACTGCTGAACAAAACAGAAGGTGTCCACTTCTTACCTGATTTCCCCCCTGACATTTCAATATCCAGCTTCTCTCAAAAAGTGTAACTGCAGCAGCAGAGATAGGAAGATACGGAGTGACTGTGTCATCTCTGACATTTATTTTGAGTCTTGAAAACAATATTATGCATTTACAGCACAGTCATTTTTCAAGCTGATTTTATCCTTGTGGACTTTTCCAGCTTTCTTCTTATCAGTTGATAAGACTGCTCTGAGTTTTGCTCACATTTATTTTCCAATCATGCTTCATAACCCTTTGAAGTTCTCCTGTTGAAGAGGAGTTTTGTTTGGCTCTGTGCTCAGTCCATCTAGCCGTGCTTGTGTATCACAATAGAGGCCAGCAGATGGTCCAAGTTAGTGCTCCTCTGATTTAGCAGTTGATCACTGAGGAAGGCATATGTTATAGCTGGTTTTACATTTAGCAGAAAAGGGTATCTATAGATATCTGAGGAAAATTCAACCAACTGAGGGAAAAAAATGATTTATTTGGTGTGCTTTAAATTCCTTCATATTGTCAGTTATTTTTTCCACTTAGCAATTTTCTTTTGTTAATTGAACAGTCACTATCAGCAGTAGGCAACTGACTCATCCAGCTACTGTTTTCCTCTGACTGCTCTAAAATAATTCTGCATATCAATTTACAAACATATTCCAAGTAGGCCAAGAGAAAATGCCTCAGTGAAATAAAACTCTCTACAAAACTTATGAGGAACACAGAATCCATTCTGGATTATGGCTAATATATTACCACTATACATGAGAAGCAGCAAATAAATCTGATTTCACATGCAGAGAAGCTGTAAAAGGCTTATTAAACAAGGACACCTGCTATAGCTGGATTCAATTTTTAACAACCGTTGAATGTCTCAAGTTTTAGGGCAAGAGTTGTAACATTGATTTGAAGAGAGCTTCTCAGAATCTTCATCCTTTATTTATTAATTTATTTATTTAGTCTAGCACTATTCTTTTTTTTTTTTTTTCAATTTTCTGATTATAAGGTCTAACTCCACAGTAAACCCTGTAGTATTTCCTTTAGCATCACAAAAGTCTAAAAATCAACTATCCATATGATATCTACCATGTTATCCACTATAGAATATAGTAATTATATAGTAAGTGAGGCAAATTTATGTGCTACTTAAGCTAATGTTTTGTTAATATCTTTGGTGTAGGAGGAATATGTCTTGATTTTAACATTAAGAAACAAGAAATTAAATAAGAAATATACTTGGAGTCATGGGAATTCTTGGAAAGATACTCGTTTGAAGAAATTTTAATTGCTTACTGAAACTAAACAACTATTATTTATGGATTAAAAATGAAGCCTATCTTTATTTGTGTGAAGTATGGTGTAAATTTTCACTGCTGTAATATATCTTCTGAATGTTTCATGTCACTCCTGCCCCTTAACTAAAGAGCAGAATGTGTCCCATGACATGCACGCTGCTAATTTCTTCTGCTCATTGGCTATTTTTTTTCTAAAAAACTTCAACTATTTTTCCTATAATGTGTATGTGTTTGCAGCCTGGGGTGAGCTGGGAGAGAAGTCAATGAATCGGCAACATTTTTTTCATTCTTAAAAGTTTATAGCTTCTGCTTATATTGAGAATCATAATAACAGTATTTTACATTCGTACAGTGTCTTCTATCCTCTACCTTCCATGCACTACACAAGAGCATTTTCACAATTTCAGCAAACCTGGAAGACATAACAACCTTTTGCTGAGAGTTGTAGCACACATTTTGACACTATTAAGTTCTGCGTTTTGTTCAAGCTTTTTTTTTCTCCTTCTTAATCAAAAGCTGCTGCACTGATGCATCTGCTCAGCCCTACAGGTCTTTAATAATTGAAATAAATGCAATAAAAAAAAAAAAGTCAGCATTTTTCTTTGCTTGTTAGCAGGCCTTGAAGACTGGAGAAAATAGTCTTAGTAGACTGTTTCAGTGGATAGAGTAGAAAGCATATCTCCCCTGCACAAAACAGTCAAAGGGACACAAATTCTCTGAGATTCTGAGTTATTTTTAATAAGCTTTTAACAACTTGTTTGCATGTGAAATCAGGACTCTTACTGCCTCTCTTGCTCAAATATAAATAATATATATAGTATATTACTCTCAAGTTTTTGTGCCAGGCTCCCTAAGATAGTTTTTTGATTTCTGCATCCTAGAATGTAAAGACCTCAATTTCACTTCCTTTACCCTGACAGAACAGAAAACTTGGTGAGATAGCTGTATTTTCTTTACAGGATGAGTTAAAACAATTTATGTGATCAACATATTTAAGTGATTTTCTTCCTATTGGCTCAATATCATCTATACAGCTACCTGTTTTGTTGCCATTTGTAGAAAAGCAATTATCACTGAGACTGCATTTGAGAGTCTCAGACCTTAACTAAGGACACTGGCCTAGCTGCTCTTTAATCTGACCCTGCCCTGCCATTTTCATGTTCCTTAGAAATCCTCCATGAGTAGTAACTTTGCCAGTACAATCTAAAGATTGTGCTGGCAAAACTTTTATGTAGTGACTCGAATGGTATACCATTCACGTGATGGAGAGAGATCAGACAGAAAGGAATTGAGCTAAATGTCCTTGCTTTGAGCATACTTATCAGGTATAAGGTCACAAATGTGCAGCCACTCCTCTATTTTTCTAAAGGAATCATCCAGGGAACATTTCTAATACTCAACAGCCCTACTTATCTGTTTTTTATATTTTTAATTATTTTTTAATGTGGCTTCTGAAACAGGAGTTTACACTATCTATATTCTCCCAAATATCTGCTTGGTCAAATACTCAGAACGAGGCTCAAAAAATGTAAATGTTCTACTTGAAGTTTTAATAGCCAAAGTTTTTTATTGATTCTGACCATAAGTGATTCATAATTACTATTGGCCTATATGAACATAATCAGTTTCTTAATTTATGTTGTTAAACACATTTGTGAGGAAATTACCTATTGTGTTCTGTTGTGGTTTTCATTAATATCATGTAGGTCAGCTTCCTCTAAGATTAAAATCAAAGATGAATAACTCTGTGCTCGGTTAGAGCACACCATTTGCTAATTCATCCGAGATCAATAATGATTAAATGAATAATTTAGTGAACCGCTGTGAACCCTTTTAGGCTGCTTTATTTTCTTCCACTGACTTTGCTTGTCATTTACAATAATATACAACATTTGGAGGGCTAGAAAAGTATAAAGACTTCTTTTTTAAACTCCATTTTTTTTCTTAGTAAGCAAAAAAGAATATATGTTCTTTTTCTCCTAAATACCTTACTCAAAATCCTTTGGGAGTTGAAAGTGTTGTTAAAAACAAGCAATTAAAGAAACCTTGGTATTCTACTTGGGCTTTCCTTTTAGTTTTAGCTTGACAATTGCTTCCATGCTGCTCCTTAAGATCTTATGCAAATATGTTATTATGGACAACAGGTATAAAGTTGTAAAACATAAACCATTTGTGTAGTGACAGTGCATCTGACACTGCCAGCAAGTTGTCAAACAGATCTGATCTTCTGTAACATGCTCAAAATGCCCTAAAGAAATTCTTTGGACTTATGTATGAACAAGCTAGCTGTTATAAACATCTAGGGGATGTCTAATAATTCCCAGACTTATTTACATATTCAGCGTACCCTTGATCTGGGTACATGAATCCGGGTACATGAATTAGAAGATCTTTTTAAAACAGCATACACACGGAATCCAGTAACCAGTATAACCACTGCAGCAAATCTAGCAGGTATTCTCAGAATGGAAAATAAAACACCTAAAACAGCTTCTCCGACTCAGCTTTTACATATCTTTTTTATTGAGATTTCTGTCAGAGGAAAGACAGAAAATTCTCTTTTAAGCAATAGTCATACCATTGAGTCAAGTCATTGAGAGAATCTGAGGAGCTTCTCTCATCAGGTAAATTATCTTCCTTTGAGGAAATTAATGCACAGTTTAGGTAGGGTACTTCCCCACCAGGGAAGTATGGATTTTGGATTTCAGTTCTTTAAGAAGAGGTCCCTTCTGCATCTAGGCCATGGGATGGAAAGAATCACTGATGAGAAAAAGAAGCCCCTATGTTAGTGCAAATAGCTTTAACAGTTTTTGCAAATTATTCCATATCAAAATCTGAAAATTTTGTATTTTCACAGGCAACTGGGCAGTAAAAGCAATGGGGATCTTGTAACTAGTATGAACGTTATACTTTGTCAGCACTAAATAGAAGGCTATTGATTGGAACACTAAAGTTTTGCACAGCATGTCATTACACTGTGTCAGTGAAATAAGGCAAACAATATTCCTGGTAAGAGAAAAATAGTTCAGTAATACTTGTTATATATTTAACGATATATCAATTGTATATTAACACAATATGACATAAAGTTATATGTAGCATATTAATTTCTACATTGATGTTTGTAAAAAAATTTTGATGTTGGGACTATTCGTCCTCTGTTATACTTTCAAGTCAGACTATAGGGACTTATCATCATGTAAGAATTTTGTATAGTTCTTCTTTTCCATGTCGCTGCATTTGAGCCCTGTGTATTAGAGAAAAAAATAGGGAAAAAAATGTCCATGTAGCTGGTTACACACTGGGCAGAAATTCTTATCTGAAAGGGAGATCTTTCCTTTGTCTATGAATGTAAATTACTCAACTATGTTACTGACAAATTATGCATGAGCAATTTCATTTTAAACTTGACATTACCTTTTTTGTGTCAGTGTCATACACTCACCTTTGTGTTCACCTACTACTGTTAGTCCCGGGTGTATATCTGAAAATATATTTCATTTCAAAAAGTGTATTTATGAGTGATGATGAAAACAGCTCATAACATATGTTTAGATAGGTGAATCTCTAGTCATTTCTTGTGCAGAATTTCTTTGAATTTTCTTCAGAATTTATACTAGTGTGAATTTAAATGATTCAGCACTGGACAGTATATTCTGGAGGCATTTTCACTGTCCATCTGCTGGTTCAGGGTTTTTGGTGTCAGATGTTTACAGAGCGAGGAATTTGTTTCATAAGCCCAGTACTTTTCTTTTCCCAAAGGCAGCACTGTCAACAATCCTGCTTGTCAGTCTGTATTTACAAACTGTTTTAGATTTGCACATTAACATGATGCAGAACAACCTTTCGCATCCAGAATCGAGTGATATATACCTAGCACAAACAACATCTATTAGATGCACCAAGGATGCAGTCTCTAGCAATGCAGGTGGTGCCAGACAGAACTGTTCCTTTGGGGTAGCTATAATCTTTTCATCTATTTTTTTTTTAATATAATTCTAGGCCTGAAAATGTCAGGTTTCTAAGCATAGCTCATAGATTGATATACTAAAACATTGTAACTGCCTTTTTTACTTGCACACATACACTCAAAAAATCACTGGAGAAAGAACCAATACAAGTAGTACTAATACTATAGGGTCGAATCACTATCATAAACTATCATGCAGAAGTAAAAATTCCCAGATTTTTTTGAAACTAGGTATCTTAGGCACAAGAGACAGACTTTCTGTGCAATAGCAAGCTCAGAATAGAGGCTAATTTACCTTACTTCTTGCCAAGATATAGAGACTGTACTGAATTATCCAGTGTGATGGATTGCTATTTTAGCTCTCCCACATAAAGCTAAGCAGGTCATTCCTACATTGAATAGAAACTGCTGCGTAGACATACCTTAGGAAGGGGATATTAACTTCCTAGAACTCCCTCCCTTCCTTCCTTCCTTCCTTCCTCCCTCCCTCCCTCCCTCCCTTCCTCCCTTCCTCCCTTCCTCCCTTCCTCCCTCCCTTCCTCCCTTCCTCCCTCCCTTCCTCCCTCCCTTCCTTCCTTCCTCCTTCCCTTCATTCCTCCCTTCCTTCCTTCCTTCCTTCCCTCCTACCTCCCTCCCTTCCTTCCTTCCTTCCTTCCTTCCTTCCTTCCTTCCTTCCTTCCTTCCTTCCTTCCTTCCTTCCTTCCTTCCTTCCTTCCTTCCTTCCTTCCTTCCTTCCTTCCTTCCTTCCTTCCTCCTCCCTTCCTCCCTTCCTCCCTCCCTCCCTTCTTCCCTTCCTCCCTCCCTTCCTCCCTCCCTTCCTCCCTTCCTCTCTTCCTCCCTTCCTCCCTTCCTCCCTCCCTTCCTCCCTCCCTTCCTCCCTCCCTTCCTCCCTTCCTCCCTTCCTTCCTTCCTCCCTTCCTCCCTCCCTTCCTCCCTTCCTTCCTCCCTTCCTTCCTTCCTTCCTTCCTTCCTTCCTTCCTTCCTTCTTTCCTTCCTTCCTTCCTTCCTTCCTTCCTTCCTTCCTTCCTTCCTTCCTTCCTTCCTTCCTTCCTTCCTTCCTTCCTTCCTTCCTTCCTTCCTTCCTTCCTTCCTTCCTTCCTTCCTTCCTTCCTCCCTTCCTTCCTCCCTTCCTTCCTCCCTTCCTTCCTCCCTTCCTTCCTTCCTCCCTTCCTTCCCTCTAGTTCTACAAGTTGATTTAGAAAAAAGATACTACTTTTTACATGTGACTTTCCTGTATCACAGATGGAATTGTTACATGATTGCTTAAAGTGAAATTTCTCCTGGATTACCATAGTAACCTGCAACTTTTATTTCATCACAGAGAAATAGCAGTGCAAGTTTGTCTGCATATAGTAAAAAATATTACCTGAGATTCTTCTGTATTTAGTATGAAATAGGCTGAAGTCACTGGTAGCATTTCACACGCTATAGCAGTTCAAAAACTCCCTAGTTTCTTGTTTTTTACTGTAAATTTTTGCTATAATCTATGCCCTAACTTATGGCACTGTCATGTACCCTCCTTGTCAGTTGAACATCACCTTGGAATAGCTGAGAATTCTCTTCTGGATTTTGGCAGGACATGTCCTGAATACAATAACAATGCCCAAACCACCAATTTCTGGATTCGATGTTATCATATAATGATTACAAAAAGAATGCTGCTTTAAATTTCATTTTAACTCTGGGAAATGAGTGAAAATTTAGTTTAGCCTGCAGCCTAGAATAATGGATGTCAAAGAAAGAGACAGACAGACAAGGGCTGGAATTCATCTCATCTAACTTGGCCTGAAAATTAAACATCTTCTCACAACTGCTCTACAGTTAATAAAATCCCATCACCAGTCCAGTAAGGGGGGTTGGAGTAGGAATGATTTTTCCCTGACCAAAATATGACATTTAAGGTAGATGATAGAATGAATCATCCTGTTGAAATGCCAGTACATGTACTCACTCTCAGTGAAAGTACTCACAGTTCAGGATTATACAGGATTAGTTTGGATGGGAACTTGACTCAAGCACCTATATGTTGGTGTCTATAGTGTCATTTTAGGTATCCTAATAGGGATGGCAGTTATTCCACAGGACATACAAAAAATCCAAATATTAATCACACTGATCACCTGGGAATGTCTCAAATGTCAGTGGGAATGAAAATTGCAGACAACTTAATCAAGATTCTGACTTCTGAAAGACAAAGTAACTAATAAGCATCTCATAATACACTGCCAGAGCTATGCCAAGTTTCTCTCTGACAAACAAGAAAAGATACAGACTTAGGAGCTGAAAAAAAAAAGTGTTATAAATAAGATATAATTTAGAAATAAATAATGAAGGGATGAGCCATCAAGCCATTCCACCTCCACCTCCTCTGTCTCACTCCCTGTTTTTATGCAGAGAGCTTACAAAGGTCATCAGATGTCTTGTTTCATCTCAAGACTCTGCTTCACTCTCAGCCTCACTGTGTAGACAGGGGCAAAGAGTGATACCACAACTGAAAATTTTTCACTGATATTGCCAAACCAAGAAAGAGAAAAGACAAACCTAGGACATGCAAAAACCTGTTCTGCCTTGCAATTTCTCATGAATGTGTTCTACGTCCCTTCTTTTCCTTCTGTCTTTTCTCTTGCTTTTTCTTGTGCATTCTACACAGGCTGCATCATGCAGTCTTTCCCCTCCAGCTTTGTCCAGGTCGGGAATGACCAATTCAGGAAAGGGACTTAATTAGAGAAGACAGATTTTCTCTGACACTATGGAAATGGGCTAGGATTCTGATCAAATTTAAACATAAAATTTCTAGTGTGTCTGCTGAGCAGTCCAAGGTCCCTGTAATCAAATTATAAAATTAGACTTGACTGCTTGATATAAAGAATCCATTCATTACTCAGTAAAAAATATTTTGCCTTCACCAAAGGTTAAAAATGAAAAATGATCGCGTATCAAGAACACTGGTAACATTATATTGAAAATTTCAGATGTTCCTATCAAATGCTAATGTTAGGAACTTTTGGAGAATAAATTTACATACTTTTACAGGAACAGGCAGCTTACTCATCTAAAACATTAATGTGCAAGGAAGTAGCAGACTATGAAGGAAGATTTTGCAGAGGATAAAATGAGTATAAAGAGGCATCAAGATACTTAAGAAGCCTATGTTCCTATTCTAACTGATTTTGGTACCTAAAAATGATTTTCCAGAGATCTAGTCCATCAAGGTTCTTTCAAGCTGTTGTGATTGATTCAACTATTGAATTAATGGGAACTAGTACCCCGGATGCCTCCAGAGTACAAGTTGTAAACTATTTTAGGAGCTAGAGGGGTCGCCTTGCTAAATCAAGGAAAACTTTTTGCCTCTGATTGTCAAGCATTTATATCACTTTCTAAAATCACAATATTTGATGGCTTCTTAACTCAGGGAGAAAACTCAGTCAGAACTGACTAGGACAGCTCATAGGAGAATTCAGTCATCTCTCAGGCTCACCAGGGAGTTGACTTTTGCTTGCTAATTGCTTTGGTCTCTTTGATACGGTTCCTGCTGTGCTGCTTATAAGCCTGACTGATATCCTAGAAATGCCTTCTAAATGACTTCCTTATCAGTGGCAAATTCTTTTAGCTCCCTGGAGGAGCAAGGAAGAGAGCTGTTTTATCCTCTTTCACCAGGATGCAAAGATCACTCCTCCTTTTCCAAAAATTTACACAGGCACAAACCAAAACACAGATATTATGGCAGAGAATGATTTCCATGCTGTTTCCCATTATTAAAATGTCTCATTTCACTAAGATCCTTTTGAGAAAATTTGGTGGCACAACATGAAGAGGAGTAAAAAATGCCTGTCTACTATAAATAATGCCCAGTTTTTAGTTTTATTCATTTAAGGGGATAGAATGGGAGCCAACCCGAAAAATACCATGACAAAAACAGAGGCAAGGAAAGGAAAAAAGAGCAGGCTAGGTAGCTGTGAGGAATCTTAGGTGAAGAAACAGAGGTAACAGTAGTGCAATAAAGTAAAGAGTCAAGTGGGTCAAAGCAGAGAAAATCTAGTTTAAACTACAGAAATTCATAAAAGGACTCTGTATGTATTCCTTCTAAAACATCAGTTTTTCCTCTTACAGTGTACTCTGCATATATCTAGCCTTCCTCATCCTGCCTATTCTTACACCTGTTTTAAATGCTATTCTATTCTTTGTTTCCTAATGAAATTTACTTCCTTCACATTTAGTTTCTTCTTTAATCTTCTTTACTCTGAGTGTCCCAGATTTAATAATATCATAAAAAAGATCTATGCAATCTCTTTAATAATGATAGCTTTATTTATTTATTAATTTATTTATGTTCATACATCCGTATCTGCGTCTGCTCCGAAGATTTCAGAGCTTCAACTTTGGGACAGTTTACACAGTTACCCTGATTTAACGAGGACTGTGAATCTGAAAGCAGGCACCCAAAGTTGTACTGAGGGGTAAGAAGATGAAGTTTTTCATTTTTCTTAAATCTAATAAAACACAATATCTACTGATATCTAGTACGTGTGGCGCTGTTTGTTTTCACCTATAATGAAAGAAGACATTCTGTATTTCCCAGTGATGTTTGTTGACTACAAATCATTTGTATAGCAGACAATTCCCTTCCAGGATGGCAGATTTTCAGTGATTTAGGGCTGGAGTTCAAGCCTCTGTTGTACTAGAGGGTAACTGTCAAGAACAAAAGACTGAAAGGGTGTTCCTGAAGCTCCAAATTGTGTTTCCTTCTCAAAAATGTATATTATATACAGTCCTTTTAATAAAATATTATCCAGTCAGGACTTTTTGGCTTCACCAGGGAAAATTTATTTATTTTTCAAGCGTGAATGTGTTCATAGACAGTGTGCACCTTTGAGCTTTCATGCCAGTGCTGTTACTTAGCTCAAACAGTTCTTTCCCATGGATGTTCCCGACTCCCTTTATCTGATGGCCAAAGCCTCCTTTCAGTTGCAGTCTCCAGCCCCTGCTGTGTGCCCTGGAGGGAGGTTGCTCATAGCTCTTTTTAGCAAGCAGCTGAGTTAAAAAAAAGTAAACAGTTATGATTCCCTTCAGCAGAGGTGAGTGGTGTGGTTTATTACAAAATCTATTGTCCCAAACTGCACCTTTTCAGAACCACATACCTAAACCAAGAGGCCTAATGTTCTTAAGCACTCAGCCCTCACAGTTATCAGAGATGCAGAGCCACAACCTCAACTTTACTAATGCAATCACCACATCTTATACGGTCACATAGCTAAGTTTCCTTACCCTCATTGGCATGATCCTGACTCCTGCCTTCTCAGTGTCTCTTGAAGTGTCTCACACTCTTCCATGTTCCACCATGCTTAGTGAGATCCTCTTATTTGCTGTTATAAATTCTTGAAATATCATCTCTTATTGGTGTTGCAAGCTTTGCTTTTGAACAGATTCATTTTAATTTTGTTCCTGATGGTATGTGGTAGGATAATGTAAACTGGATCACTTTTTTCTACATGAGAATCTGAATACTGGGAAGAATACTTGCCAAGTGCCTAATTCAGATGTTTGGAATTGCTGTCTGGAGGTGCCCATGTCTGTCTATTGAGCAGATAGTCATTCTAAGAAGATGAATCTCTCCTAGCCTAAATTGCGATTCTAGACTTACATGCTAGAAACATTTCCTCTTCTTTCCTCTTCTCCTCTTGGCTCTTCAAATCTCATTTTCTTTCTCAATTACTGTGAATTCTTCAATGAAGAGTTTTTGATAAACTAGGCTATTACTAGCATAACACATCCAAAAAGTAATTGGAACATCAATGTATAGCCAGAGTATAAGATAAAGCACAGGAAATTTGAAACAACATAATATATGATTTTTTCATGCTATAAATTCACCTTCATCCTATAAACTAAGCCGGTTTAGGTTTCATCATAACCAGTACACCAAATATAGAAATATTGTCTAAAACAGACATGATTTATAGGTTAGTAGGCAGGTATAGGTATAGAAAATGTATAGACTATCCCTCTGGTCTGATCAAGGGATAAGAAAATTCAGGTCTTAATTTATCCTTGCTGCTTGCTGCTGTTAGAATTTGGGGCAGGCTGGAGACTCACCTCCAAACAGAGAGAGAAGCATGCAATCTGATCTATGAGGGAATTATGGTGGGGCACTCAGCCCAATGCTGCTTATGCTGCTTCAAGATCCTTTGTGCAATTTAATTTTTTTAGACTGGTTAAGAGTAGCCAGAGCAGCCAAGCTTCAGGACTCTAACATGGAGTAACTTGTTTAGGCACATCAGAGATGAAAAAAAGAACAAAATTTGTTCTGAAACGACACTAATTTCTGAATTTGAGCCATAATGAAATCTTTAGGTCTCAACAATAAAATTCTAAGATATTTCAATTAACTGTAGCATTTTAATGCAATATTTTGTAATCCAAATAAGAACTTAATTTGCCCCATGGACTTCTATCATATTGAGTTCACTAGTGATAATCCATGATACCTGTCCTGAAGACAATAAATTTGTACCAGCATACAAACAGAATCAAACAGCGATGTGCCATCTCTGCTAGACAATATGCCGCAGTTATCTAGCACTATTCATTAGAAGGCCTTTAAGCCCCTTACAGGAGAAGCTGACATCATTGTCTATATTTTACAGGGGTGAAGAAATGATTTTGTCAAAGCCAAGAAGCTAGCCTGTGGTATAAATGAGACATGATTGTAGATCTGACTCATCAATCCTCAGTGCTACTGAATACAATATCCTCTAGGCTATGTCGGCTCTACAAACTAGCTGTTAGAGTAGACAACAATGACTGCAAGCACTGAAGCCTGTGTTCTTTAAGAAGAAAATCTAAATCAAATATATTACAGTAATAAAACAAATTAGCAGCTGATGTCCTGAGGCGACAGTAATGAAGTCCTCACAACGCAGGCCTTTAGTAGTAGTAGTAACAGTAATCATAAGTTCAAGTTTAACTACGTGGGCCATTAAAAGTAGAATGTTGAAATGAAGTGAACCAAATGACAAAGTAAAACATGCCCAGGGCAATGAACAGGTTTTTAATTTGTTTAACTTCCATCCCTCTGGTGTCTCGCTCTAAGAAATGATGTGACAAAAGACTCCTCACTAAATTCTAGTCTGAATGCTAAATAAATTAGTAATAGCAGCAGCAACAGTATTACATACAGCCTATTCATCTCCCACAGTGTTAACTTCACCAGTCCTCTCCAGCTTTGCTTCTTGGTTTTCTGTTACCCAGAGAAAGCAGCTGTAAAGCAGTCATGGAGATCTTAAATAGTTATATAAATATATATATATATATATATATAATAGTTATATATAATATAGTCATAACAAAACTCTTATTTTGTTCATATTTGCTTCCTTCTTTTTAATACAAGACTAGGCTTAGTTCTTATAATCTTGTGTTGCTTTTGTGAAAATACTTTTCTTTGTATATCTAAACATTAATGAAAAGTTCATACTGGAGAAATAAAAGTAACTATAATTTTCACACAGCATTCAGAAAACTACTTTAAATATTGTAAATAGCTATTTCCATCACAAGGGATGTGAAAGAATGTTAAGCAGAAAAAATTGCCATAATGGTTTTCAAGGATTTACTTAAGGCAAAAAAAAAATACATTTTATAAATCAGATTCCTTAAGAAATGCTGAATTAGTTTCAAAATCATTTTCTCTATTTATCTACTGAGTTTCTACTTGCTGTGCTAGAAATTGTACGGTGAGCTTTATATGAACTGTGAAAATGGATTTGTGATTTTTAAACTAGCAAATCTAAATGAAAACAGTAGTTGTCATTCTAAAGACAAAAAACTCAGCATCAGCAGTTTCTGTTGTAAAAACAAAAATCAAAACCTGAAGTCAAAATCTGAATATTACAAATAGCATTGCAAAATGGAAATTCTCTCATTTTTTATTTGATTTATGAATCAGGGAGATAGTTTTCACTTGTGAAGAGCTGCATGATACTTTTCATGTAAATAACTTTTATAAAATCCACTGATGCCCGGAATAACAGGAATTACAGGAGTAGATGTCTGAAACAGAACATAGGTCTGTGGAAAAAATCACCTTTCTTGTTTGTTTCAAACCTGAAATGAAGTAATTTTAATGGGTAACCCATAATTCTTGGGCTGTTGTGAACAACAATTATTCCATTCGCTTTCTCTAAACTATTCATGCTTTACAGTTTTCATTTCATATTTAAAGAAATTAGAAGGCTGGTCAGAAAGCCTAAAGGATTACACAGGTCATACTGACATGGCAAAATTCAGCCATCTCAGCAGGGGAAGGGTTGCTTGCATCCACTCTTCATCCACACATGCTCATTCTCCTTTCAGTAATTTGGCCCATATCCATATTATGCGGTATCTGGCTCTGAGTGCCCATTAAATCCTATATGTTGCCCTTCTGGTTCTGACATCTAATTATTATTTTGTTTGTTTGTTTGCTTGTTTCTTTTCAGTTTCAGATATCTGAAATAGTAAGTGCACCAACTGCAGGATAGTCTTGACATTTTATGGAAGAAGGTGGAAAGAACCAAAACAGGGTTAGACTCTCCTACACTATGTATGGGGATACAGGGAAAAGTTTCTAGGGTCAATTAAAGCCAAAGCTTCAGTTGGATTTTGCACCAGTGGGAACTAATTGGTTCATCTTAAAAAAAAAAAAAAAAGAGGTAGGGAATGAACAAACATTTATGCTCAATGGACACTCAGGGGGTCAGATCTGTCAATGAAATGAGAAACAGTTATTACACAGTGCAGATGTACCCAAAGAGAGCATCTCATTATTCTTTCCCATTCAGAGGTAAATCTGGAAGATTTTCAGATTTGAAATTCTTCAGAGAACGAAGCAGTCTGAGAATTTTATCCTACACAGTAAATCTTAAGCTAAAAATGTCCTGCCATGCCCCTCGCAGGGGAGTTTTGGTGCCCTAAACAACTGCAAGGCTCCAAAGAAGACAGCAGCCTGTGAAGCCTGAGGTGCTCTCTGTGCTCAAAGAACATCAATGTTGGCAGCAAGGTTACAAATCCCCTCATGGGGAATTGCTTCAGAGAGGTGCTGAGGACTTTTAAGATTTGCCTTCCCAGAAAAAGATCATTGTTTTGTCAGGAAATAACTCAGACTGCAGAAGATCTCACTAAACATTCTTGTTTCTGAAGGGAACACCGTGTATATCATCAAAAATCTCTGATTCTAAACTTTTTTTTTTTTTAAGACTATTCATATCGAGCAAAGTTAAGATTCATTTCACGTAGTTAGCCTATAACCTGGGCATGATAACGCACATGAATAACTCCTGTGTGTACACGGCAGAGTTAGAAACACTTCTGTATACTTGCAGAATACAAATATTTGGACTGTGTAATAATGTCACGAGGGTAGAATTTGTACACATTAGAAATTACAGGGAAATATAATTAAACAAATTTGATATAGCATATTGAGCTTCTGATATGTGCTTCTTTTGGTTTGTTTGTTTATTTATTTGTTAATATTACTAAAGGATGAGAGGGATGGTTTAGTGGTTAAGCTATTAGCTTGACTGGTATTTTTTTTTTTTTTTTTTTCTGTGTTTGATAATTTAGGTCCTTTTTTTGCCACAATGTTTAACCTGTTCATAGGGGTTAGGAAGAAATTCTATTTTCAAATGTGTTCAGTGATGCTCAGTGTGGCAGCTGAAGCTAATGACACTATTTCTGTTAGCTTTGGCTTTAGCTAAGGTCCTCTGTTGATTATTTTAATTCTTGTTTTTTTAATCACAAAGTTGATTTTTACATGATTCCTTCCCTGAGGATGTTGAATTTAGTTATATGGGAATCATTATTAAGCAGATACACAGCTCCTTTAAAACCTACTTTTTTCACATTATATGGCTAAATACATCTCTGGCATACAGAAATGTTGCTTCTTCAAGAAACAGAGTATAAAGAAATCACTTTAACTTTTATCTCATTGTCCCATTTCAATGCGTACATAGATGGATACTTTGGTTTCCTTATTGGGTGATAGGATTGCCTGCTGCACCTATTTTTTTTCTGAGTATTATTTGGATATTTATTGGGCTAGATATTTAATAACAAGTTTTAACAGAAAATGTGTTTATCAGTTGGCCCCTTTCAGAAAGAAATGGCCATATAGATTAATCACAAATACTAATCAACTCATTTAAGTTCAGAAACCAAGGTATTATCTAGGGAGTGCCAACTTGCCACTTCTTTTAAATGCTTCTTTTTATATGAACTACAGATCAGGTGCTATAAGACATATATGAATAATTTTATGTATGAAATACATATTTTTTTCTTCATAATAAGGTTCATATTCCAGGGGAAATAAAAACAAGTCTTTGTTTCCCTTAGGTAAAGTCAAACACAGCATACTTCTAATTTAGCTTTTTTCTAGTTATAGTGAATAACTGAAATCATTATTTTGAGTAAAAACTTTAATAAAGAGTGCATTTGTCTTGCAAAGATGAATCTTACCTACACCTTTCACCAACTTCATTACACTGTTAGTTCTGCTTTGTCAGTATTTCTCTGTTGAACAGTTCATATAACTAATTAAAATGTGATTCTAAATTCTATTTGTTATTACTTCTATTATCTTCCCTATAATACACAGACATAACAAGTTTATGGGTTCTGCAGCTAATCTAATTTAATATTTTGCTGGTAAGTGAATTGTCCTGAACAGCAGCCTTCGGAATGTTGATTTAAGTATATATATATATATATATATATGCACATATATATATGTGTTAGACATCTGGAGAGGGAAATATTTCCATGGATGGCATATAAAAATGGAGACTTTAATTTGTGCTCAGTAAAAAGAGTTTTATATGTATGAAAATCTATATTTTAACCAACTCAAAGGGAAGGAAGGAAGGAAGGAAGGAAGGAAGGAAGGAAGGAAGGAAGGAAGGAAGGAAGGGAGGGAGGGAGGGAGGGAGGGAGGGAGGGAGGGAGGGAAGGAAGGAAGGGAGGAAGGAAGTTATGTCATACTGCCATATAATCATACATGGTTATTTCATACTGCTCATGGAAAAGCATGCTCCTTTCTTCTGGGAGAATATTAAATATACCAAAATATGCCAGGATATTTCTTAGCCATTACTGTGTGGCCTTTGCTTACCCATGCAGCTCAATTGCCCTCATAACATAACATAATCCCTCTTAACAGAGAGTTCCCTTTTTGTTTGCTTCTTCTCTGTTTGCGGGGATCATTTAAGCCACAGATTTGAAACCGATATTATGGATTTTTAAGTTAACCTAGATTATACAGTGCCTTCATTTTGTTCTTTTGAACATTCCTTTTGAACATAGATGTTCCAAGTTCCCAAGAAACAATTATTTGACTTTGACTTTACCTGAACTGAAACATTGTGAAGATTCTCAATGTCCGTAGTAATCTTTGCACCAAAATTCACAGAATATGAACACATTAGTAAGTTTGTTAGTTTTAAAAATCAGTCATTCAGTCATATCCAAGGGTACCAAAAACTGAAATTTTCACTGAGATCACGTAGCATTTTGGAACATTCTGCAAAGAAGAACCTAGTTATCAGATATCTGTTTTTTATCTGAAAGCATTCCACTCTGTTGTAGTAAACAAAATTCAAATATCACCAAAAATCCCTATCTTTTTAAATATCTGTTACAAATTCTGCCCAAGTCTATTCCAAGTCTGTCATTGTCATTTATGAGCATCTTCCAGGCATCCATTGAGTCCTCTGCATAACATCTGCTCTTTCTCCTGATGAAATAAAGCCATTTTGCTGATAAGCCAAGGGATGCAGGATGCCATTTAAAACAACAGCAGTCTTGTGAGGGGCATCCTGGTTAGCATTGCTGTTTTATCAAATCATACTATTGTTCATTTATCTCATAGAAAAAAACTGAACACACATTACCTACTGCATTGCTTCCTTTTCTATGGTTCTCATTATAGATGTGAGCACCCAATACCTTTAATTTGGAGACGCAAATAGTGAAGGGTGAATTTCAATTTCAGTGTAAGTAAGTGCCATTTAAATAACACATAGGAGGTGGTACTACGTTGCATTATCCTGGGCAACATTATGCTAGACATTATAGGTTGATGCTTGGTAGAGCAAAACAGCATTGAATGCCCCAAAGATTTTGCATGAAACAGGCAAGATAGATACAATTAGAGAAAATTACTTGATTTTATACAGAGAAAGCATGGCTAGCAGAAAGCAAAAATCATTCTTTAGAGATAAAAGCTAAACAGATCATAGCAAAAGATTCTCCATTTGAGAGAATATTTACACTGAGGCAGATAAATTATACCTTTGCATACGTTTGTTCAGAATTGTGTTGCCCGCTCTTGCATTTTAGGTATGACTCTTGATTTTTCTTATAACATCATTTTTTGAGTTTATGTGAGCATGCATGGCTCATAATTTGCATTTAACAATTTAATGTGTAAGTGTAATGGTTGCACAAGTTCAGTAATATGATCCAAACATAATTAAGGAAAGCAAAATAAATAGAACCATTAAAAAGATCAACTTGATTTGATGCAATTTCCCAGTTTTGTAAATTGATTCATGATTTTGAACACCTGACAATACTGGCCTATTACAAAATGGATACATGAGCTTATAGGAATTCTGAGAAGATATATTCCTTCCTTTTCTCTTTTCATGGCATAACCAAGAATTTCAAGTAGAGGATTGTAATAAAAGCCAGCTGAAGAAATAAGAATCTAATGAATGGTTAATTTTGGCTGTCCTGGATATGTCCTGGTTAATCACTGTAATGTAAAACAACTTGAAGAAAATGTCCAAAGCAGAAATTAGCAATTAACCCACAAACCTAAGAAGCAAAATCCACAGTTAATAGAACACTGCACAGTCCTTGTAATTACAAGCTCGACATGAGAGTCCGGTGTCACAAGGAAGTAAAATCCTCTAATTAGCCAGGATCTAAAAAGCTAAGAAAAAACTGAAATATTCAGGCTTAGAGAAGGAGAATCAACATTGTAACACTTTTGTCCCAGATCTCCTCTTTTTTTTTTTTTTTTCTGTGTTTATAAAAACAACAAGCAGCAACATTATTTTTTCATTTTCAGCCTTCGAAATCCACTCCTACATGGGTAAAGCTTGATCTGTTACTGCTGACTCTGGCAGGGGCAAAGTTCCTGAATATTTTATTTCATCATCTTTCATCAAGAAGAAAGGGCAAATCCGCACAGTGCTTTAGATTTGGTGCAACAAAGATCTTTTGGTCATACCTGTTTCTTAAAGATCACACCACAATTTGCTTTATTTTGGCTCACTAACAAAAAAGCAGTTCTTAAAGGCACTGAAAATTGCTTTTCCTTCAGAAAACTACACAAATAAATGTAGAAATGGAGAAGAGGTAATGTGGACTTTTACACTGATTTAGTTATTATTTTCCATTAAGATACACGGAAAAAAAACCTTTAATTTTCAGAAAGTATCTTAAAAGTGTAGTTTACTAATGGATGTATAGTACATACAAATGTATTTTAATTCAATTTTTGTGAAGATACCCATAAGCTTTTGTCAACTATACTATAGAAATAAATTGCGTGAATGGAAATAATACAGTGTTGGTGAGGAATAGATTATTACTGCATATTTTTTAATCAGGAACAATTTCTCTTATTCAGATATCTAGTTTAACTTGAGAGGCAAGGATGTGAGATATTTAAATTCTACTTTGAAAATGCAACAATCTCATGTGCAAAACAGTGCATCAGTCATGACCAAACTAGAAATTTCTGAAGTTCCAAAGGTACAAGATTACCTTTTCTGTTCCTGAAAACACAGATCCTTTTTACATTATATTTTGGAAAGCAAAAGTTTACAATACTAGTGTTTGTTTTAGGGGATGGTAGCTCTTGTAGTTCAGGATTTTAGATTCTAGCTTTCAGCTGGAACACAAATCAACTAAAGAGACATTACTAAGTATTTTATTTTATTATAGGGATAAAAGATAGGCAGACTGAAACAAAGTTTGTTTCTTAAACAAATAAAATGAACAATTCAAAAGGAATCAAGAAACTACTCAGGTGAGAAAACACTTGCAACTTCATACTAGACTATAGATATCATTAACTTGTCATGGATTTGCTAAGATGGCATTTTTTTCTGGTAGACTCTGTACATCTTAAAGTACTTGCTATGAGTGTTTGCATGTATGACTATGCAAACCAATTTCTCTTTCAGAGATTTTCCTGAGCTGAACTGGTCATTCTATTTTATCCCAATAAAATAGCTATGTCTAAAGGGGGAATGTTCTTAGCAGTAACTATATCAAAGAGGCTCTGAAAAAAATTTTAAAAAAGAAGTGTTAATTTGTAGCTTTGACTCATTTTCCACTGAAATATTCATTCAGCATCTGAAGGTGCTGCCAGTAACACATCCGGCTTGATAACAAAAATCACTATTTAGTATACAGAAGTAAGTGCTTCATTCTCCTCTCCCACGTGATTCTTTTACATACTCAGCTTGGCTTGATTATATCCCTCTTATGCTTCAGTTCGGTGGCATAGATGTTCTGGCAATGATCATGATGATTTTCAAAGTGGAGCAGTTCTTGTAGTGCCACAGGCCAACTTGTTTGGCCTGCAGTATGTTTGTAATGTTCCAAGTGATTAGTACTTCCAACAAAACAGGCCCTAGTGGCTCTCAGCTACATTTGCATGTATTTTAGACTGGTATATATACTAAAATAAGTAATAAGCAACCTGAAGAAAACAATATATTAATTGGCCTACTGCTATATTGTTTGAGTTGTCATCTGACTTTTATCACCATGATATGTCCAGGTTATCCCAGGATGTGCTGAAGTGCAGACACACTCAGCCTGAACTATATTCAGACTTGGGACTTGCTACCTGGAGTCGTCATTGGCCAGAGGAAAATGAAGCCCTAATGTATATAATACTACCATCTGTCCCATATTTGTTTGCTCTTGCTTAGTGCATGACTTTATGGCCAAAATTAGGTTTTATATTATGTGTATTATATCTCTTTTGTTGGGGATGTTCTAAAACTTACATGCATATGCACATTTATACAGAATTGTCCAAGTATAAAGCATAGTTTATATATAAAATGACGAGTAAGGCTCTGAAATTTCTCGTAGTCAGAAGACTTGATGCAGAATGTCCCAGTGGAATAAGACTGTCTACACCTGGCCTAGTTATCCCAACTCAACTTTTATTCCTTGTGAAAAAGCAGATATGCAGGCATAATTCATCTAATCTAAAATAGATAACCAAATCACTACAGGAGAATTTCTCTTGATTGGATGTAAAATCTCGTAATAATTAGACTAGGTTGCCTGTTTATGTTATAACAACTGCAAGTCAAGATATTGATTAAAACTTGTTTTCAACCTGAGGTTTAATCCTGAAGAAGCTTCTTAGCTTTATTTATTTATTTATTCAGAGTCCTCCTTTTGTGGTCTAAGACTTTCATGGAATCACATATATCTTTTTTAAAAAAATCTGTGGATGTGGTTTACTGTACTTTAAACAAGAGGAGTTCTTCAGTTTCTCAGAGAATGCTATAGATGAAATATTACTCAAAAATGGATGACCTTAGAAAATAACTATGGTATATCTGACGAATGAAACTCTTTAAACTTCTTCTCCTTTTAAGAAATGTGAAATATGGAAAACAAGAAAGTAATTGTCACAAAATTAAGATATGTTGAATAGTCATTCTTATAAGTTTCCTAACTATGACATAAAAGTTAAATAATACTGTTTTCCAGATTCATTTATAGCTAAATTGAAATATTTTGATGTTTTTGAAAGTTCTAAAAGTTGAAAGCCATATCCTATTTGAATAAAAGCCTTGTTTGAAAAAAGCATTATTTTCTCTGTAGTTTCCAACACTTCATATCATGCAAATACCAATAGTTCAATGGTTGTTTCTTTCTATATGGCTGAAAGAGAAATAATTTATTGTTGTCTCTTTGAATATTTTGAAACAAAAGAGAATATATATTAGGCATATTTGAAATGTAAAAAGTGATTGAAATAAAAGACTTTGAAACTTGAAAATGTTCCATCACTTGCAGATGCTAATGCTAAAGTTAAGTTTCAGAGATACCTTTGAATATGCTGATGAAAAATGCAAATTTGTTTCCAGATATTTGTCCACTCTATTTCCTCATAATACTGAAAAGTAAGCTATAGATAGCTTGTTTTGTAAGCAGTATCTGTATCAGTCTTCATCTCATTCTGTAGATGGAATAACAAAAGCTTTCAATTACCTTTCCTCAAAGAGGTTGCAGACTGCAGGACTTAATTCCTCTTCCCAGCTCTGAATACATGGAAATAAAGATGTCCTACCAAGGAATATGTATCTCAAAATCATGATACAGCAAGTATCTTGAAAAGATTTTTGAATATTAGAATTTACTTTTGCACAATAAGAAAAATATTGTAATTTTTGTAATTTCTATTTTTTTCTTTATTTCTCCATATGCCGATTTTTTTTCTGTAGAGTTAACACTATAAATATTTTAATAATACTCTCAACATAAGAACTATCTGTTCTTTTGTGTGCTGAATTTTAGAATATTATGAATCAAAGTAAGTGTAATTTTTTTAAAAATACTCTTATGTAAAAGTACATTAAGGCAAAAACAGAAGAAATTAAAAAAAAAGGAGGGGCTATTCAGTGGTTCGTATTAGATTTCAAATGTCCAACTTCTCATTTTGATTCTATTAAATAGAAATAACTGATCTTTATTGGACCATTCTCTCTATAAAAAGAAAATCTAACAAAAAGAAAGAAAATTGACCTTAAACATTATTAAGGTGGTTTAAGTTAGCAAAAGACTTGATATAGTCCATAATGAGGGGCTCATGTATGCTCCATGAATTTTGCATTGGAAAATGTTCTAATATGAATGTTCAAATCCTACTTCACTGAACCTATTATATGTAGATTACATTATGTCCAGTACAGGTAAAGAAGTGAAAACAATTATAATAAAAGACTGTAAAAAGATTTGGACAAATTTCAGAAATCTGATAAATACTGATTTTATTGGCTCCAAGTTTCATATTTAATTATTTCAGTTGTTCATATAAGGTGTTTTATATATTGATGAAAAAAATGAAGATAACTATATTATATTTATTGCTATATTATATAATAATGCTATATACTAAATATCAATACATGTATTTAAACCAGTAACACATACTTTTTCTTGAATAAATTGAAGTTTATGATGGCTCAGTCATAATTTGTCATTTGAAAAGAACATCCCAATGATATACAGAAGGAAACAACATGCTAAAGTAAAAATATAGTGCTTTCTCTTACTTTTTATGTGGTTCACTCATCTCTATCTATGCCTAAGCAGCATCAGACTTTTTTTTATTAGCTGCCTTTAGCAATCACAAACTGCTAGGTCAAAATAATTGACTAAGCTTCCTTTTTTGTTGCTTTTGTGTGAAAGGTTGATTAGGAAAACTATCCTGGATCTTTGATACCTAGGGAGCTTCAATGCTTTAAATTATGAAGTGCTTTTGACTGTGCCAAGAATCTGGTTGAATGCACGTTTCATTGCCATAAAATACTTCCTAATCAAAATGGCCACATTAACTCAAAATATGTAAAAAAAATCCTTAAAGATATAATGAATTAGTGAATTTCAGGGAGTATGAAAAGGATGCTATCATAGAAAGGAGGCAGGGAGGCAGGAAGGCTGAGCTGAAGAGATTATTTGTCAGGGAGAAGATCTCAAAGATGGGAAAACTTGCTTGGCATGACTCATATTGAGGGACCACTGAAACTGCAAACAGCTTTTACCTCTCTGTCTCTTGGAGATAGACTTCAGGTTGTTATATCTATGCGCATGGCCATATAGAACATTCATCGCATCCCAAATTTTCACTCCATTTCTAGCTCCAGCAGTGCCTTTAGTTGGAATGTACTCTGGATCCAGAATTTAGCATGCACATACATATATAAAACCTTTTTTTTTCCCATTCAGCAAAAGGCAGCAAATGATACATGCTAATAAGTACCAGGTAGCATCTTCACTCACTAAACCCTTCTCAGAAGTATTCAAGCACTCAACTCTAGCACAGCACTACATCTGTATTGATGAATCAAATTACCTTCTCATATCTCTAGTTTCTCATCTGAATTTTCTTTCTGATTTCAAAACATGTTGTTTTTGTCTTTTTCCTTTTTAACGCAAAAGTCAAGAAATACCATCTTAGAAAAGTATCTCTTATTTGGTATTTTTTTTTACAATTTATATCTCAGTTTTTGACATTTAGGTCAAGCATTCCTTTAAAGACTTGACAGGAAGAGGAAATAAATGCATGCCAGAATTATATATGTTGCATTTCAGTTCATTGTGAAAAAAAAAAAAAAAAGAGGCAGAGGAATAACTTCACTGCATCTTTTATCTCCTCTAATGCCCCAGGCTAATCAAATGAAATGTTTTCTTTAAAGTGCAAAGCTATTCCTTAATTCATGCATTTGCAATGTCTCCAACATCATTAGGAACAGATTCTAAGTCTGCCTGAAGTCACTGGGCATTTTCTGTCCTTGTCAAGAATCTTGAAACATAAAATAAATGAAATTATACTATCGAATAACTAATGATACCAGAATGAAATAACTAGAGAATCTTCAGTCTTTACGTACATGTTTCCCACTCTATGTGTGAATATGCCAAGAGTGACAACAAGTGTAGGTTTATTCTTGTCTTTGGGAATGAAAAATCTTTCAAATGAAGAATATAGACATAGATATTAATGATGGATGTTGGCAGGGCAAAGGAAGGAAAGCCCACTGGAAAAGGCTTACAAAGACACCGGAAAATCTGGCAGAGCAATGAAACAGATTTGGCACAGAAGAGAATATACCTTTTGTACAGTATGAGATTCAGTATTCAAAAGAGAAGCCAAGTACAGGGAGGTCATCTGAATTCCTTGACTGCTCTGACTTTCCATTGAAGCATCACTCATAAATTTTGAAGGAACTTTGCAATGTATATGTGTGCAAATACTATCCATATATAGTCTTGCTAATATGAATAGGTTTTGATTTTTGAACCTCTTACAAACTTTGGTATACAACCTGGCTTGACTCATCTGAAAACACTTTGAAGGATAGTTGCTTACGAAATTAATTCCTCCAATGACTGACCTCACTACTGGCCATGTCTACTTGCTCTGTACAAAAACAAACCTCAGATACTGACAGAGGTTCCCCCAAAATGTAACAACTGAAATAAAAAGATGACTAAAGTTTGTTGACCAGGGGAACCGGTGACTCAAAGCCCTTCTCTGAAGCATACGCAAGCATATTCTGAGCTCAAGCATGTGACCAGTGTCATTGTCTGAGATGGGAAATATCAAATGAGTAAAGATGGCTTAATCTTTGCTAACTGACTTTGCTAACCAAGTCCTCAAAGAACAAGGACTCCTGGTAGTATTATCAACTGATCCCACTTACAAGAGTAATTATGACTTAATTTTTCTCATTCTAAGTCTAAAGTTCCTTATTTGAAATGAAGTCGTGATTATTACTCATACACCTGTGGTGAGAGCTATAGAAGGCACCAAGGTGTGACTTCTTGGAAGCATCATGTCTTCATTTGCCTTGTCCTGGTAAGATTAAATAGCTTCCATCTGCCACAGGCCTTTGAGCTTACAAGTGAAACCTTATGTGTTGTGCCACCCAGATCTGGTTACTCTTTTGCACAGATGTCGTCATTCATTTGCACAACTGGCAAATCTCAGAGCCAGAATTCAAAGAGTAGTGTAAGTAAGAGAGAAGCAGTATGTAGAAAGAAACACTAAACGATTTCTACTTAATCAAAAAGAAAAAAAAAAAAAGAAAAAACTTCCCTTTCTACCACAAAAGACTGCCTATAAGTGAAGCAAAACTTGTTTCCCTTCCAGGGTGCTCCGTGACACTGATTCTCTCTTCTTCCTCAGGAAAGGGTAAAGAAATGGTGCCACAAAGCTGTGGAGCAGTACTGGGGAAGGGAGGGAGAGAGCTGATAGCAATCTGTGCTGCTGACACAGTGTCACAGTGTAATGAGGCGTGTTATACCATCTCAGTGACATGTCAAGCCTGGGAAGTTTCAAATGGGTTGGCTAAACTGCTCTAAAGAATTTACATGGAAAAAAGATTTTATGGTCTTGTTTTGTTATTTTTTAGAACTGAGTTTCATGAGTGAAAAAATCTGTGGGGTTGCCATATTGTGCACAGGGGCTACATGTTGTTGCATTACCATGATGCTCACCCTCTCGCAGAAATGTCACTAGGTTTGAGTTTGGTCTGTTAATAACTCCTCTCATGAGAACACACATTGTGATTGTTTTAAAGCTCATCTTTTCTCTCTTACAGTTGACCACCTCAGTCAACAGGATAAGAGTGGGTGCCTACATGGGGCAAGTATGGTGGCAATGTTGAAGGCTCTTCCTTCTCACTAGGTCCACTTCAGGTTATTTTTATATATATATTTTTTTAACAAACCTTTATACCTTACTTTTTCTTCATTGGTCTACACATCTGAATTTACTACACTAGGCGTGTTGCACATATAGTGGGCACTTTTCTTTGTTATCTCTACAGCTGTTCCTCTGAGGGCAGTAGTTGATCACTGACAAATTTTTTATGGTCCTGGAGTCATCCCACACCTGTCCTTTCAGGGTCTCTGCTGTCATCCCATGTCATCCTACTCTCCTGTTGACTCCCAGTCTGCCAAAAATGCCTTTTATTTTTTTCACCAAAAAAGCTGAAAGACTATTTTCACTGCTGGCTTGTTTCTGATGGTAACTTCAAGTATACTCTCAAATTTATCAATATATAGCAATATTATAGTTCTTACCATAGACTTTGAAACAGATTTGTAGTGATGGTGAGGCATCTAATAACATGGTTGTCAGCAAAAGTCTAGGATCTGAGGGAAATCCTGGGTGCATAAATCCTGAGAATCCAGACTGAGCTGCTACATAATCCTGAAGCCTGTAAATTTTGTAGGCAGCTCAGTTTCTACATTCAGGTTACACAGCTGTTTAGAGGTCTTTTGTGCACATCCATAAATACTTCAGCCTAGGTAAGTAGCTTGGCATTTGGTGCACACCTTGTAGAAAACAACCTGGATTTCTCATGCTAGGGAAAGGGAAAGGGAAAGGGAAAGGGAAAGAGGAGAGGAGAGGAGAGGAGAGGAGAGGAGAGGAGAGGAGAGGAGAGGAGAGAGGAGAGGAGAGGAGAGGAGAGGAGAGGAGAGGAGAGGAGAGGAGAGAGAGGAGAGGGGAGGAGAGGGGAGGAGAGGGGAGGGGAGGAGAGGAGAGGAGAGGAGAGGGGAGGAGAGGGGAGGAGAGGGAGGGGAGGGGAGGGGAGGGAAGGGAAGGGAAGGGAAGGGAAGGGAAGGGAAGGGAAGGGAAGGGAAGGGAAGGAAGGGAAGGGAAGGGAAGGGGAAAGGGAAGGGAAGGAAGGGGAAAGGGAAGGAAGGGAAGGAAGGGAAGGGAAGGGAAGGGAAGGGAAGGAAGGGAAGGGAAGGGAAGGAAGGGAAGGGAAGGGAAGGGAAGGGAAGGGAAGGAAGGGAAGGAAGGGAAGGGAAGGGAAGGGAAGGAAGGGAAGGGAAGGGAGGGAAGGGAAGGGAAGGGAAGGGAAGGAAGGGAAGGGAAGGGAAGGGAAGGGAAGGGAAGGGAAGGGAAGGGAAGGGAAGGAAAGGAAAGGGAAGGAAAGGGAAGGAAAGGAAAGGAAAGGAAGGAAAGGAAAGGAAAGGAAAGGAAAGGAAAGGAAAGGAAAGGAAAGGAAAGGAAAGGAAAGGAAAGGAAAGGAAAGGAAAGGAAAGGAAAGGAAAGGAAAGGAAAGGAAAGGAAGAAGAAATTCCACAGCTATCTTTTTGCAAGTGAAGGGAATGGTAATACACTGTAGCTGTAAGACTCAGATTTGACTTCTAAACTGGATTTTCCCTTGCACTATTAAGTTCTGTTTTTTCAAGATTTCATAAGCTCAAATCTTTATTTTCTCTCTTTGACTAAAATCAAGCTAAGTAACATTGCCAACAGCCAAGTATTTGCACTGAAACACAGAACAAATTCCTTTTGCTTTGCTCATGAAGCTTTCTCCTTAGCTTTACATTCATTCTTCAGAAGGAAAGGACCGTTGCATTCTACGCACTTCTTTTGCTTCCTGTATTCTGAATGCAATTAGGACGGTTAACCTATAATGACAAGGGAGCAAATAGGTCAGTTCTGGCTAATGCTGAAATTCAATCTACAAATTAATTGTGCACTTTAACTTTACAGGAAATTATTGTGAAGATTGCGGGTGCAAGCCATGCACATTTAGGGCAATTTTCAGTACTTCTTTATAACTTCAGCTCAAGCTGAAGTCCTGTAAACTTAGAACTGATTAGATCTCATTGATCACAACCATGCTAATGTTATAATCGATAACTTCCCAATTACTTATTACCATTTTTCATAAATTCCAAAGGTAATTATACAAGAAAGGATACAATTGTAAATGCAGCCACTTCTTTCAGTTCAAAAGGAGTCCTGAATGGCTAGTGAAACTATTGCTAAGGAAAGAAAGCCTGTTCTTACGTTGCACATTTCTGTCTACCTAAGCATCTTGCATCCAATTATTCTTTTATTACATTTGCCACCTCCTTTTTCTGTAAGAAACATATTTAATAGTGAAAACTGCATTATTCATCAACAAGACCCAATTTTAAACTTTCACTTGATACTGAAATTCTGTTTATTTTAGGAAGTAAGCTCTCTTGGTATATAGTAGAAAGATATAAAGTTTTTATATCTCAGCTTGAGATGAAAGTGAGGCAGTTAGATTGTGAGAAAGAAGCCAGTGTGTTAACACACTGTGAAACAGGAATGAGCCCAAGACTGTAGTGAAAACGAGCAATAATTTTTCTGCCTTTTTGTTATCACTTCCAGAAATGTCTTATCTGTCTAGCTTATTATCCCCATATTATCCCTGTGAAACTTCCACTGAAAAACATCGTCCTTTGTGTGAAATCATATACACATATCACCTGGCGTATGGTGCATAAGAATGCAGAATCACAGAAAGGCTGGGTCAGAAGGAAGGAGTGGAGTACAAACCCTACTATTCAAGCGGTGTCGCCTACAGCAGATGGTCCAGGACTGTGTCCAATCAGGCTTAGAATAACTCCAAGGATGGGGACTCTACAATCTCTACCTTTTACTAGGGTGCCTCCACCTTCACTGAGAAGAAGAATTTTCTTATGTTTAAACAGAATTTCCTGTGTTTCAGTTTGTGCCTGCTGCCTGTAGTATATGAAGGAGAACAGAAAACTGCAAATGCACAAGTGGTCAACAGAGGAGCAATTTTCTCTATCTGTAGTAACTAAATCTACTTTAGTAGCTTTCTTTCCTGATTACCAAATGATCATTTCTCTCTTTCCTGGAGATGCTTCCCCTCCTAGTTATTTTGAATTATTTTTATTTGCAGCCTCTTTCTAAGTGGGGAGTAAGAGTATCTCTGGGGAAAAACAGGACTGGAAATGACAATTTATCTTTTTTTTTTAGCTGATTTTTGATTTTTGCATTTTGTAACATTCATTATTGGTTGCATGAACAAGTGAAATTAAGAAACTTCTTGGCATTCAGGCCCATTTCAGTAAAGAACATTGTAATCCTAATTCAGTTACAAAACTAGAACTCCAAATATTCTGTAGAAATCCAGGGCTTTGCAAGATGAGGATATTTTACCCCTAGAGATAGATAATTAGTTAATATAAATTACAAGAAAAAAGAAAAATGAAAAATAATCTCGCTGCATTGTATGAGAAATATCAAAAATCACACCGCTAACAGAAAGAGAAAATATATCATCTTTGCTTCATTTAGGAATACTTGACTTTTCTTCCTTGAAACATCACAATTAGAGAGGGGAAGTTCTATGTAGTGTTTTTCTTTTTCTTTTTCTTTTTTTTTTTTAATCCAGGTGCAGAAACTACAGCAATTAATATTAATCTGAATTTGATTATTTGGCTCTCAGCATTTCATTGGATTATGTTGACTTGGTAATTTGATTGCTACACAGATGTATCCATGCTGATTGCATTAAAATATGCAAAGGAAATGAAAAATATTACCAAGTAATGTTCAGAAGACAGTTTTTCCTTCCTAAGTGCTAAGAATTCCTTTTGTGAAAACAAAAGCAAAAGTTGTTAGTTATCACACCACAATGTTAATCATCTGGGTAAAGTAATCCCTCTGCACAGAAACACTAAAAATTAGACTGCCGTACTTTGCTTCTGGATTAATATATGTTAAATAATTAACAAAAATTTAATAGATTTGAATCGTATGATATGCTAGAGAAGAATTTTAAAAAGTATTGGGGCCAATCCTTCAGGGAAACTGATTATTAGGCTACTATTCCCTGAGAATTTCTAGGGATAATATTGTGAACCTGGCTTCATCTAGAGGTACTGAAAGTGTTTTCAGTAAACATTATAAGAAAAATAATTTTTTTTGTTCTCCAACTTTGGATATAAAATATTTAGTTTATAAAATGTAAGTTTATATTTTTGTTTTACTTTTTTTTTTTCATTATCTTCTTAAGTGATAAAAAAAGAGGAGTAGAATGAGATTCAAACTTTTCATTGTAGTTTTGGATCCTTTTAAATAACTGGGAAAAAAATACAACAGAAATGAGAAAAAGGCTCATCCACCATTTTCAGAGAGCTTCTGTCTGTTAAATTCAGAAAGGAGGATGTACTTCTATTTGGAAGGCTAAGCCTGCTAGCTCCACATGTGGGTAAAACTATTGATATTTCAATGCCTGTTCATCAAGCAAGGTTTTATTTCTCATTTAAAATAAAGCTCTAAATAAAGAAGAAATGCACAGGAGACATTGAGATATTCAAAGGATGGGCCTATATTTTCCATACTCTCTTCCTAGGCTAAGAGCCTGGAGATGCAGCCATCACTCTATGGTTTGGGGAAATAACTTGCTCATTCTGTTCCATGTTCCTTCTACGTACAGACAGGCTCACCATTTCCTTGGAAGAATAAAAAGGAAACTGCACATTGAGACTCATCCTGACTGAAATCTGATATGAAAACTGGAGTGACTGTAATAACAACTCATCTACAGCAAGGACATCTAAAACTCTACTAGTGAAATTAACAGCTTTAATTTTTTGTGACTCAAGCAATCCCCCTAAGAGCATTTTTAATAACTCAATAATCAGATACATGCATAGACTTTCTAATTACTTCTACAAGTTCCTCTGGTGTCTAATACTGTATTAAAGTATGGTAGCAGGATTGCAGTTACTTATGCAAAAATCACATCTGCAATTGATAGAAATATTTATCAGTGTATTCACTAAAATGAAAAAGCATTGAAGCAAGTAATAACATTTAAAACAAATAGGAAAGCACAAATGAAAATGAAGCATCTGAATAATTACACAATATGTAGCGCAGAATAAATGGTATTAAAATTCCACTTCTGTTTCAAATCAAGAATGCTGAAATGTGAAGGGAACTTGATGATGGTGTGTAACTAAAAATTTAATCCGTTCAAAATATCTTTGCAAAACACTCACAGACAATCGAATCTTTTCAATTGTTCCTTAATGAAAAACAATTGGTTTCTGGAAATGATTAGCTTATTTTATAGCCACAATTAAAGAACATATGGAACTAGGCAAGACTCCTGTCCCTGGGTTCAACATTTCAATTTACTGAATTAAAAGAAATGTTGTAGTGTTTTGAAATCACTTTTTAGTCTTTGTGCGTGTGTGTGTGTGTGTGTGTATGTGCAATCCTAAAGGATATCTGGTAAAAACACAGAATAAATAAACCAAGCAATGAAGAAACAGACCTGCATTGACCAGTGAACAGCAACACAGTGGTAAAACAGAAAGATTGAATGAATGGCATATTCATTCTAAGGACTACTAAAAATAACATTCCTAAAGTAATGTTGTTGTGTGACATCTTAAGATATATAATTCAAAATGAAAGATGGTGTCCCATCACTTGAAAATGCTTGAGGCAAATTAGAAGAGAAATGGGCATGTACCTCCGTGCTTAAGGTCTTATAATTCCCGAAAAACACAGAATGTGATCACCTCACATGTCCTAAAATATAAAGTCATATTTCCTGCTGACATCAGTTAGGAGGAGAATTTCACTAAAGTCAGCTTAATCCCCAAGAGTGAAAACTTCCAATTAGTTTATAAAATACTGTCTTCTTTACTGTCTTTACTTTCTTCTTTCCTTTTTTTTTTTTTGGTTAAGTTTTTACTTTCTTCAGGATGATATGGAAATAGTAAAAGGAAAAAAAACTTCTTGGAAGCGAGGAATCTTTATCTCTGAGAAAGCAGTAGCAAAACATTAAAAGGCGAACAAATTTAGGTTAGATACAGAGATGCAGTCTTTAATTTGTGTAAGCACACTTGAAATGAGCTTCTTTAGATAATTTAAGAAAGATTCACACAAGCTAAAGAATAAATAGGTCTTAAAGATACAGTTTGTTCAGAGATAGCTGAAATAGAGGCACCGTAACTTGCTGCTACAGCACCATTTGACTTTATGGTAAAAATTTATTTTAGGAATGTTTAAGAGATTTTTCTTCTGAATCATTTTTTAAATAATGACTGGAAGCAAGACAGTGAGTAACCATAATGGATGCATATTCCAGAAGCAGATTTACAGCAAATATTTTCCTTGGAGGAAATGATAATTATGGCGTGTCATTCACTGCTGGAGGTTTATGAATGCATAGTTTTCAAGAAAAGCACAGGCACGCTTCCCTTCACCAAGCATGGTGTGGCCTTTTTGGTTTATTTTGGATAGCTTGCCTTCTTGGCTTCATCCTTAATTCTTTTCCAAAGCCCTACACAGCATTAGTATTTATGTTGTCCCCACCAACCTGAAATCTACACAGCCAAAAAAAAAAAAAAAAGATGCACTTTTTTTTTCCCTCGTTCTCATGTTTGGATGGGAAATTGGGAAAAGGCCAAGTTCTTATTGTTCATGGAAAATGTCAAAACACTCAATTAGTAAAAGCTAACAGCTAACACAGAGGTACAGAAAGCACAGGCACAGTCTCTTAGAAAGCAGAACTAAAGAACCAGAATTTGAGAATGTTCTCCCGTTTTATTTTCTGTAATATTTTTGCAATGAATTTTAGAATGTGTACAGACTGATCATGTGTCTTTCTCAAAAAAAAAGCAAAATATGGCAACAAAGTGGCAATATGGTGATTAATTATACTTTTCCTTTTTACGGTAATGAATTATGAAGGGCATTTATTTAACAAGCTCTTTTTGAAGCCTTGTACATGATTGCAAATGACATGTGTGACGTCCAGCAGTCCTTTCTTTTGCATAATGGTCACAGATTATACTTAGGAACAGTAACATGGGGGTAAAATGACAGCTCTAGACACTTAATGAGAAGTTTATTAAGAAAGTAGGACTGATTATCAGTTGCAAATTAACCATAATGTGAGTAATCAGCAGAGGTGTCACATTGGTGCAAGAAAGATGATAAACAGAAGAATGTTCATCCCTATGCTAATCAAAAAGTACCTGCAGCTCATTACAGAATGTCATTTGCAAGAGCCTAGGGGATGTAGGATTTGGGAAACATGTTTTAGGGAAATGCATTCACAAGTATCACTGCACATACCTTTAGACTGCATTTAATATACCAGAAGAACATAGCCTTCAAATAAACTCAACTGATTATTTGGATGATAGGGACTGTATTTATAATATATGCTTGGATGATAGGGACTGTATTTATAATATATGCTTGATTAGATTTTTAGACCCCTAGAATAGATTATTTTTTATAGCAGAAAGGAGAGCATTCATTTAAAAGTGTTATTTTGTCAGTTCCATAAAAAAAAATGTAAAATGCTTGCAAAGCTCAAGACACAGTCATCGTTCTCATCAAATTTGCTCCCAAAGGATAACATTGCTATTTTTAATCATTATGTAATGGTACAATAGTTTTTACGAACTGTAAACAGATGTTCAAGCCCCAGACTTGCAAGAAAAAAGCCAGCCTGAGAAATAAAGATTTTACAGTTTGTATCATTGCAAAACATAGGAACTGATAACAATATACACAGGAGGCAAGATAAACATATTTTCAGCATATTCATATTATTCCTTTTCATTAATTCTTGCTATATATTGCAGATCTTCTTCTCATTGGCAATGTTTGTATTATCTGAAACTTCATTGGTGACCGGCACCCCTTGCTTCCCCTTTTGTCACAAGTTCAGATTACTGTCTACGAGAGAAAGTGGTCACTAAGTGGTTATTAGTCAATGTAGTCCTTTCATAGAATCATAGAATCGTTAAAGTTGGAAGGGACCTCTAGATTTGTCAAACCTTTTCCAGATTTTAGCCATGATAACAGTCTTCTGCTAAGCCTAACTGTTCAACTCGCCTTTTTTTTTAAAAAAAAAAAAAAAAAAAAAAAAGTTTACTGTGCTTTAAAACAATTAGATTTTCTTTAGATTAAAAACAGTCAGGTTGGGAGATGAACCACAATTCAGATTGTGTTTGAAAATGCAAAAAATATATTTTATTTTTAGATTTTTTGAATACATCTTTTGGTTTTACATAGAGGAGAAAATATTACTGAAAAAATATGAACTTTTCTTCTAAAATGACAGTTGTTTGACAAAAAGCTTCAAAATAATCCTTTTATTTTTTTGCCATTGAGGACAGATGTTTCTCTAAGACACTTACAAAATAAATATTTAATCTACAAACCAATTCATCTCTGCGTATTTCATCCCATTCTAGCCCCAAATCTGCTCACTTTAATCACTTTTCATTTTTAAGGTGCTTAATACCATTCTACATACCCAATATGTGATGTAGACATGGAACAGAAGCTCCTTCTTACAAACTAGATAAAAGAACCAGTGAGTGGAGAAGCCAAAAGACATTTAGTTGATCCCAGGTACAAACATCAGCCAGAAACTTTGGTTGTAATGCCATGAACTATTGACTTTTTATGATGTCTTAATAGAGTCACTGTATTTTAACTATTGTAAGCTTTTCAGTTCATGATTCTCCTATGCAACAGAGATTGCCATTTTTTCCTCAGCTGTTTTGACATTTCTGTGGCAACTGCTTAAACACAACCTCCCTCCCTAGTCCCTCTGGCGAATCCCAAGCTGCCTGATGTGCTGCCTTGACTCAGAGTCTCAGGAGAGTAGGAAGGCAGAAGAGAATGGCAACACTCGTCCCCGGAATGCCCATGGCCTGCAGGCAGCTTGAACAAAGCCCTAACGCGTGGGAGAGCCGAGAGGGCCAGAGGAGCCAGGAGAGCTAGAGACAAACCTGAGTCACAGCCTCTTCAAAAACTTCAGCTTTTGTTTCAGAGAGGGTAATCAATCACTGTACAGACTATGAAACCAAACTCTAGCCATCATGGGAGTAAAAGGGTCTGACACAGTGTACAGTGCTTTGTACTGAAAACTGGAAAAGAACTTCTGTCTTCCTGGGTTGCAACACCCTTTAAAAGCCTTCTACCAAGAGTTATTACAGCCGCCTGTAAACAAGCCAGGGGCTGGGGCTGAGGCAAGCGGGGAGAGCAAACCTTTAATTCTCAGCCTGTCAGAAATCCTATCAGGTGCTCGTCCAGGCTGCACAAATGTGGTCCTTAGTGCTCTTGCCCGCAAGTCTGAACATATTTAAGAGACAAAATGAATCTGCCCATTAAGAACAAAGTAAAACACATCAACACAAATGCTAAGAGCCAATCTTTTCCTAGATATTTTGCAATAGATGCAGTCCCAGTTCAACAGTGGATCTATGAAGTCAGATGGTGTCAAATGACACCACACCAGCAAGGACTAATAATGTTTGTGGCTAATTCCTTCTAGGCCTCCTAGTACTCTTGCAAACTGGCATAATCTAGATGGTATGCTATAAAAAAAAAAAAGAATTGTCCTACCCAGTGACCTTAATGAGATGTCAAAGGGTTAATAAGAAAATTAATTTATCTTTTTAAGCACAAGAAGTAATTAAAGTCTAAGGGAAATCTGTATCATAATTGAAAATGAGTAATGAGCAAGTGGGATGTGAAGGAAAAAAAATGATTTTGGTAATTAAGACAGGAAGTCCAGTATAACAAGAAGGAATAATGTATTTCTCACCTACAGCACAATTATATTATGCTGATATTAAGTGGGAAAGCTTAAGCTGGAGCTGAACAATGGACCTGGTGAATAAGGAGGTGTTAGATAGTGGCACTGCATCTTCAGCCAGCAAAAGAAACTACTTTGGGGACCAATAATGGATAGGCTCCTGATAGCATCAGGGCTTTCAAATTAATGAAACTGAAATGTATTAAAAGGATTAAATAGTAATTGTGCTAGCATTTTTATTAAATTTCCCAAAGTTATTAGTTATTTGGACCTTCAGAAAAGGTCCTTGAATTGCACATCAGGAATGGCTGGGTTCTTATTTTAATAGAATGGGCCAAAATTACTCTTGTTATCTTTCCTCCAGAATCAGTAGAATTACCCAAATGATGAATCTGGTTCATTAATTCCTATGTTTCTTATATGAATTTCATTTTTTTTTAAGTTTGAAGCACAACATATTAATTCTAGAAGCATCCAAGGGGTTATACCAATTCCTACAGTTCACAACCTGATCCAGAAGGCACAAAGCACTTTCATATCACTGTGTGCTTGGTTTCCCATAGCAGCTGGCAACAATGACGTCTATGCAATAAAAACAGCCAAGAGAACCTGAGTAGAGATGAATTTTGAAGATGACTCCTGCACCTCCTAATTATTGCATTGCTTGTGAGGATGCATTTGAGGTTCATGTAACAGGCCTAAAATTAGTTCTGCAAGCATTCCTTTTGTTATCTTAGTGTATGTGGCATACTTTCCCTCTGCTTTCTGTTCTAAAAAGGTTTTTCTTTACAGGCAAGTATTGTAAAAGAGCAGAAACCCCAAAGCATACACAAAAGCAAAGAGCTGCTATTTAGTGTCCATTACAGACATCAGACTTTTTGTGAATATCATATCTACTGTGCTTTCAGAGACGGAAGAAGAAAAGTAGCCCTGAACAAAAGCATGATGATAAAACCTTTGCACATCTCCAAGTCCAAAGTTTTGACCCATCCTGTAGTCTTTTCCAGACTCAGCTTTGTAATATCAAAACAAAGAATAATATTTAAAATTAGAAGTGGATTCTAATTAGCAGATAAATTATTCCTAAGGTTTCACAGTCACTAGCCACTTTCTCCAAGAATAAAATGTATCCATACTTCATTCTCCAAGAATAAAATGTATCCATATTTCAATAAAACATAGTGGAAGTAAGACTTAACTAATGTACGGATATGCATGTTGACTTGGGTCATGTCAAAAGAGAATAGACATTTTTACTGTTTGAAAGATAGAAGTTAATTTATCCATCAGTTGGACCCACATTTGAACCTCACAACTTCAGAGCATTTTCCCTTCCACAGCAATGTATCACTGCTGTTTCTCATAGCCAGGCATGCTCTGCAGGTACTCTGCTTGTGCCTTCTGCAGATCAGGCCAGGGGACATGTGTAAAGTCAACTGCCTCTAGACATAGCTCTGAAGAGTGTTTTGGAAACTCAATCATTTCTGATGAGTCAGGGAAGTGATGCTGGGTCTTCCTGACTCTTTTCTACCCTCCTTCTTAGAGAGGGAAGGAGCAGTCCGTTCCACACTTTGAATGCAAACAAGAAAGAGAAAATAGGAGATGGGCTCAAGATATTCCTCTTGAGTGTTAGCTTAAGCAGATAAATTAAGTATATCTTGAACTGACAGAGCTAAACTTGTTGCAATAATAAAACACTGATCATGTTACCATATGCTGTTGCCCCTTATATTGTCACAAAACAACCCAAGCATCAGTGCTTAAGCTTCCTCATCCCTTTTCCTGGCCCCACATCTACAGCTCCTTCTTGCCAAAGGCACTTCAGTCACACTGATCTCTGCTGCTTACAACACCCTGTGTTGTTCTGAGTGAAATGATATTGATGAAAATAGTGTAATATAAGGGATTGGATGGTCCTCAAAAAAAAAAAAAAAAAAAAAAGAAAAAAAGAGCACAGAAATTAAATCTGACAACAAACAAACAAACAAACAAAAACCATGCAAACAAACAAAAATGGATCTTTTGGATAAAAAATGGATAAACATAGATATGGTTTATTAGAGTGGGTGAAAGGAAAGGGAAAATAACAGGGATGAAGACCTATAGTATTGTCAGTGTGAAATTCATGGTTTGCTGCCTGCCTAAATTACCTGGCACCCTGATCATAGGTTTCTCTAGGCAAGCACCTGTCATTAAAAGGGCAATTAATCTGGTATTCTATTTTAAAATGAGGTAACAACGGAAAAGAAAATGAGATGTGTCATCTGAGTGCTTTCATGCTCGAAAACAATCATGATTCTCAGTAACATCAACAGAAAAACTCTGCAGAAAAAGCTTCATATTACACATATGTTGCCAAATGCAAAGGGTCTGGTTTTGAACATAGTACTCACAGACTGGACTAGTTCCACTAACCTGTAAAATGAAATATAACTTACTATTCCCAATATAAAAAATATGAGAAAATGGGGTTCAGACAGAGAGACTGCTTTGTTTGAAAGCACTTAGTTTTCTCTACAGTACAGGAAAATAATAATTTAATGCAAAGCAAGTGGTAACGAATCCAATCTGGGGAAGGCTTAATCCAGAGATGTCAGCTGAATTTTCAACACTGATTTAAATGGGCTACAGATATAATATATACCATAGTGGAAAATTATTGACTATTTTTATAATTTTTTCTAAAGCTTTTATCCTCTGTCATGAGCCGATAGTGTTCAAATACTGCTGAGATTTAGTCAAGGAGGAACTTGTTCTGAACTTTCATATCTTTATCTGTTCTTAGAGATACTTGCACTAACATACTCCATAGCAGAAATCTTTTTTTGGACAAAAGCATAATCAGAGAGCAAAAAAGGAGCATACCTTTCAAAAAGGAGTTGCTTTAAGCTGTGACTACCATGCATTAATATGTGGCAATGAATGCATTAATATGTGGCAATGAATGATAGAATTCTATAATCCAGAAAAAAAGAAAATGAAAGACAGTTAAATTTTAGTGAAAAAAAAATACATCAATGCACTTATAACACTGTGACAAAGCAAGACACGGAGATTGCTGCTTATATGTGGAGCCTGTGCAGCATTGAAGTTCATCAGTGCATCATCATAGAAGTAGAGATTTTACTCTGTTTAGAGAATTTTATAAAACATCCCAGACATATCTCATTCTGAGCTTTATAATCACTTCAACAGAAGATAAAAGCTCCAGTGAGTGGTCAAGCCATGTTTTTTACTGAGAAACCTCACTAACCCAAAAGTTTTAACATCTGAGTCCTTTCTAAAGACAATGTCCACCACCAAGACCGTCATTTCAGGCATATACTAGGGTGAATTATAACTCTGGAGTTTGCTAATGTCCAAGAAAGCAAAGTATTTGCACGTGAAAGAAACACTGGTAATGACTATAGGATTCTGACATGGGTTACATATAAGAACACAGCGGAAATGATCTACAATGTGGAAAAACAGTAGATATTATGGGAATTTAAAAGTAGACTAAGAAAATGCTGTACTTTCACACTCAGATCCAGGGAATTATTATGAGAAATTCAATAAGATTTCTGCCTCAACCTTAGCCTTTGCTCCTCAAAAATTCCTTTCTGAGGAACAGAGGTTAAAATACCACCAGGAATAATAATTCTAAAAATAGAATTATAAATCATAAATATATATATATATATAAACTTGAATCTAAATAGATGCATTTACTCCCATATCCTAAAAATATATATATATCTAACCAACATAAATCCTCCTTTCTAAGTAGATCAACACATTGATTTCACACTCTGCCTAAAAGGAAAGACAAACTAATCCTTGTGTAGCACAATAGCAAAGCCTCACATGGTCTTTATTTTGTTGTCTGAATAAAATAACTTATGTGTGTGTTGTGATAAGTATAAAACCACTATTTTTTTCTGGGGAATGGGCAGAAAAAATGTAAATAAAGAACAATGTATAAACTTAGATGTATAAAAGTACATATTCTCCAAATGTGATCTTCCTACATTTATTATTTCTGTGAAAAAGATATGACAGTAAGAAGCCAGCAAGAAGCAGGTAATGAACAGTCTTCAAAGAGGATCCTTTTATTCCTTACGCAATAGTGAGTGATAAATGGTTCTAATGTCAGTGCTTACTATTTTCTTCTGGTTTTATTTCTTCCTTGCAGAATATCTCAAATCAGAGACTAACCACTCTCCAAGATAAAAAAGTCTTGACATAGCCTCTTTCCATCTGCAGTGGCTCAAACTATCCAAGTCCTGTCACCAACCAGGAATGGGGAAAGATGCAGATGTTTTGCTGCCCAACAAGGGTTGTATTTTTTCCAGTTCCTAAAGAGACTGTCAAAATAAGATTTTTCTTGCAGAAGTGTGTTTGTTTTGGACTCTTGCTTACAAGGATCTTTCTGTGTGAGGTCTGGAGCTGTTCTACATATCTTCAGAGAATGAGAATAGGTGAGGACACTGCATAGGAAAATTCTGAAGATGAACAAATTAATGTAGCGATGCATTTCTGTCTCCTGAGATGCCTGGAAAACACCTGTTGTCCTGAATTTTCACTCAGAATTAGCAATTGATGTGTCACTCTAAGATTGTCCTACTCATCGCAGAATTCTTACGCATCAGCTAAAATCTTTTGCGGTGAGCAGACAAACAGCATCAACTTGAAAATACTAATAATTGTTTGCTCAGTATTCAAAGTCTAAACTGTCTCTGATGATTAAAAGATAGGAAGGATGATGCTATTGAGTTTAAAACTTGGGTGCAATGCAAATTTAATTGCTATGCATCCACAGGTAAATTTATTCACATTTTTACCTCTGTTCTCTGTTGTAGATGGGAGTAGATTTTTCTTACCTTGCAACATTTTTGTCAGGGCAAAATTTATGACTTTGATCCTCATGATGTCATACTCTCATTTTGCAGCATTTAAGGGAACATGAATATAGATAGTAATAGAATATGAAAGTTTTTTTTTTGGTGGGGAGATACATTTTTATAAAGATTGTTATTGGAATATGAAGCAGATGAACACAGAATCATAGAATCATAGAACAGTTAAGGTTGGAAGGAACCTCTAGAGATCATCTAATCCAACCCCTCTGCACACACAGGGTCACTGAGAGCATGTAGCACAGGATTGCGTCCAAGCGGGTTTTGAAGATCTCCAGAGAAGAAGACTCCACAACCTCTCTGGGCAACCTGTTCCAGTGCTCTGTCACCCTCACTCTTAAGAAATTTATCCTGAAGTTCCTGTGGAACTTCTGGTGTTTCACTTTGTGGCCATTACCTCTAGTTCTGTCAGTGGCCACCACTGAAAAGAGGCCGGCCTCATCCTCTTCACTCCCTCTCTTGAGGTACTTATAAACTCTGATTAGATTCCCTCTCAGCCTTCTCTTCTCCAGGGTGAACAGGCCCAACTGTCTCAGTCTCTCCTCATACGGCAGATATTGCAGGCTCCTGATCATCCTTGTGGCCCTGCGCTGGACTCTCTCTCCATCAGCTCCACATCCCTCTTGTACTGTGGGGCCCAGAACTGGACACAATACTCCAGATGTGGCCTCACCAGGGCTGAGTACAGGGGCAGGATCACCTCCCTCGACCTGCTGGAGACGCTCTTTTTAACGCACCCCAGGATCCCATTGGCTTCTTGGCCACAAGGGCACACTGCTGCCTCATGCTCAACTTGTCATTCACCAAGAAATCCAGGTCTTTCCCTGCAGAGCTACTCTCCAGAAGGTCAGTCCCCAGCCTGCTCTGGTGTCTGGGGTTCTTCCTCCCCAGGTGCAGGACCTTGCACTTGGCCTTGTTGAATTGCATGAGGTTTTTCACCAGCCAGTTGTCCAGTCTGTCCAGGTCCCTCTGGTTGGCAGCACAGCCCTCTGGGGTATCGGCTACTCCTCCCAGTTTGGTATCATTAGCAAACTTGCTGAGGGAGCACTCTGTGCCTTCATCCAGGTCATTGACAAATAAATTGAACAGGACTGGACTGAAGACAGACCTCTGGGGGACACCGCTAGCTACAGGCCTCCAACTAGACTCTGCACTGCTAATCAACACCCTCTGGGCTCTGCCGTCCAGCCAATTCCTAATCCACCTCACTGTCCACTCATCTATCCCATACTTCTGGAGGTTGCACAGGAGGACACTGTGAGAGATGGTGTCAAAAGCCTTGCTGAAATCCGGATATATGACATCCATCACTCTCCCCTCATCTACCCAGGTGGTCATTCCATCTTAGAAGGCTATCAAGTTAGTCAAGCACGATTTCCCCTACACCTCCGTGTAAGTGATCAGGGGACGTGTAAAGAAAGAGCACATGGACAAATTTCATTCTTCTGGGAACTACTAAACAGTTTGAAGGGTTTTTATTGTAGTAAATACAATACAAGAGAATCAGGAAATACTATTGTAAGTCTGAATGATATATATATTTTTTTCAATTCTCTATACTGTTTTTAAAAATAGTATATTTAACCTAAATGAAGTTTGTAATGTATCTGCTGTTGGTATTTGGTGAATATAGTTTTGAAAACTGAATGAAAACTTATTAAGCTAAATAAAGCTTTAGAAATCTTTGAGTGAAAATCGGTTTTAAATAAAATTAAAATCTATTATTTCTGTTATTTAATTAACAGACATTCCTCTATTAAGAAATCTACCTTTAATAACTAGGCCCTCATCAAAGAGGATACTCCCTTTATCTTTTGAAATTAGTTCCTTATTAAAGACTTCTCTGTAATTTTAGTGCTATGTAGAATCTTAACAACTATATTCATGAATTGTAAGCTTCAAAGGCTTATGTATGCCAAGCATACTGAATATTCTATAAGCAAGCAAAAGGATAATTCTACCGAAATACATCGGTAACTGCAAATTTGCACATCAGGTTTGTTCTACACTCCTCTTTGCCTCTTTGAGCATATAGTCTTTTAACCTATTTTCTTTAAGCTGCTACTATGTTCTACAGATACTACAAACTACATATATATATATATTTATGTGTATATATATGTTTTACAACTTTTAGTGATGATTGGGTGATTTAAGAAAAATAAAAATAAATTATGTGTTTCCTGAGATTTTCTTTTCTTTCTTTTTTTTTTTTGACATCTTTACAAATAAATTTAAGAAATGAACATATAGTGAAATAGCAAGGAAAATTTGCTCCTAAGAAGCCTGAGTAATTTGTTAATCAGTGAATATCAACAAAGAAGTCTGTAAAGATCCCTTCCACTGGGAGTGTTGGCTGCTGTGTTTACACTTGTGTTCAGACACTGCAGCTTCTCTGAAACAGACACAACATTGTTTTTATTGATAACACTAAAATACTTTTTCGCTTCTTTATGGACAAAACACATCACAGATTGCCAAGTCCTGCTGTGTGCACTAGGTTGTAGACCTAACTTTGATATTGTTTTCTTCATGTCTAAAGTAACTCAAGCACATTCTCCCCATGAATCACACTGTCTGTGTTGCTTCAATGGTTTGCAGTGTGGCACAGTATATATATCAAATACAATTCAGATGGTGAATTTTGATATTTCATTGGTGTGGCAGCCATGAACAGCATAATTGCCACAAGAACAGAACCAATGGTCCATCTAGTCCAGCATCCTGCCTGAGGCAATGGCTACACGCTTCAGAGGAAAGCAAGAAGCCCTTGGCATGCACACAAAATTTAACCATGGAAGGAAATTGCTTTTTGATTCTGTCTGTTGCTCAACTAATGCTACAAAGCATGAGCATTACTTGTTCCAGTAATTGTTATCCTAGGCAGTGGAACTGTGCATGATAGCCTAATTTATAAAAGTCTAATCCTTTTTTGAAATGTGCCACACAAGGTTATGAGGGTTATTGTGAACCCTCATGTGTATGTATTGTTGCTGAAAATATTTTTGCTTTACTTTTTTTTTTTTTTTTTTAAATAGGATAAAACAACTATCAGCAGATGGAATTGTTGCAGAGACCTGTACTGGTTCTGTGGGACTCAATGTAGGGGCAATTAATTCTTTAATTGTGGTTTATCATTGGGTGTGATTGGACCTTCTCAATATTTTAGTGCATCATGACAATGACTAACAGAATTCCATACCTAAAGACTTATTTAACAACCTGTCTTTTCTACCTCATTTCTGTATTGATAAAATGCAGAATCATACCCCATACCATATATATGTATATATATATGGATATTTTTATTGATGACTGATGGTTCAACAGTCTCTTGGGACCTGAGCTATTAAAGAACAAAATGGTTGAAGGTGGGAATAAAAAGTGGAGGAGAAAATCTCAAACAGTGAACACAGAAATTCACCAGTGACAGTCAAGAAACTAAAATGATGATATATGAAGGGGAAGAATACTGAAGATTACTGAAAAAATCTGCTCACTAGGGGTAGCAGAGCTCAACTGCATCATCCCTCTGTCCCATGCTCCCGGTAGAGTCAGTACAAGAAAAATGTAAAATTGCCCTTCCCTCCTCCTGCAGATCAGTAAAAAACAAAACAAAAACAAAACAAAAAAAATCACTATTGAAACCGCTTCAAATGAATGCCCAAAGGACAAATGCCATTCCCTGCCAGCAGTGTCCAAGAGTAGTAACTCAAGGTAGAGGCATGTAACACCTTCTACAGTCCCTTGAATTGCTGTTGCAGGATTCCGCAGAGCCTACATGCCACAGCTCTGAGACTTGGACCACTTTATCTCAAGATGCTTGCCTGATGGAACAGTATTCTGATGAAACAGGAGAAAAATCCAACTATAGGGACACAATTCAAAATATGAGTCCAAACTATGTATAGTCAGTTCCTTTTGAGTTGTAGTCAAGGTGATCCTGAATTATTGCTTTGTAACAAGAAAGACTGAAAAAAAAAAGAACAAAAAAAATCTATTATTTATTAACAAACCTGGTACTAGCAGCTACACAAATACAGACTAACAAAATGAAAGGCATGTGAAAATTATTGTAAGAATAGCAGCAAATCTGCTTCAATTCATTCAAGTCAAAACTGTGAAAATACTGATTATCGAATTCCATGCATACACTTAAAATTCACAGTTTCTCTAGATGATCTAGAGACATATATAGCATCTGGTAGTAACAAAGATAAAATGAATAGAAAAATCAGAACATTTAAACTCTGGAAAAAAAAATAAACATACAGAATAGTCACAAAATATGTGAATTTCATAATCTGTGCTAGTGAATGTCAGACAATGGGTTTATTCTATTTTTCTGTCACTGTCTGAATCGAATTGAATCTTGCCCAGGGAATGTTCAGTGAAGCAAAGCAAATTTTCACAAGTCAAATGTTGTCCCCAAATATTAATATCTTGTCATATCTAACAATAAATTTAGCAGAATGTAAGTAGTGAAGAGAGAGATTTGTGGATTCAGTCTGCAGAAGTCCCCAGAAGCCAGAATTCTCTACAGACCTTAGTGGAATATATTTGGACTGTAAATCTCAAAAGAGTAAGAGGTTTAAAACATGACCATGGGTTACTGGTAATGGCTCATAGTTGTTTGGTTGCATTGCAAAGACTATTGTTCAAGACATCTAATTTTCCATGAAGACAAGCAAATTTAAGTTTAACTCTTATTTTTAACCATCCAGAAATATAGAAATATGGCTATCCTTTCCTTTCTATTATACACAAACATTTGGGTCATATATTTATATATATATGCATATATATATATATATATATTCCCTTTGAACTCATTGCCTCATGATGAATGTATTTTTTAATCATGTTTAGAGTAACTTAACTATCAACAGAATAAAACTTACTAAAAGCTCGTGATATTCTTTAGAGTCATAGCATCTTTCATGTCTTTTTTCTCCTTTCTCTCCACCTCCCCCCATGAACTATATAATAAATAAATTATGTAGATTTATAATACTAAAGAGTGTACTTCATTTCATCACTTAAGCATACCTGAATTCATCCCACATAAAGTATACGGCATATTCCGTTTCTCTTTTAATGTTTTTAAAGATTCAGAGGGAAATGAAATGTTGGACAGCTTGACTCTTTTCCCAGATGCTGTTTGATGCTTCTCTCTGGACAGTTTCCCCTCCTCTAATAAATACGGAATATCATAAGTAAACACTTTATGTTTATAGTTTTAGTCCCTACCATGTAAGACTGAATCATCTAGGGTCTTTACAATGTGTGGTGGATAGATGTGCTATGACATTAAGGTATTTGCAGAAGACCAGTGGAGAAATGAGAATTTCATTCACATAAAGGGCTATCACTGACCTGAAGTACAGATTAGTTTAAATTGCAGTTTTGTGGTATTTGCAAAGAGACAGATAACAGACCGTTATTCCTCAGGGTATCACTCTGATTAAATTGTATATATATTACACATTATTAACTTACCCAACAACATATTATTTTATGTCAAAATTCTTTCTAAATATAAAGGGATGTTATCTGAAGCTGGGTGATCATGAAGTTCAGGTGATTTTGATATATTTTCACTTATTATGTGAAACGAATGCAATCATAAAATGTTTAATATATTTCTGTTACTGAACCCATTCTCCTAAAGCATATGGAATATGCCTTCCTTAGAGTTTATATATTTTCTTGCATTTTTGAGGTATCAAATTTAACTTATAACTTTACATTTTGGGTCTAAATATTATATTTATGGAATGACTGAACCTTCACGACTGTTACATTAAAAGAGCTCCAGAGAGATCTATTTTCATCAGCTTTCGACAGTGAAAGCCTTACTTTTACAGCAAAGTTCAAATGGCTATAGCACTTGAATGGTGGCAACTTGAGAGCTTGTGGAAAGATTAAATGAACTTCACTGCAAACTTTGTCAGAATTACACATTTTCTCATTGCAGAAACATTGAAGTTGACACTCACCACTGACTTCTTCTACTATTTCATTTCAATAAATGCTAGCAGTTATTGGTAATTTCCTTCAACTCCCTTTCTCCTCCTTCATTATTAAGAAGACAATTATTCCTATCACTGTTATGAGTTCATGACTGAGCTTGTGGTAGGTTGGTTACAAGGCTCCTTCAGTCTCTGTTTGGTCTATAATGGCATACTTCCATAATTAGACTTTCTTATAGGGAATTATTAACAACGAGATATCTTCCAGATACAAAATCAGCAGGTCAGGTCAGTAGTTCTTTTCACTTTCTTTTTGAAAGATTTTAAAATCCTCCCTATTTTAAAAGAAAAGAACAAAGAAAATAAGTGGTTAGTATATGTTCCATAGTCATGTGCTATAGAGCTTTCCATAGCCATCATGATTCTGGATATAACAAGCTTTTAGAGTAAGGCATGTAAAGGTACAGATATACATGCCTAGCTGTCTTCAGGACTCATTTTCATTTAGCCTGTATTTAGCCAGATCTCCAAGATTCTTTTTTTTTTTTTTTTTTTTGGTTGGGAGGAGAAGAGGAAGAAGTTTTGTTTTCTTTGTCTATGATTGGATGATTGGTAGAGGTGGTGATCCTCCTCCTCTTCCCGGCTCTGGTGAGAGAGAGTCCAGCGTAGAGAGACAAAGATAATGAAGGGACTGCAGCATCTGTCTCATGAGGAAAGACTAAGCAAGCTGGGCCTGTTTAGCCTGCCGAAGAGAAGACTGAGAGGAAGTCTGATCAATCTGTATAAATACCTGAGGGGAGAATGTAGGGAGGATGGGGTCAAACTCTTCTCAGCAGTGGCCAGTGATAAGACAAGGGGTAATGGGTGCAAGCTGAAACACAGGAAGTTCCATCTCCGCATGAGGAAGAACAACTTCCCTCTGAGGGTGCCAGAGCCCTGGAACAGGCATCCCAGAGAGGTTGTGGAATCTCCTTCTCTGGAGATCTTCAAAACATGACCCTGTGCCATGTGCTCTAGATATCCCTGCTTGAGCAGTGGGGGGTGGACTAGATGATCTCTAGAGGTCCCTTCCAACCTCAACCATTCTGTGATTCTGTGTGATCCTGTGAAATAAGTGGTTTTGCCTAGTTTTGGATAAAGGGTTGTTCCAGAATTGAAACAAGAACACCACATGGGTCCTTGTGGTATCGTCCTTTATTGTATTCAATCATGCTTACACATGCAGTCACATAGCTGGTCTCACTCTTGATTTTGTGCATTAATGAAAATGGGAAGTTATTTTAAACTTCAAGTTTAAATCAAAATTACTTTTAGTATAAATTGTATGCACAGAGTTCTTGGATCCTCCATGGCATCTTTTCATTGAGCATTAGCATTACAAAGAAGTAGAAAGCAGATGGAAGAGGCTGGTTAAGAATTTCTTTGCTAGGGAATTTGAAATGAGGCAGCTGTAGATCCCAAGGATGTGACTGTCATTTCCTTCAGCAGCTATTAAAAGAACATTTAATAAGAAGAGAAAAGAATGGAACAGAGCCTTTGGGGTTTTAAAGGAGAGAGGAGTTATGCTATCCTTCTGTATCTTCTGCTTCTGCACTGACACTTTATCTTAGCTCCCTATTTACTCTGGATTACCATAAAGCTGGTAGCAATAGGTTCTATAGTCCTAAGAGGTCTACAAAAGAAAGTTTTCATCTTTGTGCTCTGCTGCAACAGCAGAAGTCTTCTAAGTTACCCAGGAAATGTATTCTGAGGTATATAGCATAAAATAGCTGATGCAGCTACTTCAGCTGAAGAGGCCCATTGATGGAGTTGTCTCAAATAGGAAATCAATAAACAAATTTGATGTGTCTTGGGATTCTTTGAAGATTTTTAATAGAGTGTTTTATTTCAGGTGTTTTTGTTTAATTTTTATTCACTGGGCATATTCAAACAGGTAAGCGTTGTGAAAACCACATTTGCAATCAAATTTTGAGCTCCTTATTGTTTGATTTTGTATTCAGTACTTGTAAAATGCCTCTGTACTGCATAAGGTCTTAGCTTTATAACCAAGTGACCTTCAGGGGACCAATATACTAACAATAGATTTGTTGGCAAGAGAGGTGTTTAAGATACCAAATGAATATTATCCTTGAGCAATGGTTATCTGAGCTGAATGATAAACTGTATATTTTTATTGTCTTATTATGCATATACAGTTATGATTATACTTTGGCGTATAGCAAGATGTCCTATAAATATGCTAAAATGAATGTGCTATTTAAATGAATAAATACATTTTTGCAATAGCCAAATAACCTGCTAGTGGAGACAGTTTATAAATACACCAAAGAATATACATTCTTAGATTTAAGAAGAAAGTCATAGTGAAGAGCTCAAGTCTTTTTTTTTTTCTAATTTCAGATGCTCAGTCCCTGCTACCCATTCCAGATGTTACCAAACCATTTGCAATTTGCTATAACCAGTCAACTTTAGGGTCAACCGAAGGGCAAACCTTACAGCTCTACTGATATAGCTAAAAAAAAAAAAATGGTATAACACATTTTCCTTTCTAGGCAGTTTTCTGTATTTCTGCACTGAAACCTGACATATCATTTTCAAGAGCAGACTTTATAGGTCATCAGTCAGATGTAAGCAAAGTAAAGCTTTGGTAAGGCTTTTAAGGAATTTAACATTTGTGTGCTCCAGAAATTTAAGAATAAAGCCATCCAGGCAGGCAAGCTCTTTTCAACACTCCACTTTCCCAAGCAAAAGGTAGATTGAAAATAACGTGCCTTCTTCAGCTGGGATGTGGGACTATTCATGAAGGAAGGCGGGAAGTGCTTTTTTCTGGCTCCAGCATAAACAAGAAACACTTTGTAAGCAGAATTTTCTGTTTCCCCTTTAAAAGAGCCTGTGTGCATGCAGTGAGCTTAAATACTGTAATATCTTGTTGGAGAACATCTGAGGAGGACTCACGATGATAAGAAAGCAAGCAAGAATTTGGCAGGGAGTTGGCAGGGAAATACTGTAGTTTTAACAAACTGTGGCATTTCTGACAATATAAAGACTTCTTGTGCCTGATGTCAACCCTTCACTTTCTGCCATTCATAAGCCCTACTGGGTGCATAATGCTGATAAGTTTACTTGTGTGCAGAGGGGAGAATATTAAATGAATGTAAAGAAAGCATTCTCCATGGGAGAAAGAGATTTTGTGCTTTTTCCAATTAAGCTCCTCAGTAAAACTGACATGGAAATGGCCAAATTTAACATTTTAAGAATTGAGTTCCAAACTGTATAAAATAGGATCTCTGCTAGATGGGATTTCTAGGAGCTTCATCATCACAGGGCTCTGACTCACACATCACAGCCTGCTGTTAACACACACCGAGACTTATGGCATTTTAATGTAACATTTCAGGCTGCGACCTGTGGTGGCTAAGGAAGGAACAAATGAGCTTCCTTTCAGGTGCTTCTGGGAGGGGATGTCACCACTGGCCACAGGGAAATACAGGAATGGCTCTTAGCTGGAAATTTCATAGTGAATAAAAAATACACCTGGCAGAGTATGGCTAGCTTTCCATGGATCATCTTGAGCATGTACATGTACTGTACAAAAAAATGCAAAACTTAATCCCACACTCTCCCCTCTGTTGGTGGTGGTGGTTGTTCTCAGTGGCCTTTAACTTAAGGTTGCAACCATGCAAGATTTCATATTGGGACCCTTTGTAAGGAAAAACAAAATAATTCAGGAGAGAGAGTACAGTTAATTTACTGCACCTGCAGTGTGGTATAAGTTCCAAGAATCTTTTCTGGACCTGTTATGACTTTAACAAAGTTGCTGGTTCTAATTTACCGATAAATGATGTACTTGGCTGTTTGAAAAGGAAGAGCCTCATCCAGAGATATGATTTAAATAATTAGAGGAACTATGCTTCCCTCTCCAATAAAATACATCTGCCTGATCTGTAATATATTTATATCTTTCCTCTTCATAATAAGAAACTGTGTTTCAGAGATTAGCAGGCTGCTTGAACCACTGCAAAGAGTAAATATAATTTGTAGCTGGCTCTTTTACAGCACTCTTCATCCACAATGTAAAAACATTTTATTAAGACAGGTAAACATTACCACCATGTTGTTATCAAGCACAACAAAACAGAGACTTGTTCTCTATAATAAGGTAAGTAAATAACCAAGCTGAAATCATCCTATTTCCAAGCCAATCTCTATACACCAAAGGCTCCAGCTCTTTCTATATGCAACTAATAGTTTTTATTGCATCCCAAAATCCCACTAGGGATATGGGCCCTCGTATTCGAACATCTGTAGAAACATATATGAGAATTTTCTCCAATGACTACTGACTGTTCAAAGGCAAATGCTTTAGAGCATATAAAAAAGCTCATATTTTTGATTAAAACTATACTACTAACATAATTGCTGAGAAACATAGTACCATGTTTCAGATGCTAAAAGAAAAAGAATAAATGAATGCACCAATGCATGAAGAAACAAAAGCATAACAGCACATCGCAAAAAAAAAAAAAAGTTTTATAAGAGAAGTTTTATACAGAGAGAGAGGTAAAATGTTGCATATCTGGTATGTTCAGAAAAATCAGAAAAGAGATTTTCAGAGGTGAGACAAAAAAGAAAGCCCATTGATGGGCACCTAGTTAGTATGAATATCTTTGTTAACGGTCTTAAAGAATTATATCCCATTCATTTGAACTATGGGAAAACATAGGTTATATTTTGTATTTTGTATAAAACGTCCTTTGTTGTGATAAACGTGTATTACATTTTCTCTCAGTTTTTATTTTATAAATATAAAACCATAAATATAAAACTGATATCCAAACCAGAAAAGGCACTAAACATTTGTGACAAAACAAAAGAGAACAAAAAAAAATCAAAATAAGCACATACTCATGGGTGGCATATCACCAATTTAATTAAACCATTTAACCAGATACCAGAATAAGATTCGATTCTTATGTCACCAGGCATACCTTCCTCACTGTTAGGTTACTCTTTTGAATTTTTTTCTAAATGTTGCAGTTTTTAGGGCTGGAGTATATAGAATTTTAAAATTGAGCTCCAAAGAACTAAACAAAGTGCTTTCACTGCGTGAGAAAAAATTAACCATTGGGATAAAGAAACCAAAATTTTGCCAACAAATAAATGAGAGCATGAGAATGAATAATGGATTACACAAGCAAATAAAATGTATAAGTTGGATTTTAAATGGAATATGGATGTGAACTAAAAGGAAAGTGTAGATCTCCTGGAAGAATATAGTACTTTTCAGACAAACAAATGATGAAAAAGCAGTGAAATAGGGCTTCCTGATACCCAAGTTAGAAGGTCTGTCAGGTTCCAACCTCGTCTTCCATCTGTTCCTCTAGTATGTTTGCATTTTGGCTCATTGGCTTTTTACCACCTTTACTTCTTCTACTTTTCCATTTTTTTATTCTTTTCCTTTCCAGTTTCTCCTACTAGGCTTTATAATTTGTCACAATATCAAGTTAGACTCTAAAGGCAAAGTCACCTTTTATGGCACTCTTAAACTTTTCAGGTTCTTCCACTTTGAAAGAAAATAACTAGAGGGTTAAAAAGAAATAAGGCAGGAAAAATGAAAGTGTTGGCTGGGGCTCCTTTCCTTTTGTCTTCTGTGCTGTTTTTCCTGAGTACTTCTTGCACTACCTTCCTTATAGGATCTTCTTCCTATAGCAAAGGAAGAAAATGAAAAGATTAACGGCTACAATGTCTTCAAAATAATCCTGTATTTTGAAATGGTGTGAATCTTTCTCATAACTGAGGTTTGTCTTTTGTGGCAATATTTGACAAAACTGGCATAAATGTGAAGGCCTGTTATGGCAGTCTTCAGGCTGCTTAGGGCAAAGCGCTTCCATTCAAAGAGGTGCATCAGCCAGTGTTCAGAAGAACAATAGCCAGCCTTAACATATAAAGAAAGCCTTTATATAAAAAGAAAGGTCTTTGTGCTGAGAAAAATCTATATATTCTGTAATAATTTTGCAGATGACCTCCATGGTCATCTGAAAGCCTAAAAGAGAAGGAGAGGTAAGTAAAAAGGTAAGTGAGGCTTCAGGAATATACCTATTATCTTGCAGTACTTTGACTGGCAAAATATAAATTTTGCTATCACATAATATAGTTGTTGTCACCTTGGGGGTTTTCATTCTTCTAAACAGATTTTAGGTTTCAAATTCCAGTTTTGCCAAAAAATCGCTTTGGCCTTATCTCAACGATATTCTTGGGATCCTGGACCTTTCACTCAGGTCGTCATACAGGACTTCACACAGGATCAATACACAGCTAAAGTCAATCAGAGAGAAAATTCCTGGACCTCAAATAATTATGATTATGATGCATGGTACCTGGTACCACTCTCAATCTTATTACCTCTGCCTTTTGAAAGGACCGGTTGTTTTGACACAGAGTAGTACTGATGCCACTATACTGATTCTGACTCTTGTCTAACTTAATTAGTTTGATGATATCTAACGGATATGTCTTGGAAGACTTTGAGCAAATCACATAGCTACTCTAGCTGGAATCAAAAGCCTGGGAAATGTTTCTGTGTAGTTTCAAATAGTCTTTCACTTTACTATAGATTTCCTAATTTCTATTTGAATATTGCATTGCCAATTTGCCTCAACCAATTTTAAGTCTTTCCATTTTTTATTTTCCCTTGCCCTCAGATTTGCCCTTGGACTCAGATTTGCCCTCAGATTTGCCCTTGGCCCTCTCTATCTGGTGTCTGACACTGCTGAACATAATAGGAGAACAGGTAAGTCAGTGTTACCAGAATCCAGTCGCCTCTGGTAGAACCATTTCCTGTACAAAGGTCTTCTCTAGGGAAAATGACACTGAGAAATAAACACCTAGCATGCTGGGAAAAGGCTAGAAAAGATGGAAAAGAGTGTATGCCAGCGATGAGTGAAAACAACATGCTGAGACAGAGAAAATACAGACTGAAATGAGGACATTTATATATGAAGAGATAAAAATCTCTTTTCACACATGGCTTTCCAAAGGAGATATCGAGCCCTGAACTGAGTCCTGAGTTCCTGGCACTGAACAAATTAAAAAAATGACTCCAGCAGAACTGATTTATAACACTTCAGTGAAGGAAACCCATCATGATGCCAAATTTCTAGCAAAGAAGGCCGTGGAAGACATCTGTTATCACTTCTCCAACTTCCCAACATCTCCTGTCATCTCCAGTAATCAGGGGTCACTATTTCCTCAGGAAATAACAACAGTTGGAAACAAGATCTAGGAATGGCGGCTGCAGCTGCACTGCAGCCTTTTTCTTGAGCTTGAAAGTTTGCAAAAAAAATCGCAACTTTAACTCCTTCAAGGCCAGCATGTCATTTTCTATGTTTGTTCATGATACCGCAACACCACAGAGACGATCCCTATCCATCGTGTGCCTGCTAGCCCACTTGTAAAGTGTTAGGGCAAGTCTGAGACAGGTGCATTCATAAAACGAACAATTTTTGTCAGACACTTGTGGATCCCAGACAAATACCACAGGAGAGTCTAAAGGTCTTCCTGCCCTCTAACCAGTGCATAAAAAAAGATTTTGAATAAATATTTAAATAATCTGGAGCACCAAGGCTGTGATAGTCTGCAATTTTCTTGGAATATGTCTGAAGTCTACCCAGCAAATTAGCACCAGTAGTGTAGAATTTTTAACTGGGAATATGCACTTCTGAGAAGGTAAGAGAAATGTGTATTATCCGATTGTGTGCTCAGAAAAGGCGATACACATCTATAACTTTCTTCTATTTTTCATAGCTTCTAGGAATGGTTAATTTACACTTAGTTTTTTATTTATTTATTTGTTTTACTTTCAATTCCATGTTAAAAGTGGGGGAGTGCATACACACTTACACAACTGATTTTTTGGTTCAGAAGTTTTACTGACCTAATTACCAAAAATTACACCCCAAATTACCAAAAATTTAGTTTGACTAAAACTAAAGTTATTTGCCTCTTATGTTATCCTGAAATTAAAAAAAAAAAAAAGTAGATGTAGAAATGATGTAGAAGACACATAGACACACAGGAGTTGAGATCATGCCCCATTTTTTTATTTAGAATTTATACGCATGTGGGAAATTCTGCTCCTGAAGGCTTTAATGTTTTTTTTTTCCTTGATAATTGTGTTTAATTAATTGTTTGATTGTAAGGGGATAGTGTTGCTGCCACACTGCATTCCCCATATTCAGGACCCTATACACTCTGTAGCTGCAAATGCTTGAAAGCAACAGCCACCAATCCCTCATCAGGGTCATTAGCCTTGTGTGAGAAGACCATGCATACACTTGTTTGCAGACAGATATATCTTTTTAGTTCCCAAACCATATCAGTAAAAACTGCTTCTAACGTAGTGAGCCAATGACTGTTCACAGGAAAACCTGCTGAAAGGCATCAAAATGTAGTGGAATCAAAATGCCACAGAGAATCTGTGAATCATCCACAGAGATTTTCGCTTGCTATTGCTTTGACTTCGTTAATGGTAATAAATTGTTCCTGACAAATATTTTTCCTGACTCTTGGCTTAGACTTCCAGATAAGGTAGAATAAATGTACCTCAAAATGCTGTCACAAATGATGGAGCCCTTTAGGAAGGACAGGCCATTGATTCTGTTATGTTTTCATATTATGTTTTCATATTTGATATTGATCAGGACAACAATTGTTGTATGAAGTTTGGTGATACTCTCACATTTAGATACAAAATAGTGTGTGATGCTTTTCCAGTTCTAGACAGCATGATAAAGCATGTAAAGATGTTGCTTGTTGCACTGCAAGACATTTTGTATTAGAGTATCCAGATTGCTTTATTTTTTACTTAATGTATTAAAATTACTCTAATAAAATAATTATAGACAGAGTTCACCCTGTCTTGTTATGCAACATATTCCTACTACAAATTCTTGATGATATGAATAATAGGAAAAATTTTAAAAATGGAATAATTTTGACTAAAAGGAAAAATAAAACATATGCCTTATGAAAGTGGAAAGGAGAATGATTAACTATTTTCAGGAATTCCAGATAAAATATATCTGTTGTGATTTTTCTTGAGCAACTGCAGCAACAATGACAGTAGTCTTCATTTATTAGGGAAGTATTTCATTTATTAAGTTCTTTCTAAAAGTGAAGATAAACATTTTTATTGTCCATAATTTTGCGTCCCATATTTACACATTCCTATCATACTTGTGGAAGAAATCCTAAAGCCCACAGAAAATGAATCATTTGGAAGAGAACATGTGAGATAGATACTACCAGATCTATTACTGAATATAATCTATCCTGTAATTATATTGTGGGTTTTTTTGCATCTGATCTACTGCCATCTCACTTTCTTCCGCAGGCACTGAAATTCCTATTTGTGTCAGCACTTCGCTTGGAAATGAACAATAGAGCACACACACATTACCCCCTTTTTATTTTTTAGTGAAATTGAGTTGTGATTTGGCAATCTTTACACTACATTAATGTAAATCTCTATACAACAGTATTTTAATTAGAACTAAGGACAAATCACATGGCATGGTTTAGAGACCTTAGTCTCAAATCACCCTGCTATAATAAAGTAGACTGATTCTGTCAAGACCATGAACATTTGTCATGAGGAAACAATGAAAAGATTTGCATGTCAACATCCAGAGCATATATTAAACACTACCTGATCATTGAAGAAGTGCTGATACAGTGAAAGCAGAAGAAGAAATCCTTGCCATAATGAGCATAATATCTTTTTTTGGTCCCTGTGCTGACATTGGAAGGTTTTCTTCACTTTTGTGTTCCCTTCTAGGTCAAGTCCATATTAATTGCACCAATAGTGAATGCTTTACCATCTGATCAGAAACAAAATTTTCTGAGGTACAAAACTAATTTTAATTGATAAGAATATATTCTTCTACTTAAAATATTTCTTTCCCTTTGAGCCAACTCCATAGATTTGACTGAGGGAAACAGCTGTGCAATGAGATAATGCAGTATTTCGTGGTTGGGCATATTCCTTTTACTTTCTGTAACAGAGATTTCACTGTCCTATCATCCCTGATCCTTCCAACAACAAGAAGTGCTGATCCTGACCCTTCCAATCAGTTGTATTAACAAATGACCTTTACATTAGCAACATCTCCCTTCTAGTGCAGCACAGAGCTGCATGACCAAAACACTGGCATTTTAAACATGGTAATGTGGGGCAGAGGGATGCATTGTTTAATTCTAAACCACTAATTCCCAATTTTAATCTGATTTAGAGTATTGGGTGTAATTAAAAGAGATTATAAATGAGAAGCTCCTATTTCGTTCAATCTACTTAATGTTTTAACCTCTACAATACAGAATTTGTACTTTCCAATAACTCTTATTTTTGTCCTACAAAGTCTTCTATAACTCATTTTGCACATGTTTGCTTGAAATGAAAACAAATGACAAGTCACCATTTGCCAAAGGAACTTTAAGTTCAGGGATTTCATTTGTTTGTTTTACATATAGCCCATATATAAATGTGTGTTCCTTAATCTTATTCTTTTATTTGCCCTTTATGATGGGAAAAAAAAAAAGGATAAAAGGGATCAAACTTAAAGCTATTTTTTAGCAGTTCATAAATGATTTAAAATTAGATAGTCCTTTCCCAGTGCTCAGGGCCACAGAAAAGAGAGACTAACACACCTGCCATTAGCTCTCCTGTTCTGAGGGTTACCCCGTGCAGAATCTGAGGTCCAGATGGCTGCACTGTAGTGCAAGAATAGCAAAGTCTCTCTTTCAGTTGTTTTCTCTTGTTAGGTATATTGAAAGCCTGGTGGTAAACTCCCTTCTCTGACTCCACCAGCTGCAGATCATCAGAAAATTCTTTCCTGACAAAGGAACTAAGGAACTTTCAATAAATATACAATCCATTTTTGCCCCCTATAAAATGCATAAACTGGTAAAAGAAAATAGTTCAGTCTGCAAAATCTTAGCCTCTTTTGTTAAAATATGACATCTCCATGTTTTCTTCTGGGCATGTCCACTTCAATAGCTACCCCTCAACCTTTATCCTCTGTGTCATGGAAGTTGCAGGCTTTTGAATCCCTTCTGTCTAGTCTGAATATTTTGACTTTAAAGTCAAAACAGCAAAGGATCAGCAAAATAAAAGTTATGACACGTTTTGCTAGGTATGAAAACATCTGTTTATATTCAGTACTACTATTTTAATACACATGAAACTGTAACAGAGGCATTCTATGTTTGGGGCCACTATAGGAATATTATGCATGTACATAGGCAGATCTTCCTGGAGGGCACAGCTTGCAAAAATACCTCCAATAATTGCCTTACACGTCCATGGTGGGAACATTATTTGTATGTATTGTCTCTCAGAAAGACTCACATGCTCAGATCTGCCGGAAGCTAAAGTCATCATCCATGGCAGACTACTCCCCAAGTGTGCAAAATATCTGTTCAATTTTCACTGCTTGAAAAGCAGGTGCCTCTCAAGCAGATACCTGGTACATCTGTTTAGAGGCAGATGAATCAAGAATCCAGTGCCCTTTGGGCAAGTAGCTCTTCTGACCTGCTCAAAAAGAAGGTCACTGTCAAGGGTGCCTCCAGGGCATGTTCTGTTCACTCAGTTTGCATGGCAGGTTTGTATTAAAATGAGCTACTAGGCCTGTAACTGGACTCAGGGCTAGAGAGCAGAAAAATATTCAGGCAAGGAGTCAAGTCAGTCTCTCTTAAAGGTCAGTTAGGCCCTGTGAAAACAAGGACTTCATTGCCAAACTACAGTTTTCTATTTCATTTTGCTCTCTCATTTGTCTGCTCTTTAGCTTGTTTGTTGCCCCTGTTCCACAAAGCCTTCTCCACAGTAAGTCACCACAAAAACATATACAAAGTAAAATAGATAGATAAAATAGATGTAGCTCTTTGGTAGGAGTTATGATTTTCTGCAGTCTAACCTCCCTCTTTCTTTATGAATCGTGCAGAATAGATCCAAATCCAAGCACCATGCTGGAAAAATTAAGAGTAACTTGTTTTGTGCTGAGCAGTTTCTGCCACAAGGTCACCAGCAGATGAAAAGAGCACAGTAAAACTCAGAATATTTCTCTTTCCTCCACACGGCTAACTGAATGGCTAAGGACAAGAGAGTGATGGAAGACAACTTAAATTGCCTCTGTGGCACTGTAGGAGTCCGCTTTAGCAAGGAATTTTCGGCTGCTCATGTCTTAAGCCTATCTTTTCTCACTGGAGTCCCAAAAGTAGAATATAGGCAATCTTTTCCTGTGATTTTCTTTTCAAAACAATGTGAGCCATTTCTTTAAAATGGAAATTGTGAAATTAAAAAGGTAATTTTCACATAACAACAAAGAAAAGCAGATTTTAGAGTTATTGATTTTGGGTATGATTTCAAAATTGTTTTTATTTCCAAAATTGAATTTACTTGTGTAGACAAAAGAAAATATTTCAGAACTATTTCTAGTAAGGGTTTAAGTTGCCCTAATCTGAAAATTTGTGTTGTGTGGTTCATAAACACTGAAGCAAGGGAGAAAAAGAGAATGGCAAACTTTGCATGCTGATCAAGGACAGGAAATCCATCTCTTTTGCAGCTCTCATTTTTGCTCTTTGCAGGCTTCTTCCATGGGTTACCATAGCTACAGCTCAACAGAAGAAGTTGCTGGAGAGGCAGGTAAGCAATATGTTCTTCAGACTGCCTTCGCTGTGTGTTCACTGCTGCTCCTTTAGGCCTTGGCTGACCCGGAATGATGGGGGCTGTGCTCCCAGCACTGATGCCAGCTTCCCTGACCAGCAGGCCAAAACTGGTCGTGTCCTAGGCAGCTTCTGCATGACAGGTCTCAATATAACACATCAGAACATGATATAATTTGAAAAACTAGTGCTTCATGAGTAAGACACTATTGCAAGCTGGTGGTATACATAGTAGACCTACATACGCAGGGCGGTCGCTATCGGAGCATGTCTGAATTCTTCAGTCATTGGTCTTTGTTCACTGTTTCTCCTGAAGGTTTCAGTCATTCTTCTTCCAAAAATTTACCCAGATATACATGCATTCTTCACTTCTGATGGCTCATAAATTTACAAAGGTTTACAAAGAACAGCAAGTCAAAATTCTCATGGCTTCCTGGCAAGAAACTGTTATGATATCATTTTCTGAGCGGATATGATTTGAATTGATTCCTGGCCATACATAGTTTTCCTTGTTTGGTTATTTTATCACTTAGACTTTTAATTTAAAAAGTATAACCTTTCCATATATGAAAATGTATTTATTTTCTTCTTTATCCAGCCCCAGAAACTAGTAAACAGAAGATATTACATGGTTGATATGAAACATATCCATCCAGTTGCTCAGCAGGGAATTTCCTGGATCAAAAATTCATTTAAATAGAGTCTTGATACAGTTTTATTCAGACATTTTTTGATAGATCACATTCTCATATGTCAAAAGCAGTTTTTAATTTTAAGAGCAGAACACTACACATGCTACTTTTTGACCTCAGCTGTGAAAACTTTGTATATAATTCTCCTACATGCTTGTATTCTGCATGACTGGATTAATGAATACAAGAATAATAGGCCTCCAAGGTGATTTACATGCATTGATTAAATGTCAGCATTGAAATGTAGTGAGTTCAATTACTACAGATGCTGGGAACAAAGACCAGGAGATTGTAACATTGGTTAAACAAGTTACTTATCAATTCTTTTTAGCATATAATTAAATTTTCTTGTTTCACCAAAAGAATACTCAACTAAAACATTTAGGAAGTTGCTCATAAAGTTATTATTTAATTTTGCAGATGCAAGACATACTATTAATTCTTTTACTGTATGTTGTTGTGCACAGTACTACAGAGGTAGGGAAGACTTTCACATTTGCTATGTAAGAAAAAAAATAAAAATGGTCAAGAGATAAGTGATCAGAGAAAACAAAATAAAGACCTAGTACCAGTGTAGCTTGAAAAAGCAACAGTAAAAGTGGATTAGAGTTCTACCTCTCCAAAATACTTGAAAAATGTGATCATGACAGATGATAGGCAAATTGTTAAACTCATGCTCAAGGAAGAAGCCATGTTTAAATCATTATCAGTATACAGTATACAGTAAATAGCCATTTTATCCCCCATGACAAACCCCCTCAATAGTGAAGTCTCCCAGAAGATAACATAACTCAGAATTACCTTCACAAGTGAAAAATCAACCAGTGATCCAAAATGTCAAAACTACTGCATGCATCAATACCTCCATATGTCTGGGTTTCATACCCGACTTATGCACAAGGTGTCAGCTGTCGTCTTAGCCACATGAGAAGTGGCAAGTACATGTTATGTAATCTCACATATTGTACACAGCCCCTTCATATAGCAGTGATAGTAATTAACAATTGAGAGACATTACTATGTCCATCAGAATCCCTTAGGTGAATTCATAATGAATATAGAAGGTGGTTCATCTCAGGTATCTATGAAACAGCAGAGAACCAGGTGGTCAAAATCTAACTTAGGTTATAAGCAGGAAAAAGAGAATATTTGCTATGAAAAGATTGTTTAATTCAACCATGATTTAAGACAGAGACAGTATATATACACATTTTTAAAATGTAATGTACACAGCAACATTAAAAATAAAATCTCAGCTCTTCAACAACTTATCATGTAAATGTATATACTTATAACTTCATATTGTAACAATACTTCAGCACTTATATGTAAAGTCTGAAAAACATTCTCAGTATACTTATTACACTATTTCTTCTTAACACAGTTTGGAAATCCTTCTGCCTCCTGGTTTTTTTTTTTTTTTTTTCCAAACTCTTGATTTTTCTGAAAGATTTCCCTGCTATTTACTGTGGTGATGAATGCCAATAACAGCACTAGCCCAAGTGGTCATGGCTCATGTAATTCTGAGTTTTTACCTCTTTCTGGGTCAGGACGGGGTCATGATGTCTCCTTATGAGAGAATTGTGGATGGAGAATTAAGAGTACAAAAAACTATTGACAGGGGTTATTACATTTCTCCTCAGTTTCCCCAGAATTGATTTGGGGGTGACAGAGAAAAGACAGATAGCTTATAAAGACATCAAATAGTTAATTTCCAGCTGATCAAAAAAGAAAGAGGCTCCCGGAGGCTTATGTTGGATCTTGATATTTATTGAACTTTAAGCTACAACCAACAGGCTGGTTAATAACAATTCATGCAGCTGTCAATCTTTTTGACCAATGTCATCAATATTTCATGCTGCCAAATAACAACAATTAAGAAGCAGGACTGCAAGAAGCACTCGGGGCAAAAGTGTTTCTAACACCATAATGAAATCGACAGTGTAGGACAGACATTTCCAATGGGCATTCGGAGAAAGATTTTTCTGTGATTTTGTTTTCAAAACAATGTGAGCTACTGTTCTTTATTACACATGTAGTGTATTGGTGAAATGGGTAAATTTCATAATCTCAACCTGCAAAACTCAAATAAATATGCCTTTTGGAACATATGTAAATTAAGATATGAATAGCTATTGTACCTGTAGTGTTTATACTCAGCATTAACTGGGATATCTGCCCTGCAACCCAAATAAATAAAGTAACAAACTCTATTGCTTTCCAAAAACTTCAATCAAATGTCAGAATTTTACTTTAAGCAGACCATATCAGCAGTTCTGCTTCCAAACATAATCATAACCATAAAAAACTTTGCAATGTTGACTAGAAATGGCTAAAAGTATAAGTAAGTAAACAAATAAAAAGGAAGCTATGCCCTTCCCATTACCTTCCATAAGCAAAATTTTATGGCAAGATTTTAAATATTTTATAATCCAGATAGAAATAAAAATGTTATTTTAGAAATAAAACACTTATTTCAGTGTTTTAAAGAAAATTAATAGTACTTACATGTCTATGTATTCTAACTCAGCAGGCATCACACCAATTTTGCAGTAAAGTGATACAAGGCCAGGAATAAATTTAAACTGTATCAATTTACATGTCTGATCAAGCTCATTTTTCATACCTTTTAATGTCTTTTCTATCCAACACACATTTCTCTATTTGTCTTGAGCTATATCTTGAACTTAGAGAAGTGGCCAGATAAGATTGAACTATTATCCATAATAACTGTTTGGTACTTGTTGCTTTTTCAAACTGCTCAAGAACAGATTTTTAGCTCAGATGCTTTTTATTTGATGTCATCAAAGAGAAACAAATGTAAAGACTCCAAAATAATGACAAAATCCAAACTAGCACAGATAAGACTCACTAATCTTTGCCTGCAAACAGCTTTGCAACTTCACTCTACTTACTAATGTTGCATGTTACGCAGACTAGTACAGTATTCTGCAATAGTTTTCTTAAATAACCCAAGTCCTCCTGATCTTTAGGCCTACTAATATAAATAGAAGTTTTTAAATTCAAAAATGAACTTTTTATCAAACAGGAGAATATACTTGCATGACTAAAAAAAAAAAGGAGAATGATGCTTAAGAATTCAAAAAGTACATGCTAAAACCTAAATGTAATGAATGCTAAGTGTAATGAAAATCAACTGAAAGCTCTTACATGCTTGGTTGACCTTTTATCTTTGAATTGAAAAAGTGAAAAGATGTACATCACACTACTTCAAATGTTTAAATCTTTAAATCAATTGTAAAATAGGTTAAAGTTGTATGTTACTTTCGAAGAAAAAAAACCAAAAACCTAAAGAAACATAGTGGGCCTCAAATGGGACAAAATGTGCATTTAAGACACAGGAAATAGATATGTGTCCCACCATCTGGATCACTGAGGATCAGGGAAGCCAAGTGAACTAAAAAACTCACTTCTTCCATCAGCTGCACATGGGTGAAACATGCTCTTTAGATCACTCACACTAAGTTCCTAGGGATCTCTGAGAGAAGAAAATGGGCAGAAAGTGAGAAATTAGGAGAAATGAACAATCAAAGGTTTCTTTCCAGCATAAAGCTGGAACATGACAGGGATGCGCTCCCAGTCCTTGGGCCTGGGATATGTTCCTCAGTCTAACGGTACCAACACAGCTGGATGCTTATCTATACAGAAAGAAAAAAGATTGCCCACAAAAGTAAGGCTTAAGCTAGCTAGTTTAAAGTAGTGGGTCATCAGGAGAAGTATTATTTCCCATGGGACAATTCTTTATTACTACTTCTCTTGCAGCTAGACCACCATCATTCCATTAAACCTTTTGATATATCTGCCTTCTCCATGGCTACTAATCCACTAATCTCCTTTGCTCCTCCCATATATCTACCTCACTGTTTTAACTGCTCAGTCCTTACTCTCTTATTAAAACTCTGGTAGTTTTAGTGATAGAACAGTACATTTCTTTCACATTTTTCACTTCTCTCCACATCCAGAATATGGAATTCTGAAATATTTGATATATTGTAAGTGATGGTAAAAATTCTATCAGAGAGGCCCCTACAGGAACTTCTCTGCTCTTGATTTTATTGATTGTGACTAGATATAATTCCCTGTGAATATGATACGGAACAGAATGATAGGGGACAGAACTTGCATAGAAACAGTTAAAAGTGAAATTAGGATTTAGATTCTCTACCTTAAAGTTTGTGCCATTGAGATGGCTTGTAGGGACCTCTTCTGAAGAACATAATGGACGGGCTGGATTAGAAAGACTGAAGCAAAAATAAGAACTATATTTAGCAATTCTTACTTTCTGATCTCTGTTTCAAAAATTTGCATAAAAACAGTTACTAGTTATGACAGTGTAGCTCCTCACTGTCCAAAATATTTAACATGTTTCAAATTTCAAACTACAAAAAAGGGATGTTACTAATTAATTCTTAGCTCTCTTGACATAACTGTATCTAGATAATGGAAAACTTCATCAACTGTATTACACATCAAGTTAATAACTATCAGCCAATTTAATCTCTTAGGAAAGTAAAACATAAACAAATATTAGATGTCTCAGAGTGAACCTCAGTAGAGAATTCCTACGTTCAGGTTAAAGTGAACTACAATAATCTAATGTGATTGGAGACTGATATGTTCTGAGTTTATTACACTGGGCATCATAGCCTTTATTTGACAAGCAAATGGAGAAAGAACATGGAGATGTGGTACACTAGACATGCAAGTAACATTTTCTCACAAATAACTGTGAACATTTTAAGTGTGCTGTTACCTCTTTGGCTACTGATGCAACAAGAACTGCCAACATTTTAGGATATCTTTGATATCTTTTGAATTTCCCAACATCAAGAAAAAGCACAATTTCATGGCATATTAAACCAAGCTATTGGTGCAGTAGGTGAGCAGATTGTATGATTTCCTCTTTGCATCTAGAATCTAAAATCTAAAAACCAGTACTTCATAGAAAAGGTTTCCTACTTAATGTTCTATTATTAGTCATGGGGCAGAAGAGGGTTTCTATATGCATGTAGAATGTGTTAGAGGGTTAAAGGCAATTTGTCTGCCCACACAGACTTGCAATTCCATAGAAATTACTTCTTATCTTCCTACTGTGGAAGAGCCAGAGAAAGGCAAAGGGAACCCCAACAAATCAATTTTCTGATATAGAAAAATGGAATGAGTTCAGTTCCTGCAGAGAATATATTTCAAACGTATGCTTTTGCTATACTCGCATCAGGTTTGAAAACCCTTCATTAAGAAATATGCTGGGTCTAAAAAAATGTATGTTTTGAAAACTACTGGTGTATAATTATAAAAATGAACTGTGAGTTTCCATTTTGCTGCATTTTCACACCATGATCTCCTGGTGTTTTATGAAAGCAATCTGATGAGAAGTATTTCTTAATATCATATATAAAGTAAAGTTTGTTTTTGACCAACTCAAATGTATAAAATAAACCAATATCAAATCTGTAAAAGCTAAGATGATTTCTGCAAGAAATAAAAAACAAAGAAACAAAAAAGATAGTTTGGGACTCCCTCAGTTTGGGATATCCTGTATGGGATATTTTATGGACATATAAAATTACTTTTTTTTTTGTCCAAATATCTCTCTCTTTCTGATTGATAGACAATCCTGTTCTCCTAGCAATGATTAGAAAACACACACACGTTACTGAGATTTTCAAGGACTCAACCACTTATAACCACTTTCGGTCACTGAAATTCTAATATCTACAGTAGGAGCTTAATTATATCAAAATGACCTAAACTCATTCTTTTCAAGTATAAATATATATATATTCAATTTTGTGGTGGAATGACTAGGAATTATTTAACTAACCATTCCTAGTTCTCTGCATTTCCCACACACGTCAGGCCCTGTTTAGGCAGCATTGAAAACGGGAGCAAAGAATTAGTTCTTATAATTAAAAATAATGACACACACTGCTTCAAGAGTATGTAATATGCAAAATAATAGCCCCAGGTTACAAGAACAAAGAAGATTGTCAGCCTGTACAGAATACTATACAGAACCATGTAATGTAATGTCTCTAATTAAGAGAACAACTGAAGGTACAAGATCAAGTGCTGAAGAGCCTTTTGTCTCTTCCCACTCTCCAAGATTAAGAGGTGGGTCAGCTTTCAGCCAGAAACTCCCGTGTGCTTCTCTGCTAGGGTCAGGCAGTTAAGAAGGATCCTGATCTCCATGAAATATGCGCTGAATGTCTTATCAACATGACTGGGATTTTACTTGTGCTTTATGAGTTGGCCTGTGGATCTGTGTAATGCAGTTGAGAATAAGAAATTCTCATTCTGCTCAAAGTTTTTAACTTACCTTGGGCAAGGCCATGTGTGAGACTATCAGGGGAAAACATCAGTCAGGAAAAAAAAAAAAAAAGGAATACTTTATTGCTTCAGGAAACTTTCAGTCCCATTTTGTAAGCAATATTTTAAAAAGCTACAAAAAAGGGGGGTGGGATGGGAGTGGTTAAAAATCTATCAAGTATTAGGAAATTTGAAAGCAAATTTTGAATTAAATGTTTATTCTGAATACAATAAGAAACTATACAGTTTGCAAGCTTACTTTGGATTTTCAGCCATCCCTTTTGACTTAACATGGTTTAAGCCATGATTCATGCAATTTTCTGGAGTTAAGATGATTTTGTATCTAGTTAATGTGTTCTTTTATGCAGAGTCAATGATACTTTTGTCAAGAAGGTGAGTAAGTATAGCCATAGCACTCAGCTTCCCTAGTTACTTCAAGCAATTAGCTCTAACAAAATTAAAAAGCAGCCTTATCTGCTCTTCCCTGGCAGGAATCGTATTCCATGCATTAGATTATTTTGTCTTCTTGGAGAATACTGGCAGCACATAGACATAAATGGGTTTGCTATATTTTTTCAGCAGGCATGGCACAACCAGCTCCTGGTTTCTCTGAGACCTGAGCAGCATGGCATAATGATGCAGTGGAAAGAAGTGGTGAGATGATGTTCTTCATTGGGAAAGTTGCAGATGTTGTCTAAGCCACAGCTTTGGCAAGGAACTTCCTTTGCATGTTTAAGTTGCAATTTCAAAAGATGGATAAGAAACTGGAGATGGATGTGTGTAAAGTTCTGAAAAACTCTGGAAATATGATTAGGACCTCAGTTCATCTATAAAGCTGTGTAAGACATGTAAGAAATTGTATGCCTTTAAATACATTTGGCTTCAGGACTGGCTTTCATGGAGCGGATGAGTGGTTTTCTCAGAGAAAAGCCCTGTTAAGATGAATAAAGGATTCTTATAACACAGCAATAATGTATTCTCTGGTGATCAGGATGTTACCTGCATGGACAGAAAGCAACCCCTTTATTTATTTATTTATTTATTTGGCTTAATGAGAACTTCAGATATTGGAAGCAGAAGATGCTGCTATTTTGACAAAATGATTGAATGATACTGATGTAATTCCTACCTTCAGTTCCTCAGGCCTGCCCTGGGCACAACTGACTTTCAGGTAATAGATTCAGATAACAGGATTCTTCAGTATTTATGTTACCAGATTTTCCATGCACCTTCACAATCTGTGTTCTTTACACTGTTTTCCTCCACCTCTCTGTCTCAGCTGCAGACTGAACCCAGACATCTTGTTAGAGCTAAAGTACAGTCTGAAACCTTGATAATATGTGGAAATATTTTTATAGTAGTTATTTCTTACTCAGTTGATATAAGCAATATCTTCCTCTGTCCGTGTACCTAATAACTGTAAAGCAAAACAGTTCTTTTCCTAGAAAGGACATTATTATAATAAACCAATTCTTACTAATTTATCTTTTTACAAAGGCATCTTTTCTGTATGACCCTTTGACTGCTGAATATTACAGTTAAGTTGGTACATGCTGTTAAAAATATTGCTCTATTTTGCCTTTAGCAATCATGCAGCAAAATATTGCTCAGCATGAAAACGAAATGATAAAGATAAGGCAGTTAATAATTGGAAGATATGCTACTGTATCTCTTGTTATTAAAATGAGAAACACAAGAGGATTTGGAATACATATCCTTAATTATTTTTGTCTGTCTGATGAGGAAATAAAGAACAAACGTCAAAAATAAACCAGAATCTTTTTTTATTATTATTTTATGAGATTTAAATCATTTATTTTCCATGGGGACTACTCCCCACATTTAGGGTCTGTAACTCCAATCAATTTTATGAAGCACTTTTACCAATAATTTAGACCTGATTAACATATGTGACTGCAAATATTGAGAGTTTTATTGCTATTACTCTTGGATTATTCTTATGTCCCTACAAAAAATTCTAGATAGATAAACTTCATGACTCATATCTTCACTTAACATCAGCAGTTCTAATGTCCCATAAGTCACAGCTTCTATCCCTATTGGATTTCAAGAAAGTGGTGAAGAAAGTACAAATAAAACCAAAACAAAATCCTTAGGAAATAAACAGTTCGACTATAAGATGAAAAAACAATTGCAACTGCTTATTTGTCACAGGTAGCCTAGTTTTGCAGTCCAGATAGAATTAACCAATTTATTAAGAGCTTAAGAATAAAATTGAAGATTCTTCTGGGTCCCCACATCTAGTTATCAAATATGATTATATCATCAAATGCTTATCATGTTGCTTAATAGGAAATAGGAGGTTTGCCTCCTGAATTCATATTGAAAAACTGTTCCAGAATTTGCTCCTCTAATGCTTAGATACTTTTTTTAATTATCTCAGAAGAAAAAAAAATGGATATAAAGTATCTCTAAAGTATTTAGGCACGGAGCTAAAGAACTTTTACAGATATTGCTTGAAGGAATAAAAATAAAGCTTTGTATAACTCTCTGTGTTGTAATTTGATATGGTGCTGGGTTTTACCAAAACAGTGTACACATTTGATTAGAAACCTTCTTTGGATGCCAAATGGTATGTGAAAGAAAAAGAGCCCAGTAATTCAAGAGAATAAAATGGTTGAAAATATTTGGATATAATGTACTGGAATATGCTATTTTGTCAAAATTAAAATTTCTGGTAGGAACATACTGATTTTAATTACAATTTAATTTAATGTAAAATATATAGGGTTTCAACAAGGACATATTTGTGAATATTTTCCTTCAAGCAAGTTTTCTTTTAAAATTGTATTTTACATTAACCTACAATATAATCCAAATACAGTTTAAAATAACATCTTTTGAGTGACTGATAGGATCCTAAATTAGCCATAGTTTTGACATGGAACAGCCCTCCCCCTTTTTTTATGAAGTGGCTACACTAATGACACCAATATGTTCCCAAACCCAACTTTTACTGGACTACTCACTGAAATACAAAATATCAATGTTTTAAATAGATCTTCAGATCTTCAGTGCCAGTGCAGGAAACAAAACTGCCCTCTGCCTCATTGTGTCCTTAGCAAGTAGATTCTTTTTGCCAGTTCAGTGATGTTTGTTGTTCAGACTTCAGATAATGTCCTTGACACCCTAAAGATATTTTCCATCACCTCTGAGACCATGTCATGATGCTGCTCAGCTATAAATCCCATCTTCTTCAGAGATCTATCCTTTGGCAGTGCTGGCCTTCACCTGTGTGGACTCCAGAGGCCACACACACATGCTTAAATCTTTCTTAAAGAGTGTTAAACCTCCCACTCTTATGTTTAATTGCATATCATTTAATGTAAAATATATAGGGTTTCATACATCTCTTTTCTTGGGCCAGAGACTTTTTGTCAAATTTTGCTCACCAATCATGATTTCTTTTGTTACTAAATCACTGTCATTGTTAAAAATGGTTAAGCTCCCCTCAGTTTGTCTAAATTTTCAGGTACACATGAAATTCATGGTCTAGAGCTCCTCTGACAGTTGAAGTGACTTTGAGATCTCTGCCCTTTGGGCTGCCATAGGCAACTTTGAAAGTATTGAGTACTGTTATGCCTTGGCTTCATGTTCTGTAAGCATCCAAACTTCAAGACTCATAAATCTTCAAGAAACAGAAACATCGGAGACATTTTCCAACATGGAAAAATCCTGCATTTATTAAACAACAACAACAACAAACACCATTAATTTCTTCATCTTACAGACAAATAAACCTCTTTCTCTGAAAGCTCTGCCAAAGGGTAATAGGACACTGCAACTTTATATGCCATAAGTATAATTTCAGCACCAATAATTCTCCCTGTCATCTATTATCTCCTAGCAGAGGCATCAGCAGCAGGAACTTGCTTAATTATGTTATCAAATTTTAGTAGCTAATTTCTTTAGCTTATAACATAGGGTATATAACAATATATTTCTTTTATTGGTAGTGAAAGAAAAACCTGTAGTGGTTGTCAAATGCTTTCAGCAAACACCTTTTAATTTACTCAAAACTGATTTAGCATCTTGGATTAAAGCATAATTCAAGGTTTGACGGCTATTTCTCCACAAGAAACTAGTTATGAATAAATCAAGAGTATTAAATACATATATAAACATATATATATATTTATACATACACTACTGGAAGGTCATTTGTCTACCGCTTTGTCCTAAGGCAGGATTCATGTTAATGCCAACAGTTGTTTGTCCAATCCAATCTTAAAAGACTCTCTATAGCGAGATTCTAAAATCTGCCTAGATAATCTATTCCAGGGCTTGACTTTTCCTGTCATCAAAAAACTTTCTCTAAGATACAACTTCAGAAACATATAACCTTCTCACCTTGTTCTGTCCATTGCGAATATAAAATACAGATTATTACCATTCTTCTTACAGAATTTTAAAGTATTTAAAGCTGGTTAAAACTCCTCTCATCACTCTTTCCTCAATTTTTTCAAAATTTTCATCAAGATGACTTTGATAAGTATGTGGATAGATCTTGATATTGTTTCATAGTCCAATGTAAGGTATGAATGAAAAATTGAAAGAAATGAAAAAATGAAGAAAGAAACAAAGAAAAAGCAAAACAAAGAAAAGAAAGAAAATGAAAAATGCTTTTAACAAGGTAATGAGGAATTCATTCCGTCAGATCCTTTATAATGGCTAGGGGTTTGGAAATAATATATGATATACTGAGTAATTACTTTTCCTCTTTTTCCACTTTTTTTTTCTAAATTTATTGTCACTATTTTCAATCTAAGCACAAATTTTCGAGGGTAAAATTATTGTTTCAGTTTCCAGAACTGGCTTTTTCCTTTTCTTTTTCTTTTTCTTTTTCTTTTTCTTTTCCTTTTCCTTTTCCTTTTTCTTTTTCCTTCTCCTTTTCCTTTTTCTCTTTTTTTTTGAGAGTGTGGGATTTGCTCATTTGCTTTTAGCACAAGGAATTATTTTCATTAGCTTTAGTGCACTGGAATTACATTCCAAAGGTGCAAAGGGTCTATATTGCAAGTAATCTAGCAAAATATCATCCTTTTCTTAGAAATCACAGAAAGTGAATCTGGAATGGAGTGGAAAAAAAAGTTCATTCATTCATACTCCCTGCTAAATTAGGGATCAGCTTTTTCTATGTCTCTCCTGATAGACATTCCCATATATTTTTAAAAGCTCCCATGTTAGCATTTCCACAGCCTCCCTGAGCAGGCTGCTCCCATGTGCAATCTTGGAAGTTTGTATTGATGCCTAACCTAAATTTCTTTTGCTGCAGTTTAAGCCAGTTTAATTATGTTGAGCTGATACTCTCGTCATTCCTATTAGATGGGACATCCTGCAGATTTGGGTTAGGAGCAAGTTAAAGAAAGTTCTGTCTTTTGTTGCTTGAATAGAAATAAAGCATTTTACTGCACACTAACAAAAAGAAAAAGGAAAAGAAAAAGAAAAGAAAAAGGAAAAGGAAAAGAAAAAGAAAAAGAAAAAGAAAAAGAAAAAGAAAAAGAAAAAGAAAAAGAAAAAGAAAAAGAAAAAGGACTTCTTTACATGAATTCTGATAATTTGTAGTGCATTTTTCTCTCCTCCCATTTAAAGCCAGGAAAAAAATACATTTTCTTTATATGAGCAGATTAATTATTTTCCCATTCAACATTTTACAACCCAGATGAAATCTTTCCAAAGAACAAAAATGGACTCAGTATAATAAATATAATAATAACATGTGTGTTTTTAAAACTAATTCTTAGTAATTATAGTGACTATGGATTTGTGACTATAGCTCAGCATTTCTCCATGTCTTTTGCACGTGCATAAACCCCTGCTTTCTGCAGCAGGCAACTTCTCTTTGGGTCTTTCTGGAACAAATGTACCCACCCCTATTTAGGTAGGAGGGAACTTTTAACAAATTACAGAACTTATTGGATCCTTAACTACTCATTCAAGCAGCTGATCAGTCTGTTGTTAAAGTCACCCATATACCCTCTATCTGGGGCAGAGCACAGCTCCAAGCAATACTTTTACTCTATTGAGTGAACAAGAGGGTGGAAAAAGGAAAAGAATAGGTAGATTCTCAAGTCCAAAATACCCTCTAAGGATGTGTATTTACAAAATAAGCTTGTGCAGATCAGACTTCACTTTTGGCCCACAAGTAAAATGACTAGAACTAGAGGGGAAATCTGAGCCGTTTCTATAGCTTTGCTGTAAGGAGAAAACATCATTTTTCTCATGAAGGGGTAACTTCTTCCTCCAGGAGGACAACAGATTTGAAAAGGATTGAGTCTCTGTGTTGAAAATGTTGCAGTTTGAAAGCCGCAGTGGTAGTGGTGGTGGGGGGGGGAAGGAGATATCAAAAAAAGTATCGGATTCACAAACAGTCTGTGGACTGTAGGTCCGATCGCCTTCCTAGGAGCGAATTGAGTTCCCAAATAGTGTGATCCACTATAAGCTCGACCCTGGCAGTATCGGATTCACGAACAGTCTGTGGACTGTAGGTCCGATCGCCTTCCTAGGAGCGAATCGAGTTCCCAAATAGTGTGATCCATTATAAGCTCGACCCTGGCAGTATCGGATTCACGAACAGTCCGTGGACCGTAGGTCCGATCGCCTTCCTAGGAGCGAATCGAGTTCCCAAATAGCGTGATCCACTATAAGCTCGACCCTGGCAGTATCGGATTCACGAACAGTCCGTGGACCGTAGGTCCGATCGCCTTCCTAAGAGCGAATCGAGTTCCCAAATAGTGTCACCAACTATAAGCTCGACTCTGGCAGTATCGGATTCACGAACAGTCTGTCAACTGTAGGTCCGATCGCTTCCCCCCAAACAAGTAGTCGAGTTCACAAACAGTATGATTTATTCAAATGCAACATTTACAAAGCAGGTTTCGGATGTCAGTACAGGAAATTCTCTACTAGAGCGTGGGGTTTTTTAGCTAGTTCTGATGTACAAATGTGCAATCATCACTCACCCCAGAAGATGGGAGAGGGCTCTCAGTCTCGAGTCTCCTCAGGCAGCGTCCCAGCGCGAGGGGAGGGAAGGGGGATCAGCCTGTCGACTGACCCAGGAGTTACGATGGTTTCTTCCCCTCCAACTTTTCATCCTTAGTTCACCTTTTTATACTTTTCTTTACATTCAGGTGGAGCTTGAGTGACTAGAGTCATACTTAATATTGTTATTGATTGGTGAAAAAGTTTCTCGCTTTCATTTAAAGGTACAGTCAACCGAAAATCTAGAGCGCATGCTCAGTGAGGGGTGGTCGTACCTCGGAGGCGGGTAACTTTTGGGATGGAGGTACGGTTTTCACGTTATAATGAGCAAAGTTCAAGCAAAGTTCATCATTTGCCACCTTTGCTGGCTCAGCACCGGACTTGTTATCGTATATCTCTCATTAGACAGCCACTGTGCAGCTTATCAGCAGCCCAGCACAGGGAGTGCAACAGAGTTTGGCCGCGGAGCCTTCACCCCGCTCCATCCTCCGTTACTCCCTTTTGCAGCTGCGAGGAGGGCAGATTACGTTGCCCAGGGAACCGTGGAGGAGCAGAGTCCGTGCATACCAACCATCCTGGAAGTGGCAACTGTGTAGCACCCCAAGCAGGCCTCTGTAATGCCAGAGCTGTGTTAGGCCCTAGTTTTCCTCTCAGTTCCTGCTTTCAAACAATTCTTCCACAAACACTCCTTCCACACTATCCACCCCGTGACTATAGTCACTCAAGCTTCACATGAAGTTGTTTAGGTGTTAATATTACATGCCCTAAACATGATGCAGTTAAGCGAGTGATTGCACATTGGTACATTAGATGTGGGAAGTTACAGGAAAGGCAGTGAGTCTAGTTCTACAAGAATACATATATATACAGAAAATATTGCAGTTACAATAGTAAGTAATGCTTATAACAAACTTTGTATCCACCCCGTGACTCCAGTTACCATTGTATATTGAAATTTAGTCTCAAATTAGAGTCTTAGTACTTGGGACATCAATAGGGTCATCCACCTGTAAAGGGGTATAAGCGGTGAACTGAATCATCTTTATGTTAATAGCTTTCATTATAGTAGATTTTACACAGGATATTGCTATACTTAGGATAATTATCATCACAATGAACATCACCACATATTCTATCAAACTTTGGATCCAACCAGTGACACCAAATCCAAACCAACTAAACACCTTCGCCAGCCAGGTAGTGTTCATTGATTCCCGGAGTTCATGGGTGTCTTTCGCCACCTGTCGTATCTTCTCTAATTGGATATCCAGGTCCTGTGTAACATTAGGGATATAAATGCAGCAGTCGGTACTGGAGAGGTTTAGGTAGCCACAAAGTCCATTTTGGCGTAACAGCATCAAGTCCAGTGCCATCCGGTTCTGAAGAGTCATTTTTGATGTGGCTTGTAGTTGTTGATTGAGCAACTGTATACTAGTATCGGTGGCATTAGCTAATTTTTCTACTTGATAGGCTAGCTTACTTAACCATAATCGCGTTTGCACAGTAGCACGACCAAATCCAAAAAATCCTTCCATTCCCCAGGCTATGCGGGTGGCTGCTCCTGGGTCCTGCCACCCTTCTACATGTCCTGACAGTTCTATTTTTGCCCGTTTTGCTCGAGCCATCCAGTGGGGTCGGAGGGGAGTCCTCCTCCACATGGGGCACAATGTTGGAAGGCCCAAGGTACACTGGAGTTCAGGTAATCCAGCCCATAAGGAGGTATACATATTGCCATCACTGCAGGCCCAGATCAAACCAGCCGGAGCGTCACCAGAAGCTATACGGCAATCATTACGAGGCACAAAGTCTTCACTTACTGATTTATATTTTATGCTGTGATTATGGCACAGACAGCCTATTTTTAGGGAAATGTAAACTGGCCAATAGTGTCTGACCCAATCGTGTTGTTCCCAATTGGAGCAATTTATCACATTTTGGCAATACCACAACGCTGACTTGTTTGATACTGAGCCAAAGGAAAATCCTGGGCCAAATGGTGTAAAACCCCTGAAGTCACGGAATTCTCCAAACCAAGAGCAATCTAATTTATGTTTATGTTGAGGGGGAGTTCTTGTCTTGTCTGCTTGGAGGAGGAGATTCAGTTGCTCTGCGTTCCAGGATTTCAACCAATTTTCTGATGCAGCTAGTGGATTGCCCCTGCAGCATAGCGCGGGGCACTCCTAAAGCTAATGCTTGTCGCCATAAATCGTTACGCAGAGGGCTGTTAATTTGATTTACTGATGCCGGCAGACCCTGAAAGGGTTCCAGTTCATGTTTTGGGTATGGTCGACCCTCCAATTTTCTCGTGTGAAATACCTTCCTACCTCTCCCTGATTGTTCTGATAGAGGCTCAAGGTCTGACCATGCCATCTCTCGTCCATAACTCACCATGTCATGTAACAGCTCTGCCCAAGTAGGAACGTGTGCTGGGGGGGCGTGAAGGTTCTGATCATTATGCTGTTGGGCCCGAATGACCCTTTCCTTTAAATTTTGCATATATATCTTTGCTGTGTCAGGCAGACCCTTAATAAGGGGCCTTAGGTGAACTGGGTCTACCGGAGCCATTAACGGAACATCAAAGCGTCCTCGGTCATACATTGCCTGAATACAAGCAGCTTTCTGCATCGCCTCTGATAAGTCAGACAGTCCCCTAACTTTGATTATTAGTGGCTCGCCTCTTTCTCTGGGGTCTATTCCCCCTGCCCAGTAAGCAACTCGAGCAGTAATAGATCGATTATCATCTGGGAACCCCTCATCTAGAAACACTCCTGGTCCCCAGAAGCCTAAAGATTCTTCTCTGTCTAACAATATTCTGTCGCCACCTGAAAGGGAAACTCTCCACAAGTATTCAGTTTCGGTTTCCCCAGGCTTTCTTGAAAATTTAGTCTGCAGTTCTCCTAATTCTGAACCTGAATAAGGAGTAGTCCGAACTGTGGTGCGGGGATTCCGACCTCGGGGACCTTCAGATGTTTCGGTCTTTATCAGCGGCCGAACAGCCACTAATTCTGAGGATTCTTCTTGTATCTCTTTATCTGGCTCTCCCCATATGTCCCCATCCCAGTCCTCAGGCTCAGTGTTAGTAATTAACTTTCTGATTTGCCGCATATTAGGGGGTCGGGGTGCCTGCATCAGCATTGTTTCAATTCGCTGCTCCAGTAACTGGGTACGTCTCTTTTCCTTCTCTAATTCATACTGCAAATGTTGAATTTCTGAATTCTTACCTTGATAATCTAATTTCAATTTCTCAAATATTTTATAGTCCTTCTGCGCCTGAATTAAGCAACCGCCCAGAATAGCACAAATAACACCCTTGCCTTTGCCGTCCTTAAACTTAGCATGGCATTCCTCCATTCTTTGCAAAACCTTTTCAGGATCTGACCAATTATCTCTGGCCCAATCTTCCCCACCTTCTGAGGGACCACATTTCTGTCTCCGTAGGAATTCCTTTATCGACATCCTGCCGACTACGCCAATTTTGTGTTGAAAATGTTGCAGTTTGAAAGCCGCAGTGGTAGTGGTGGTGGGGGGGGGAAGGAGATATCAAAAAAAGTATCGGATTCACAAACAGTCTGTGGACTGTAGGTCCGATCGCCTTCCTAGGAGCGAATTGAGTTCCCAAATAGTGTGATCCACTATAAGCTCGACCCTGGCAGTATCGGATTCACGAACAGTCTGTGGACTGTAGGTCCGATCGCCTTCCTAGGAGCGAATCGAGTTCCCAAATAGTGTGATCCATTATAAGCTCGACCCTGGCAGTATCGGATTCACGAACAGTCCGTGGACCGTAGGTCCGATCGCCTTCCTAGGAGCGAATCGAGTTCCCAAATAGCGTGATCCACTATAAGCTCGACCCTGGCAGTATCGGATTCACGAACAGTCCGTGGACCGTAGGTCCGATCGCCTTCCTAAGAGCGAATCGAGTTCCCAAATAGTGTCACCAACTATAAGCTCGACTCTGGCAGTATCGGATTCACGAACAGTCTGTCAACTGTAGGTCCGATCGCTTCCCCCCAAACAAGTAGTCGAGTTCACAAACAGTATGATTTATTCAAATGCAACATTTACAAAGCAGGTTTCGGATGTCAGTACAGGAAATTCTCTACTAGAGCGTGGGGTTTTTTAGCTAGCTCTGATGTACAAATGTGCAATCATCACTCACCCCAGAAGATGGGAGAGGGCTCTCAGTCTCGAGTCTCCTCAGGCAGCGTCCCAGCGCGAGGGGAGGGAAGGGGGATCAGCCTGTCGACTGACCCAGGAGTTACGATGGTTTCTTCCCCTCCAACTTTTCATCCTTAGTTCACCTTTTTATACTTTTCTTTACATTCAGGTGGAGCTTGAGTGACTAGAGTCATACTTAATATTGTTATTGATTGGTGAAAAAGTTTCTCGCTTTCATTTAAAGGTACAGTCAACCGAAAATCTAGAGCGCATGCTCAGTGAGGGGTGGTCGTACCTCGGAGGCGGGTAACTTTTGGGATGGAGGTACGGTTTTCACGTTATAATGAGCAAAGTTCAAGCAAAGTTCATCATTTGCCACCTTTGCTGGCTCAGCACCGGACTTGTTATCGTATATCTCTCATTAGACAGCCACTGTGCAGCTTATCAGCAGCCCAGCACAGGGAGTGCAACAGAGTTTGGCCGCGGAGCCTTCACCCCGCTCCATCCTCCGTTACTCCCTTTTGCAGCTGCGAGGAGGGCAGATTACGTTGCCCAGGGAACCGTGGAGGAGCAGAGTCCGTGCATACCAACCATCCTGGAAGTGGCAACTGTGTAGCACCCCAAGCAGGCCTCTGTAATGCCAGAGCTGTGTTAGGCCCTAGTTTTCCTCTCAGTTCCTGCTTTCAAACAATTCTTCCACAAACACTCCTTCCACAGTCTCCGACAGGAGTTTTGCAGATCTCAGTTTTTGAGATCTGGGGGTTTACAGCTGCCCCATGAGCAGACCCCCATGTGAATGGAGTGTGCAGAGTGGCTCTGCAAGGGAATCTCCTCAGGAACAGAGAGAAGGGAACCCCACAGCTATTCCTTAGCTGCAATAAAAGCTTGCGCTTTTCCTGTATTTGTTACTACCAATAAATGGTACAAACAAAAATGAAAAAAAAAAAAAAAAGAAAACCCAACCATAGCACAATAACTCCACACAGTACTACCTAAGTGAGAAGCATAACTTTGCCTTCATCTGTTACTATATGCTGTCCTTACATTTTTTGTCTTTTCTTTTGTTGTGGGAGCAAGAGACTCTTTCTTCTCAGGATTCCTCAGACTATTTCTGAGAGTCTCCTCAGACTCCTTCTCCTTAGGAGTCTGATTTCACACCTTTGGTTTTCTGAAGTAACACTAGCTCTAGTCCTTTAGAAATGAGATTTCCTTGACACTCATTAAATGAAATTAATGGGTTTAATAGGTTTAATAGCAAAACAATTCATTCAATATATTAAGAAATATATCAGATGGAAACAATATCAATTTTGTAAATCTTCTTCAAACTCAGTGCTGCACTTAACACCAAGCATGCTATTCAGAGTCAGTCTCTGCAGTACTGATGTCAAAGTTATTTATCAGTTAAAAACTCATCACGCTTCATGGGCCACAATAATATTTTTTTCCACAGCAGTTCTGCAGGGAGCTCTTTGAAGGGGCATATGTAAGGGCTAGGTGTGTAAACAAAGTTTTTTGTAATTTACTTATCCTGAAGTTTCCAGTTTTATTACATGTGGAAAACAGTATGTTCATCTAAATTATACTCCTAACAGGGAGCAGCAGCAGGGAATGATGTGAGCACTGCAGAGTGCCACACTTGGGGCCAGACTAAGCTGGTCCCAAGAGGAAAGGGCAGCTTTGTTTACATCAAGGGAATTTCTACTGACATTTTATGGTGGCCCGGCTTTGTGAACAGTCAGTGAGCCTCCAGAAGTCACCTGCCAGAGCTGAACATTATAGTCTCTGCTGAGATGTGGATACCACCAAGATAGACTGTGAGAGTTCATCACAGCCTACTTCACAGCAATGAGTTAGCTCAAATCAACCCAGTGGACAGTTCCACCTAAAGAGGTTGAGTCTGCATTCTGAGAGCATGGCACGCTCTGGAGGTCAGCAAGGATGGTTAGCTACCTTCTTAAATTACTGCAATTACATCCACCACGGGAACCTGCCTGTACTTTTCCTGTTCATCTTGCAGCACCAGAAGAGAGTGGCCAGAGTAAACCAGGCAGTCTGCTCCCCACTCCTCCCCTCCCGGAAGTCTTTTTTACAGTACTATTTTCGTTATTCTACTGTGTATTTTTTATTTGTACAGTGCCTAAAGTATTAATATTATTCTTTAGAATTTTAAAGTTCCAAAAATAATTCTGTGAAAGCTTAACCTCCTCCTCTTTTCCAAATATAACATATGGTTTATTAATTATCTGTTGCCCTGAGATATACTTTCAGACTAAGAACAAATAGCACTTATGTTTTTGAAACATCATGCACTGCATTATAAACTTGTGAATGTTTTACTGTGTTTGAATCATTTAGGATGGCTCACTTTTATTTTCAAATATTTTACATACACTTTCAGTAACTGCTATGCACTGCAGATGACTTTTATTTTGGATAAGAAAAGTTTGATGATAATGGGCTGTCTAAGTCTGCTGCTCTGCTATGATACCACACCAAGTATTTTGGTTTTACAAATCAGTATTTACCTTCTGTTATATTTGCATATATACCTTTTGTGGTAAATGCTAATTGGAAATGTCAGAGTTCTCTCTCAATTTAATTAGCATAATTGCATGCAGAAAAGAGCGGAAATCTCTTTTAATTTAAATAACATTTATTAAGACTACCCAGAATATCATTGTTGATGGAGTTTCCTAGGAAACCTTAAGCATATCGACTGTCAACTTACAGAATTGTTTGACATCTAAAAATTCCTGTGAAGATGCAGCACTGGAGAAACAATATCATTCAGTGTTCCTTGATGGATTCTGTTTTTCCCTCTTCTACACAAAATGGACTGGGGAATCTATGCTGCAGAATTTTCTTCTTTTATTGTTTTATGTTCCTGCCTGTCTTCTGTTGGCTTGTTTGGGAATCAGATATACTTTGGTGGGAAATACAGTCCGCTTTACTCCCTCTACATATGTAGAGAAAGCAAACAAGCTCTTTTCATGCTGAGAGCAGAGGGTATGCTAGGTTGAGGAGTGTCTGGATAGATTTTTAGTTCTATCAGGGAAATCTGTCAGTGGAGTTTGCTCCCATCAAAAAAGTAGGATCTAAAGAAAGAAGTTGGTACTGGCATTTCTGTGTGTGAGTCAAGTGGAAAAATGTGCAAGAGTGCTTTGCAGCAATGACATGAGAGGTAGGCTGAGAAATTTAGATACAGACAGATGTATGAGACAGCCCCTTTACTCAATGTCATGCATTCTATAGCCTCCCTAAATGTCCCACTTTATTTTCAGTAAATCATTTCTGTCCTGACACATTTTCTCACACATGGTGTTAAGAAAGAAATTCACAGGAACGTACAACTGGAAAGGATTATTCAAGGAACCAAGGCAAGTCCATGGAACCTCATTTCCCATTTGGTATCTACCTATAGAACTATAGACCGACAATAAAATACCTAAAGTCACAGATGAACTATCAGAAGGTTTCTGTAATACTTCCGAAATCTGCATGTGCAGTTTCAAAGCATGATCAAAGACCCTGAAAATAACTGTGCTAAAACTTCCATAATTCTCTGAAGGAAAATTTTTAACAATTTCCTTCATAAAAATATATATAATCTCTGTTGATTCCAGAGAAAATAAAATATGTACATATATAAGAGCAATTTATGAATGAGTGGCTACACAGGCATAGGAAAGTGTGCTATACAAGTCATTTCCAGACCCTCCTGGTGTGGTGGTTGTCAAGGCCACATTGCCATTTTATGCAACCCACTGAAACAAACTTTATGGCCCTATGAAAAAATCAAGAAAACAGAAGGAGTGATACAGAAGTTTTCTGAACATTCAGTCTTGATTAAGCTCCTGGACTCTTTCAATATCAGCAAGTTCACTATCTATAGAGAAAAACAACTATAGAAAAATATGGATGAAAAGGATGTATCTGGTTTGAGGGAGGCGATCTGAATGTGCCAGGACTCTGCCCTATGTAAGGAACAGCTAGGCTTAGTTGACCTTGAGACAGAGGTGCTTTTCAAGGCTTTTAATGGGCATAAACCAATAGGAAAAAGCATAAATAAAGATGAGAACCTTCAGTAAAACCCCTGTCATTTCTGATGATTTAGATTCAAGAGTGATATTGTTTCTGTTAAGGGAATGGTAAAAAGCTGGACGTCAGCAGCCAGCGGAGAAAGACTGATCATGGACATATTGCATCCAAGCATAAAGAAAATGTTAGGAAGGGCTGCTTTCACCTCAGCTTCCTCAATTTGTGAACAGCACTACTCCAACACTCGCATCCTCTCAGGCTGACGCTTTTCAGTCATACAGTGTTTTTAAAGTGCTTCCAAAACGTTTATCCTATTGGTGTGTAAGCACTTCTACCAGCCTTCGCACTACTCTGGCAGCTGTGATCAGCCTGTGCTCCTAAGCCGGAACTCCGTTCTGTCCTTTACATGGAAGAAAGCTCTTTGCATATCATTTTCACTTATAGTCATTAAAACTCCAAATAATTCATCCTTCCAGCAAGGCCCTGAATATGCTGGAAGTCTGAAGAGCATTAGTTGCCTCTTCATTCTCCTAAAGCATTCAGAAATTTAATAAAATTTCTCCTAAAGCATTCATAAATGTAATAAAAATAGGAAGGAAGTGGTGATGTTTTACATTATCTGTTCAGGATCTTGTTTTATCTCTAAATGGCTTGAGAATCCTTAACAGGGCATGGTTGGCTTGTTAGATGATAATACATCTTTCTGCATTATGAAACTCAAGTTGCTCAAAGTACCTGTAATCCAGGATTTGGCAGCTGTCATTTACATCAGGGGCAATAGAGAAGAGCAGGAAATTGGATGCTTTTATTGTGAGCTTACGAATGAAAAGAAGGGAAGAATTAAACCCTGTTGATGTAGATATTACTGCCAGACGCTTGATCTATGAGTGTGAATGAAAGTCTTCATGAGGCAGACAAGAAAATACGTAAAGATCTATATCTAGAGAACCTCTAAGCATTATTAAATTCCATTCATAAGGACTTTCTCAGTCTGGCTGGATTTGATATTTCATTGATTTCCATGTCTTGGGAATGATTTTCACACTTTTCATTTCCATGAGGTACATCTTTGAGGGAAAAAAAAAAAAATAACGTGCAACCTCATATCAAAATCCATTTTACCCTTATTCTCTGTTGTCTTTAGCCCACTGCTAGGGAAGCCAAGTCCAGGCCAAATATCTTGGTTCATCCATCCATTTTATTAACACTGCTGGCCTAGCGTCTCACAGAAGGTATCTCTAGGCATCAAGGCATATGCCTTTCTGACTGTAGGTCTCTCTGAAGAAGGCCTATTGATAACTGTATTGAGTCCACAGGACTTTTTCACTTTAAATGCTTCTCATGGATGAGTCCAGGCTTCTATAACCTTGTCTGTACCTATTTGTGATGAGGAATCAGGGTGCAGTCTGCCTGCACCTCTGTATCTTTGTAAGAGTCTTGTGATAGATATGATCCAGGGAGCTGACTCAACTCTCATGGGTTGATTTCTTGTCCAATACTCTGTCTTAAATCTAACCATCACTAACTTCTCCTTCTAGAAGAGAATTACTATTTTACCACCAACTTTAAAGCTTCAGTGTGTCTGACTTTAAAGTCATGCTTTACAAAGAATATTTCCCATGGGGAAAAGAAAAGAATGCAGTCTCAGCATTAACCAAAATAGGAAGTGATATCTGTAACTGGGGTGTGAGCAATTCTCTGACAATTCAGGCCAATGAAGATGGCTCTGTGAATTGCCACAGTGGCTTTTATGACAGGAAAGAGAGCTGTAGTTCAGCCACTGGAATCCCTAAGAATAAAAATGCTCTTTAGCCGTCTAAATTCAGACCTTATTTAAGTGATAAAACTGAGAGAACAATCATAAGATTTGAAAATGCCTTTATAACTTACTGGCAACAAATTGAAAAATCACTTCCAAAAAGCTTCAAAATTTAGTGTATAGAATAAGTCATACTATTTTCCTGACCAAGCAGATGCTTTGATTTCAAAGCCCAAGCACTCTTAAATGGAATTTGAATGAGACTTTACATCTGATGCTGCTAAACTTTGAATAGCATCAATGCCCTAAAGCAATCACAAGTTACAAACAGAAATACACTTCTTTTGGTAAAACATATTGAGATATCATCCATTGTTTTTGGTGGATTGGTCTGAGGTTCTTGATTTCATTCTGAGGCGCGAAAACATCATAAGAAAGAACTAGGACTTCTTTATTTTCATCTACTTACCTTTTACCTTAGCTAAAAATATCAATGGAAGAAAAAGGACAGAGAAGCTGCTCTTCTTTGGGTCTAACCCCTAGCTCAGTTATATCACTATAAATCAGCAAATCTCTTGACATCTGTGGAGATAGGCCAGTTTTATAGCAGTCTGACAGAAGAACTAGGCACTAATCAGCCTGAAGAAGCCCATCAGCTGCAGTAAGGCTGCAAGACTTGTTACAGCTCTGGAAGACTGAATATCATTAGCTCTCCCTCATTTAGTTTACTGCTAGGCTTGCAATATTAGCATTGAAGTACCGCACACAAAAATAAACAGTCTGCTTCTCATGTGTCCTGTATTTCACTCCATGAAATTATTAGCTAAAAAAAAAAAATGAAACCACTGATTTCCTCAGTAACAAGTAAGCTGCCTTCCATAATTTTCTGCAGAAGAAAAACCTGTCTTTTTGCCCATTTATTTCTGTGAATATACTCTTTGTAAGGCGGGAGGTACAGCTGGCTTATAGAAACATAATAAAAATGGCACTGTGAGGCACTTTTACATAGGCTTTTAAATGGTATTTTGATAACATTTTTGATGGGTTTACAGAGCTTTCAATCCTCTCTGCTCCTTATAGCCATAAGCTCTGGGTGATTTTTGACCATTCTTTTCTTTCATGAATATTTTCTCACTAAGATGGACACAAAGTTTTTACCAACCCTGATTGGTAATTGACTGATATACAACACGATTTTAGCAAGTAGTGCTTTCTAATGACGTGGTGTCTCCCCATTGTCTTGTTCTCTTTATTTTTGTGCTCAGTTTGCAAGTTTTATGACTTTACATAATGAACTACTATTGAATGACTGGAAGTGAGACTGAAATTTTGCTTGTGGCAGCAAGTTTGAGTGCTGTGCACAAGAAGCACTCAGTACCACGCAACCACAAATATTCAATCATTAGAAAGCAAAGCTCTTCTTAGAAATAAGAAAAGCAAACGGTGGCTGAAAAGACATCTGTAATAAACAGGGAATTTTTGAAAAGCAGGTCTAATAGCAACAGAGTTGGATTCTCCCATCTCACATTTTGCCCTGGTGTATATACTATATGTAAAGAGATTCAATTGCATTTTCCTTTCACAATATCATTACAGGGCATCATTTCTAAGATTAGTATTTTCTGTCATATTAATGAGACAGTCAGGCACAACACTGTGATGAAACCCCTTGTGTAACACCACCTCAAAATCCTGATGAAGCAGCAATTCTGCCAGCTGCTCTGTAGAGTGAAATGAGGGAGAAAACAGCAAATTATCATAAATCAGGAATTTCAAAGAGCAATATGGGAAACAAGATCTTTGGAACAATTATATTTCTCAGCTTTTTTTTTTATAAAGCATATCCTAAATTTATTATACATTCATACAACTATATACAATGCATACATTAGTAAGAATATGTGAGAGCAAGTATTTTTAATCTTTATCTTCAGCTATTTTTTATTATTAAAATTACACTTCCATAATTTAGTAATACTAGAGGTTTTATGGAAAAATGTATCTATTAAGACAACAAAGATGTTCATTTTAATTGCCCAGAAATAGGTCATTGGCATTTTGTTCCATTCTTATAAACAATGACTTTCCATGTGCCCTGTGGAACTCAAATACCCATCTCTCCTATCCATACTCATTGCTAGTTCTTGATTACCCACAGGCAAATATTGCTGTTGTGGAAGACCATTTCCTGCAATCACTCACTGCACCTTTCATGAACCTGCCTTGCCATTTGTTAAGCGCTAAACAAATGGACCAAAGCAGGTAAATAGCTGATTCTGAGGCCAGTACATGTAATTCAAAGCAAGTTAATCAGCTCCATGTGCTCCTTATTGCCTATATTGTAATTAAGAGAGTAACTGTGCAAAGAGAAACAAGGTTAGTGTAAAAAAATAAGTGGAGGGCAAAGGGGGCAAATTCAGTTAACTGCACTAAATACATTAACAGTGACAACCAGGTTATATTCTTTCACTTTTCTTTAAGGAGTTTTCTTTTAACTAAAGGAGTGAGATGTCCTTTTATCTCCTTTTTTCTTTAATACATAGTGCTACTAATGGAGCAAAAACTAAAAAAAAAAAGGCTGACTCATTTTTTTTGAAGACCAGTTAATTAGCTGCACATTAGCAAAAGTCCATGTATCAGCTGGAACAGCTCTGCTCTTTAAGCAGAAACTTGCCATTACCCCCCAGTCTTGAGCTTTCTTTATGGTCAGTTCATCAAAAGGCTATTGGTACCACACATTTATACTTTCCTTAATTAAACCTCTGCCCTATTTTTGTGGTAACACATGGCAAAAATTGATTTGGCAGGGTTTAAATAAACACCTACTGAAAATTAAATTCAGGTGGGAAGCATTTACCATGCAACGATTATTACCTGGTTGTGTACTTAAATTAGCTTCAAAAGCTGTGGAGTAGTGCTTCAGCTCTAGCAAATGTTTGTCAGTGAGTATCTCTTTGCTGAAGCATCTAGTAGCTGACTATAGAGACACTTTAATGTGTGTGAGTATAATAATGCAAAGGGTGTAACAGTCTAAGAATAAAGAAAATAGTTTTTGATGATTAGAAGCTAAAATAAGTTATTTGTTGTTTTACTGAGTTAATTTAATGAATTATATGATTGAGCAATGTGATTTTGTTCTTTCTTGAATGTACAAATGTTACAAGTGTAACTTTTATTAAATTGCCTGAATGAATTATATACTTGTCCTTAAGGCCAAAATAAAATCTTTTTTTTTTTAAAAAAAAAATTGCTATCACTTAATTAGGCTGTCTCAAAAAAAAAAAAAGTACAAAATGACTCTAGAAATTCCATAGATGAGACTTGCATAACAAGATCAAGCTTCAGGCCAGTTTATCAAGAAACTTCATATGGGTTCAGAATGACTTTGGACTGAACTGTCTGGTTTATTGGTTGGAATCAAGTAACTTGTGAGGATAGTTCAATGCAGTTCTGCTTTGGGATATTGAAACATGAGAGGTAACCATGGGAGGTAAATCTGTAAGAGCTTAGAATGTGAAAGGAAGCTTATAACCCAGCACATGATTTGTGCTTTTTTTAATGAATAGCAATCTCTCATTCTGTGCAAAATGAGAGGTGGGCAGCATGATTAATGATAAAGCTAGGGGATCCTCTTGTTAGGAAGATATTTGCTTGCTAAAATGTATAGTATATGTCATAGTAAGGTTTGCGTCTTGATGCTACTACTATAAATGTTTTCTTATTGAGTCAATAAGACATGATGTTAGTTGTGAGGGTTAGCATACTTCTCAAAACAGATTATTTAGGAAGGTACTTGTTCAATCCATCCAGTAATATAACTTAACACAAAGAAAAACTTCCCTTCCTTTTTCAGGTTTTTATGTTTTGTGTTGTAAAATAATTCACGAAATAAATGGGAAGGATCTTGTAAACCATTCTCTTTCTCCTAACAAGATTCCCATGCCCAGCTAGGCTATTCCTGGCTGACACTCATCTAGCCTCTTCTTAAAGATATGTAATCAAAAGTCTGTCATGCATAGCTACATAGTGAGCTCATTTGTCCTTACAGTTGGAAATTTTAGACACTTTCCTTGTACCTTATCGAAGATAAATTGAAGTTTTATTTACACCAGTGTGATAGTATTGCAAGCTGTGTTCTTTGGTCTTATTACTGAGCTTAGATGAACTATAGTTGGAAATTACACGATCAGTAATGTTCTATTTGATACCTGTGTTTGAAGTTCTGTAGAGCAGCAAGTTTCCCTGTTAGTTGTCTCTTGACAATATCAGGTAAATGGATATCTGAGGTATGTGAAGTGCAATTTTAAATTATTTAATAGTTACTATATTTGGATGATCATGCTCCTTTTGAACTATAACTTCATATAAAAATTATGTATATGAGTATATAAAACATTTGTAACTTACATTATTCTGCATCTCTATACTAGACACACTGTAGCTGGACAATTCTCATTTGAAAGCTATGGAGAATGACTTTAATTCAATGGTGTTTTATCTATCAGTGGGAATTACATTTGACAATTACTTTAGCGATGTTTAGCAACACCTATTCCACACTCTTCAGAGATAGCTCTGTCCTGACATTTAGCAAGGAGATATTCATTACTCTGTGATTTGTAGATTTTCTAGATTTGTAGAGTTGGATTTCAGAATCCAATGACCTACAATAGACACACCAACAAGGTATTAATGAATGAAGCCTAATAGGTTAAATTTTATTTGTTCATTTAGGCTATTTTAAACATTATTTTAAAATATATATTAGCTTTAAAAATAAACAAATAGAACTTTGCTTCTTAGCACTCCTTAAATGTGAAATGCTGAAATTAGAGGGTAAGGGGTGAAAAAAAATACTTGTTAACATCTATGGGCTCATCAGTGAAATCTATTGAGCCTAGACCTTTTACAGGTCTAAGTGTATTTCTCATAAGAAGATGATTCTAAGTCTAAAGCAGAAACAAATAGAAAATATCTATGCATACTTATGTCAAGTATGATATTCATGGGTATTATCCATGCATGCTTATGTCACAGCCACCATGTTCCATCAGATATATTAATGATATTAAAAGATCCTCTTTGCTTAACAAGTGCCCTGGCTCTCAAGTACCTTATTATACTATAATTAGAAAGCCCTTTTAGAAGGTAATTTCAGGAGCTAGCTTCATTAGTCAGTCTATTTTAGTAAACTTGTGTTTTACATCAATGTAAAATTTCAGTTTGCAAGTGTCTACTTGTAATTGCTAAGTAGCCTGTAAACAAATGCAAATTCTAAGATGAGTCTATAATGAGTCTCATCTTGGGCTATGAGTCTCATAAGTAGGTAAGACTAGCTTGTCTGAAGTCCTTTAAGTCCTATAGCAAGTGTCAGATGTCCAGTAGGTGACTTACAGCTTGCTGACTAAAACAAAAATAATCCCTGGGTTACTGGAGCTAATCAATAACATTGCAGATTTCTGCTGTTAAATGCTGCTGAAGTCCTATGATGCAAGAATGTCAGGATCAGCTTTTTTATTCTTTTATCCCAATGCAGAGTGTTAACAATTTAATACTGACACCTCTCACCCAGGAAGATACCTTTAATTCCTAAAGATCTATATGGCTGATCTGATTTACTGTAAACTGGCAGCTAACCAGCCTTGGGTTGAATGAATTCTCTATTTTAAGAATAAAAAGGATTTCAGTGTAAAAAATGAAAACAATTTCTTCTCCCTTCTTCTACCACCAGCTGTAACTATGGGGGTCAGAGAGGAATTGTTAAATAATAGGTAAAAACAATGGAGTAATTCTGCAGTTGTTCCAAATGTTCGACTGTGGGAAAAGGAACACGGCTATCTCCCAAATAATAACTTCAGGTAGAGTGAAGTTATTCAGGTACAGTGAAGTATGAGAATTCAGAAAGACCAGTAACAGCATTAGCAGAATATATTCTTGAGCAATGTATCTATTTATTATAGAAAATAAATGAGTATTTTGTAAAAAGCCATTTGTACTTAAGTTCTGCAAGATACTGTGTGGTAATCACTTCCAGTCTTTCTGATGCAATCAGATTTGTAAAAAGAATAAACTTGACAGACCTTCTACATGTTTCCACTTTTTGAAAAAAAATAAAAAATAAAAAAAAATAGAGAGAGAAACCTGATAACACTATTCTTTCTTGCAAGGAAGAAATTTTCCCACATTCTTTGAAGGACTTCATCTCATTAATTTTGGACCTCCAAATCTTTAGAAAGAGACAGATAAGAACTAACTCTATCAAGATGTTTATAGAATTAGATTGTAGACTTGTAGTACCAGAAATTATTTATTTCAATAGTTCATCCATTCTGCCTTCTTACATAAGCCTTTCCATTTATTCAGTCATTTGGTTAATACTCTTTTCTTCCATAGTGATTCCTCTCTCTTCTACTTGGACTCAAGTACCCCCAGTGCTAGCTTCCTCGTCACACTTTAGGTATTATGAAATGCATCCTTAACTCCATGCTTCAAAGCACAGTGTTGTCTGCCATCATTTCCTTATATGTGACAGTCCTCAGTCTGTCTAAACAGTCCCATCACACTGAGGGTCTGTCTTTTCCTCAGCAAGAACATTCCTGTTATATGGCAAACTTGAATGATCTTCTACAGCTTTGGTGGTTCTTTCCTCATTTGAGAACCAATATAAAAGGTGTTTGTTCTTGCTCAGATTTACTGCAGGCTTAGGGACAGAGTGGCTTGAAATGGCTGAGATGGTGGGTAATCTAGTCCTCTGAATGTTTGCTGCTAAAATGAATCCTAGTGAAATGGAAAGGCAACTTTGGTATCTTCTCAAAAAGCTGACTGTCCCCATATGAGGGAAGCTGTGACTTTAGAGTGCATATTTCTACCCTTACCCAACTTTACAGACCTGTAGTTTGTGCTATGTCCAATCAATATTTCCTCTTGAATATAAACAAATGCATAAAATAGTTGATTGTTTTCAAAACAAGCATAGTTTTATTTATTGTATCAGTTTGTATATCTTACATAACTGTCTTATGAAAGCTTCAGTACATTAGATGAGAAATTCAGCAGTGAAAGGGCCAAAATCATTTCTTACAGTGCTTTTGACGGGAGCCTTAGATCAGCAGCAAATATTTTGATCAAGGATCCTGCTTCACAACAAAGCTATAAAGAGTCACTTCATAAAGTATCACTCAACCAGCTGATACTTTTCCTGTGATATACTGGGGTTATATTCTGCTTTCAGGGTTTAATCCATCAGTAGAGATTCTGAAACAATTTCTCAGATGCTGTAGACTAAATCTTCATATAAGTAGCATTCAAGCAAATATGAAAAAGTTCCATTGTCTTCACTGTAGTTAGACTTCAGGAGATTAAGAGTAAAAAACAAGCACTGTATATTCCCCTCTTCCCTTAAAGGAAACATGAGAAGTTATGTTGACTGTGGAATGAAGTAATTCTATATGACTGGTGTCTATGCAAATGTGAAATGCATTTTACCATGATTGTCATGAAGAGATTGTTCTGAAAGAAACACAGGGCTGGGAACTCCCTAGTGTGCATTGAGCTGTGTGGGAATTAGGCATCTAACTCCAATCAAAAATACAGACCCTGATGGTGTGAGCATTACCCCTTTATCTTAGAGAAACAAAAAGGAACAGCGGTCTGAGTGTGGAGGAGCTGATCAGGAATGAAGGGGAGTATAACATAGATCTTCTGAAGGGCAGCATGAGCAGCAGTGCAGCCCCTGCAGAGGAGGTGTAGGTATCTTGGGCAGAAAACTGCCCTAGGGCGCCTGGAGACAGCCCTGCCCTGGGGCTGGCCAGGCCTGGAAGATAGTTTGACTCTTTACCTGCATTAATTCCAGCTTCTGGGAAGTCCTTCCACCAGGCTACACAGCTGGGCCATTTCTTTGCTGCTGTTTCTCTTCTGCATGGTTGCCTGGATACTCCTTAAGGATCTTGCTAATTAAAGTGCAGTTGCAATTTGGTGATTTGAAGACCATGATCTGTCATCTAGACATAGAAATCCTTAATAAAAAAATCATCAAGTGCCTGCTTTAATAGAGTTCTGCAAAGACAGCTGTCCAACAATAAAATATTGTTGTTCACAGATTTTTTCCCTCATGCTAAGAAACATATTAAATGTGAAATGAGGCTTAGTAGTTTTAATGTACCGTTTGCGTCACTGCAAAGCAGCACATGTTTAGCATTATTCATTCCAATACCACATCTAGCTCTGGAAACAGGTACAATCCTTTTGCAATGAGAGTGTTTTCACAGGGTTCCGCTTTTGATCTAATGCTTGGAGAGGACACATGATAAATACACCAAGTTATACCAGAATAGGAGGAGCTTTGTGTCTGTTTATTTCTGCAGATCACGCAGAGTTTAGAAATACCTGTTTCCTACTTGATGCTCAGCATAAGCCACCAAATTTGTTGTTTTCTAGAATTGTAACATGTTCAGCAGTAATGATGACCAGAATGGGAATCCAAACAGGATGCTATGTAACATAGCTTTGAAGCAGTATGCTATGACCTTATTAAATGCCTGAAGGAACATATCGCCAAATAAAGTTTTCAAGCAAATATGAAAATAAGTGAGAAACATTAAAAATACTAAAAAAATTCAGGAAATATTTCCTGATTCCCTCAAAAATTATAATTCAGAAACATCTTCCTGGGGAAAAAAAGTAAAAATATTCACAAGAGGAAATTCAAGTCAGTCTGTAAAGGGGAGATACTTTGCCAAAACACCTCTACCAGAATATATAATTCAAAGATAAAAGATCTAATCTCAAAGATTAAATTGAAAATTCTGTCTTTTTCCCAGTACAAATTTAGAACGATTAAGTTAGTTGGAAAACATCAGTCTCTAGAAACTGTAATGAAAGTTCATTGATAAATATTTGCAAGCCAATTTTTTTCCATCTTAGAGTGAAGAATTTAGAATCATGTGATCTTTCTGGTCATCTAAATAAGGCAGTTTTGTTTTGCTTTTATTTTACGTGGAATAATGAGACTATCAGATCCACTGCCAGCAATGGTTAAAATTTTCTCAAGTCTTTAATTATATCGCCCTTATTTTTTCAGCTATCCCTGATTTTCTGAAATCCTTCAAATTTTGCTGTAGCATTCATTCAGGCATTTCTCATTTACAGCCAGGCAAAGAAAATATCCTTCCCATTTCAGTAATTTTTTAGATAACTTTCTGCTTCCGTCTAACTCAAAAATTGCTGGATTATTATAAATCAGAGCTTTCAAGACCATCAGCTTTCAATCCTTACTCAGCAATACTTAATGAATGTCTATGATTTTAGCACATTATAGGGAAATACTTTGTTCAACTGTTTTATTTGTTAGGAACAATCTAGTATGATGGTATAATATGAGTTTAGAAGCTCATATCAGATACTGTCCTTCTTATCCTTTCCAAACCCATGACTTTGGTTTTATAGCCATAATCCTCCTCCCTCCCCAAATGAAACTAATTATGCAATGTGTGAATTACTGCTGAAAGTCTGCCCTTGTTTCTCCATATGAATTACAGAGTTGCAGCAGCTGTTAGTTGTCCCCTGTCACAAATGGCACATCCCTTCATATGCCGGCCAGAATTTCTTTCAGAAATAGACATGGATTCTGCAATTTTCCTGGCACCATCCTCTTTATCCCAACTTAATGGGCTCCACTTCCCATCCTGAGAGAGAGCAAAAAGTAATGGAGATAAATGATGTGATAACAAGTCACAGTAATGCATAAGGTAGGTTGCCTACTTGCTTCTTTGCACTCAGATAACAGTATTATAATGTTTTTTTTTAATATATATACATATATGTTATTTTTTTTCTACACAAATATAGAATTCATAGAATGCTTAAGGTTGGAAAGGACCTCTAGAGGTCATCTAGTTCAATCCCCCTGCACACGCAGGGTCACCTAGAGCACGTGGCACAGGACTGTGTCCAAACAGGTTTTGAAGATCTCCAGAAAAGGAGAGTCCACAACCTCTCTGGGCAATCTGTCCCAGTGCTCTGTCACCCTCACTCTTAAGAAATTTTTCCTTAAGTTCCTGTGGAACTTTTGATGCCTCACTTTCCGGTTGTTTCCTCTAGTTCAGTCAGTGACCACCACTGAAAAGAGGTTGGCCCATCTTCCTCACTGCCTCCCTTGAGGTACTTATAGACTCTGATCAGGTCTTCTCACAGCCTTCTCTTCTCCAGGCTGAACAGGCCCAGCTCCCTCAGTCTCTCCTCATAGGGCAGATGTTCCAGGCCCCTGATCATCCCTGTGGCCCTGCGCTGGACTCTCTCCAGAAGCTCCACATCCCTCTTGTACTGTGGAGCTCAGAACTGGACACAATACTCCAGATGTGGCCTCAGTAGGGCTGAGTAGAGAGGCAGGATCACCTCCCTCGCCCTGCTGAAGACGCTCTTCTTAACACACCCCAGGAACCCATTGGCCTTCTTGGCCACGAGGGCACACTGCTGTCTCATGGTCAACTTGTCGTCCACCATGATGTCCAGGTCTTTCCCTGCAGAGCTGCCCTCCAGACGGTCGGTCCCCAGACTGTACTGGTGTTTGGGGTTATCCCTCCCTAAGTGCAGGACCTTGCACCTTGGCCTTGTTGAATTTCATAAGATTTCTCACTGCCCAGTTGTCCAGTCTGTCCAGATCCCTTTGGGTAGCAGCACAGCCTTCTGAGCTATCGGATACTCCTCCCAGTTTGGTATAATCAGCAAACTTGCTGAGGGAGCACTCTGTCCCTTCATCCAGGTCATTGATGAATAAATTGAACAGGACTGGACTGAGGACTGACCCCTGGTGGACACCGCTAGCTACAGGCCTCCAGCTAGACTCTGCAGCACTGATCACCACCCTCTGAGCTCTGCCGTCCAGCCAGTTGTTAATCCACCTCGCTGTCCACTCATCTATTCCACACTTCTGCAGCTTGCCCAGGAGGGTGTTGTGAGGGATGGTGTCGAAACCTTGCTGAAGTCGAGATAGATGACATCCACTGCTCTCCCCTCATCTATCCAGCTAGTCATCCTAGCCATCATAGAAGGCTCTCAGGTTAGTCAAGCAAGATTTCCCCTTGGTGAATCCATGCTGACTACTCTTGAGCACCTTCTTGTCCTCCACATGCCTGGAGACAACGTCCAGTATGAGCCGTTCCATCACTTTTCTGGGGACAGAGGTGAGGCTCACCGACCTGTAGTTGCCTCGGTCCTCCTTCTTGCCTCTTTTGAAGACTGGCGTGACATTGGTCTTCCTTCAGTCCTCTGGCGCCTCCCCTGTTGTTCATTACTCCTACTGATGTTAACATATTGAAACCTGGATGGTGAAAGTCAAGCACTGGTATATAAATATCTATACTTTTTCTCATGTACAAATCTTTCTAAACTATGACACACTACAAAACATTGGGAAATTACAAGCTTTGTGGCCTTTTATGAAGGAAGCTACTGTATATTTTTTGTTTGCTTCTTTTTTTTCTATCTAGTTAACTGTACTATTGATATTAATCTCAAAAGATGTTATGCAAAAAGATGGTATAGCCCTTAAGAGAAAATGGAAAATATATGAATGACAATATATTGCAATCTGATAACACTTCCCTTATATACTGGAATAGCTTTTCTCATAAGCTTTTAGGATATATTAGAACAACTTGTTTGATTTTATAAAAAAAAATAAAAAGTGGCATGTGTGCTAAATGAATAATATAATGAAGTAAGACTTTTTTTCTCAGGGAGCTGAGTGAGTGGTCTTAGTCAATCTTCAGAAAACTAAATATAGAAAGGTTCAAAGAGGATTAAATCTGCAATAACTAGGAGTATCTAAAGAGGTTATGAAATGAACATAAAGTTTAATTAATTCAATAGATGAGGAACTGCTTAATGGCATAATTACTTGAATTTATTGCAGATATTTTGTAATTTGTAAAAAAGGAACACTTTAACCCCAGAATTACTGAGATGTACAGCTCACTCCTTTCTATTGGATAGATCATTTTCTTAGTTATTAATATTTTTTATATTTTTATTATTATGCCATTTTAACTCTGATTTTCTGATTTCTTATATATGTGTGTATATATATATCAGATTTCTGTTTCTCAAACACGTCAAAACTACCAATGCTATGAAGAAAACATACATGAAATTAATTACTTTCTAACAGTGCATATAACATCTGGTCAATGCTGAGTGTGAAGGTTTTTCAGCTCTGACCTGTACTGAAGAATCCATGCACACTTACACAGAAATTAGAATTATCTCCTAATACCTTGTTTCTCTTCCTCTCTTTGTGTGAGGTACCACAATTCCTTGAACAAGTAGATTCCCATGACCTATGTTTTACTATAAATACAAAATTACACATCTCATCATATAAATCTCATTCTCCACCTGGTTTCTGGTCTTTATAAATACTAAACATTGTAAATATCACAGGGTTATACATTCCTTAATACATTACTTTTCATTCCTCTTAAATGTGTTAGAAGTTTTTTAAGTTACTATTGCTACTTCATCTCTACCTATTTTTGTTTCAGTGTTATCTGCAAGCACCTGGTTCGCATCATGCTCTTCCATTGTTGCTGAAGTTTTAAAGAATAATATTGATTGATAAATCAATAATTACATTAGAAGAACGCTTATAGTTTAGAAGTATTTTATTAACTTAATGAAAGTTCATTTTAGAATTATGTCCTGAGGTTTTATTACACTTAACAAAGCACTAGTTTTGACACAACTTCTCTCTCTGCAATTAGATGCAGAGAGTAAACCAGGAGTTTTGAAATCTGGACTTTACCACTCTGTCATGAGACATAATTATTTTTTCAGGGAGTTAGGGAGACTTAAAGAATGAAATTAAAGAATATAATGCTGATATAAGCAATAAGATTTTACCATGACTATTTCAGCTGCATTAATCAAAATGCATTTTCTCATGCATTCATAAGTTTTGGGGGCAGCGTGACATAATTTGTCATTACAAAGTACTAAACAAAGATAGTTATTTCATGAACTTAAATCATTTGGTAATGTTTAAGATGCATGTACTTTCTGATGACTCTAAATATGTTAGATGGCATCATATATTTAGAGACACTGAGCAATAACATACACAAATCTTCTCAAAGACTAGAAGAATATATTTGCCTTCCTCTATTTAGAAAAACGGTCCCTCTAAATAGCCTGTTTATCTCTGTCCAGAAATCTAAATGCCCATCAAAAAGCTTGTGTCCCTTTGGAATAAAACTTTTCCTATGTACTTTATTGACTACAAGCTCAAGAGCTGGGCATTGACCTACATTTTTTAAAATGATGATGTCAGTATTAGGTCACATTATTATAATGAAATCAGCATGAATTTGTACATCCAGCAGTGTTTTGACCTTTTCATTGCATCTTGTGGCAAATTCAGAAATTTTCAATATATTTCTATCAGATGGACAACAGATTTTAATCATATTAAATGAAATTCTGGGAAGAGGCCAGCTGGCAATAGCATAGGACTAAAACTACCTCAGATGCCTGTGGCTTTGACCCATAAACAGGATACGTATTTCTTTATTTCAGTTACAATAGCTATTCATAGAATAATATATCTTGCAAAGTGCAATGCAAAAGTGATGAAGCTGTTGTCAGATATACAGCTTAATGTATCATCAAGTGACCTACCAGTATGGATTTACAATGGTATTTGCAAGCTTTGAATCGGACTTTAAAACTTCATATGTGAGAAACCAAAAACTTAAAAAATCCTTCCCTACAAATGAGGTTTAACAATGTTTTAAATAATAAATAAAGTGTAGACTAGATTTTCCAGTTAAATGTCACTTTCTCTCTTCTTACAGGTGAGCCATAATTCAGGTGCAAATGTTCAATGGAAAGCACATTCATAAAGGCAGCATGCATCTTAGTTCTCCTGCTTCCTGCTTTCAGAGAGCCAGAAAGCACAACAGGAAAAAGCCCTCTTCACTTTGGTGATGCCAAATGCACAGATAATTTTCAAAAATACATGTGGCTGCTGCAATGACAATTTTTCTCAGACAAGTCCTCTGAATCAAGGGAAGCTATGATGTATCTCTCCTGTTTGGCACTGATGCAGCATAAATGCTGGACAACTAAATAGTAGTGATTTTTATCATTAAATAAGAGATTTGTGTTTCAACACAAAGCATATCATCTTCAGACTTAACATATTCAATTCCTTCAGGAGGAACAATCTCCCTCATCTACTCTGCACACTAATAGCTTATGGCTGATAATTACTCACCTCCTATAAATAGTGCAATTACCAAATAAGTCAAGGATATTTAGAGAGATCAGAGTCACAACATTTTGCATAAAGTATTGCATATACATACTTTTAAAACTCAGTTCTTGATCCATTATCATCAAGATTAATCAACTAATATTCGGATGTGAGGAAATACTAAGGAGTCGTAATTGCACAATATTAATCAAAGGCAGGAAGAGTGATGAGAAAATGAAATAAAAGAAGGAGACACTATCATTTTTTTCTATTCAGACATTTATACAGACTAATTTTTATTTGTCTGTGGGACCCAACTAAACATATGACGGAAGTTTTTTAAACTGTAATGAGTCAACAACTTAATATAACTAAATTAAACTATTGTTTAAAATAAATTGCCAGAATTGAGTGACTTTTCTTCAGAAAAATGTGATGCATCTTCTCTTTTACATTGCATTTTATCTCAATAAATATGGTATTTTTGTAGAAAAAAATATACGTATATATCATCCAATGTGTCTATATAGAAAATCTTAAAGTTTCTAGAGAAAAGAAAGATTTTGTTTTTGCCATTTTTAACTACTTCTGTTATTCTTCATGAAAAGAAGTTGGACTTTAGATCCTCCTGCTAGCCAAAGCATTTGAATTCTTTTCTTTTCTTTTCTTTTCTTTTCTTTTCTTTTCTTTTCTTTTCTTTTCTTTTCTTTTCTTTTCTTTTCTTTTCTTTTCTTTTCTTTTCTTTTCTTTTCTTTTCTTTTCTTTTCTTTTCTTTCTTTCTTTCTTTCTTTCTTTCTTTCTTTCTTTCTTTCTTTCTTTCTTTCTTTCTTTCTTTCTTTCTTTCTTTCTTTCTTTAAAAAAAAAAAAAACAAAGGACTGTGCTGGATGTTGTCCTTGAAGCCTACTGTGACCCAGGAAAATTGGACTCAAGGAACACAATCTATCTTGCTGAGTTAATTCTCCAAATATGACAACAGTTATTTAACATTTCTGGAATAAATCTGTATCTTTAAGAAACACAAGTCTCAATAATACTTCTGAAAAAAAAAAAAAAAAGGTGTATGTCATAACAGAAGGAATTCCAGTATTTCCAACTTTTAAGGTGTTTTGCCTCTCTAATTCCAGAATCATTTTTAAAATATTCCTAATACTCATGACTTTTTTGCAGAAATCATTCACATCAGCTGTCCTGATTAGGTCATTCCATTTCCCTAGAACTTATTCTCCTGTCTCAGAGTAATTGAGAATATTTGTAACTTATATGTACCCAAATATTGATACTAAATAAAAATGTTGCAATGTGCTATCAACATTGTTCCTATAGCAGGTTTTGGTAATTTTGGTTAATTTATCTGAATATAAAATGGTACACAATTGATGTTCCAAATTTATAGTAAAATAAATGTACTTCAATTCAACAGCAAAATACCAAGCCCAAGATGTACTTTCCACTAAAAATAGAAATAAATCACACTAGATCAATCTTGAGATTTCTACCCCAACCAAATCTAACTATGCTTAGCTTGGAGATTGTAGATAGGTTCTATGAGCAGTAGGCTAACTGGAAATGTACAACATTTTGAAATCAAGAATTTTTCTTGGTTATGGCTCAGTCTTGGTGTTTTCTAAGGCCTAACCACCTACATGTTCAGATTTTGTGCATACCAAAACGTGCTGTCAGCATACCAACCCGTGATTCCTTCCTAAGGAGAGCAAGTCACCTGTAGAGATGGTGCATGGTTGGTCTTACCCTCTCAGAGGGTTCAGACAGAGCTGCAGAACACACTTCAGGATCTGCAGATTAGGCACATCTGTCGATCCTTCTTGGATGGCTGTTTTTACATGCTTAAACCCAAATGTTTAAATATTTTACTGACCTAGTATCTGCAGATAATCATTTTCTGGACATATCTTTCAGGTTTCTAAAATGAAACCCAGGGAAAACTATTTTTTCTCTCCATGATTGTTAAAAGTCAAGGCATTCTTTTTCTACACCACATCTATCAGCTCAACATTTTGAAAAAACAATGCCTACTTTTTAAATGTTCATATTCTATTCCATTCATTACAAGCATTCCAAAATAAAACTCTGGAACAGAAGAGTACCATTTCATGGTTTCCATTTCCAAGTTTCTGACTGGTTCTGCAGAATATTCTTTTGTATATTTGAAACTAGGCTATGAAAATATAATGCCAATTTAAGCCACACCATTATTTATATTAGTAGTGAAGGAGGAAAAAAGTAGTGGTAAATTAATCTTTGTGCAGCAAAGAACTCCTTAAAATAGGTTTTCAGCATGCATAGTAATGAACTATTGCTATCTCTCCTCAACAGACATCTTTAAATAACTATGTCCAAAGTTGTTTAAAATCCTTTTCCTAGAATTTCAGTTTCAGCAATGCAAGGAAGACTGATTCCTCACTTATAACGCTGATCAACACAAGCCTCCTTTTTTATCTTCTTCTTAATATAGAGAACTCATGAATCAGCTATGACTTTTACATGCCTTCCCTTTGACCTTCCCACAGATAATCATAATAACACTGGGCTGCTGAAAATCAATCAGTTTTCATAAAGGCAGCAACCTTCAGATTAATCTCGTATTATTAATTCTGCAAGTTAAAAAGACAAGCAGAAAGACAAGATGGCTTTCAGTGCTATTTACTTCCCTAAAAATATTTCCTGTGGATAATAAACAAACAAATTTCCAATCTGGTGAAGCTGTAAATTTGCAGCCTTCATGAAAATTAATTTAAATGGATGCGACTGTGAGGTTGGGATTGTAAAGATTAGGGAGACTCCTGTAGTTATAATTGCCTGTTCAGTTCATCTGCTGCTCTGTCACTCAAGAGTGGCACAGCTGCATTAACAACTCTAATCATAATCTAATTCTCAGATCAAATTCCCATCTTCAATATATCCTTTAATAAAGCTTCCATACCCCATCTTTTAGCCTTAATTATTACTTCCTGTCTCCCCTGACAACCAAATTAAAAGGCACATGCTGCAGTTCTATAATAAAAAACAGCACGGATACAACTACTGTACTGCGCATTCACACTAACCTTGTGAAGGTTGGATGGTTTGTGATAACTAGATTTTTTACTGATAGCACAAGTTCTGGAAGATAAGAAATACAATTTTATAATCATCTATTGATTTTTCTTTTTTTCCTGCTAATATGGAAAATTACCTGGACCAGTTCTTAGATTAGCAAAGCAAAAAAAGACAGTTTTATAGGAAAACTGTCTGGAGCCCAACATGTGAACCCTTTTGCTTCTTAAAGCTGAAGTTCTTGACATGTCTGTTGTTGACAGTAGGCATTGTGTTAGTTAAAGTTAAATCCCTTTGCACAAGGACCAAGAAGCCAAGTCAGCAAGACACCTGATCAGACATCTACCTTTTTGCATATGAATAATCTCAAGTCAATAAAACTATTAATCTGCTTAAAGTTAGGCAAATGCCAAAATACTTAGTGAATAGGACTCAAACATTCTGTGTAGGAGTTTGTTATGTCTGCTGATCTGTGCAAAGAAGGCTTTTAGAAAGAGTTAAACTGTTTTCTGTTCAAATATTACAAGATGGCACGTCAACATTTCTGAGTCAGAAATGCATTTCCATGAAACCTTAATAATGGACTAATATAATAGGGGTTAAACTAGGAAAATGCTTAGAAAATTGAAATAATTGGACAGATATGGGCAACAGAGAAGAAGAGGAAAAAAAAAGGTGAATCAAAGGTCAAAATATTGCAGCTAACCTATATATATTTTGAGCGGGACAGCATATTATGGCATTAAGATTTTTTTAGAGGTAGTCATAGTTTTCAAGGACAGCAAACAAAGTCTGTCAGAAAATGTTTTCACAGATAAGAGGGGCCTGCAAGAATGCCAAAACTTTAGACATGGCAGATTTTAATTACCCTGATACCAGTATTGATTTGGATAAGAACTGTTTCAGGGCTGAAGAGACAAATGTCTCTGAGAAAGTAGCAAAGGATTTATTTTCCAAGTAATGTGCTGACCAGTTTTAGTGTCTTGGGGTTATTTTGCAAGTGAATGGAATCTTGAATAAACTGGAACATGAGGTGACAACTTAGTGTGAGTAATGAATCTGAAACAAAAAGCTTAGCAAAAGGAAAGGGATTTGTCATTTGAATGGATCGAGTTTGCAGAACTCTGACCTAGAAAGGAACACGTTTAGTCATTCTCTCTTAGAATATCTAAGAGTGAGAAATGAAAGATATCGCATAACATTACAGGTCACTTCTGAAAATATAGAGATCTCTCCTGTACCTAGATTTCCTGTAGTCATTTCCTGCAGAAACATGTTAATATTCCCATCTTATGGGAATAAGAAGCGCAAAAGATGGGATTCATCTCTGTATAAAATGTAGATTCATAGTTCAAGGTAGCTGGATAAAGTCTATAGCCAGTGGAGAGAGATAAACTGCATATGGAGGACAGTTCCTCTCATCATGAGATAGTCCTTGAGATCAATCACACTCTGTTGGAACTTAGTTTTCTGCATTGACTCTTAAGGAGAACCTTAATAACTAGCTGAAACTAGAGAGTAGCTACTGTAGGTAAGTGGAATACCTTCTTAAAAGCAGCAAGGGAGTTCCATCCTGATAGACTAAAGACTCTATCCAAGCAGAAATGAAGGATTCTCAGTGCTGAGGACCAAAGCACCCAGCTGGTGAGAGATCTAGAGTGCAGCGTGTGGGAACACTTCTGCATTTTATACCGAAAAATACATTTTTCTTTTAAAAACAAATCTTTCTCTTAACATGGATCAATCCTGTCTGTGAGTGTATACTAACAAAAAGGGAAATGATTGAAGCCAGTTGCCTGAAGAAGCCAAAACAGCAAGGAGACTTTCTCAGACCTTAGCATCAGTTTTCATCCTTCATCAATCAGAGCAAGAAGCGAGGTACCTTGCAACAAACTGCTGGCTATTCTAATATGTAATTCTTGACCTGACTTTTTTAAAGTAGTTTTTATATGAGAAGTACCTTCAACTGAAACTTTCCTTGAAATCAGTTTTACATTTTGACTAAACAGTATTTTTGGATGAAAAATGTAAGTGGATCATAGAATCATAGAATCTTAGAATCGTTAAGGCTGGAAGGGACCTCTAAAGATCATCTAGTCCAACTCCCCTGCACACGCAGGGTCACCTAGAGCACATGGCACAGAATTGCAGAACCAGATGAACAACTCCTTAATAGCTTTACTCTATAAATATTAATATTAAAGTTACACTCATAACTATGGGAACTATTTGGATACTTCAAAAGATTTGGGCAAAGCAGTACCTTAAATGTAAAAAGTTTTTCTGTGCTACCCACAGAGTGAGAGAAGGCTTTACACAAAGGTTCACTTTTCCTTCCCTTCCCTTCCCTTCCCCTTCCCAGACAGGTCAATTGATGAATTGATAATGGTTTGGTTCTGTGATTTTGATTCAGAGTTAGAGCTTAAAGACATTTACATTTTTTATCCATATATTGCTTCAAACTTATAGCTTTTCTACATAATGAAAGCATGGAAATATTTCTACAGTATAAATATAAGGGCAGAGAGGCATCCTTCCAAACTTTATACTTTTTTCTGACCTCTCTCAGACCTCACTTAAACATATCTGTTACTCACAGCAGATGATGTAGCTGCAGGTATTATACATCTTGAGCAATTACACAAATACAGGCAATTAAATAAACACAGTGTAAAACCAAAGCGAACCTACACCCACAAGGGTTATTGTCTAAGAGAAAAGTGGTTTAGTCTCATTTGTTTTTGACAGATTCATGTTTATTTAATTGCTTCCATCCATACAGAAATACAAATGAAGCATGCACCATCCTGTTTCATTGGATATGTTTTAGGAACACTTTGGGAAGAGTAACAGAGAGGTGTCTATCTAGGACTTCGGATCTTCTCATCATATTCAGCTTTGTAGATCTAGGGCATTTTACTATATAAGTATACTTACTGTATATTGCATTCAAGCAAGATATAGGTCAATTAAATAGTACTTAAGCTACTACATTCTTTACCAGATCTGGTGTCCCATCTCTGTCTTTAAAAGTTTGTTCTGTAAAAGCTCCATATGTTGCACTGAGCTTGTAACTCCTCATTCTCATTTGGAACTTTACATTTCCTCATTAGCGATGACTGCACTAAGCATCTTATTAATATGATACTTCACAGAGGAACAAGTATTCAAAGGTAAAGAATCCTGGATAGCAGTTAAAGAAAATTAGTTATCACATTTCAGCTTTGCCATTACCATTTATTCATTTCTCCATTTTCCATTAAGCAGCAGTTATGTACTTCTTTGTTATTACCTTATTGATTTTTTTTTTACATTTTTATATTACATAGAAAAATAAGCAGAAGTCAGAACCATGGATTAGAGTCAGGTTTTTCTGTTTTGTTTTGTTTTGTTTGCCTACTGTTGTCTATCTCTGTGAAACTGATGCTCCTGCTCTCACATTTGTCCAGATTCAGTCTGAGGTAGAGACAAATATTCCTACTGCCTGTAGCAGGACCCAAGCAAACCTGCACTTCTCCAGGGGCTGGTCCCAGGGATCAGGGACACTCGGGAGGACCTCTCAGTATGAGGACCAGCAGCCTGGCAAAACTGACGCTGAAGAGCTGGGTATGGCTTGGATGCCTGAAGAAGGACAATTTCACATGCTTGATACCTACCTAGGTCAAAGAAGCCTTTTATCAGGAGCGGGTGCCTAAACGTTAAAATGGTTCATTCTGTGTTTACACACCAGTAGTAGCTGTTCTGTGTAGCCGAGACACTGTTTTCAAAGCGTACAATCTGAGTACAGTTTCATATTCATGTGCAAGGACATGCCATGCAACCATCACTTTGTACATGTAGGTGACATCTTGCCCTCCCCCTTTACAAAATGTAGACCTACACTACTGTGTGGCAGTGTCAACACCTACCCTTCCCTTGTTCTAAGTAATTAAAAAGAAGACAAAGGTAAAATAAATAAAATAAAGTAAATAGGGAAAGGTCTACTCAAGGTGTGAAATCAAGAATTCAGGATCTGTAAACTTGAAAGCGGCACCCAGACTAGTTTTAAATGCTCTTTGTAATTTGTAGTATTATTACTACTCCACTTAGGAAAATATTCTTCCTCTGGGAAATTTTCCTTGACATTTGAGCCTCACCTAATTTCGAGCCTCACCTTTTATTTCTAGTTCTGCCATCCTGCCTCATTCTAAAGAAACTCTCAACTTTCTCCAGTAATTCTCCAGTACTTTCCTTATTTTTGTTTGCTTTACTTGATTTTTAAACCATCTCTGGTCTTTCTGTTTCATTTTTTAAGGTCATGGACAAAGATTTTTTTTTCAGACTCCTGAGTATTGCTCTGGTCCTTCATTTATCTTTTCTACCTCTAAGTTCCCTTAGCAGTAAGTCAGGTGAGCAGCTAATTGCATATTTTCATTCAATTACATTATTTGCCTATAAAGAATTTTTTTATCAGAACATTTATTGAGTCCAAATGAAAACAAACTATTTGTCTTCAGATATCATTATCATAAAGCATGTGTTTTTCATTGTACTAGGTTTCATTTACAATTTCCTAATACATAGAATTTACTGATGTCAGGTCAATAAAAGGATGTCCTCCACCTGTCTTTTTCTGTTTTAATAATAATAGCTATATTTTATTTCTTTGCACTTGAAAAAGCAATGATTGTGTTCATGCTCTTATTGATATATTCAATATCTTCCTGGTGGCTTCATAAGTCTACTAAAATATGATATTCTATCTTCTTGAGCATAACAAAACCTTGTCCTCTTTTTTTCTGTCATTTTCAATAAACCATCCATAGACCTTCTTGTTTCACAATGAATAAAAATGTGTGGTTCACTTGCAGGAGCTGAACCTCTGAAAGTTAAATCACTTCACTGCATCTCTTGTACTCTGGACAAGGAAAGACTTTGATTAAACAAGTCTTTCACATTAACAATGATAGTATATGTAAAGTATAGTATCTTGAAAAGAAAATGAGCCCTGGATTGCCCTGACTCATCTTTGTAACATTATAGTGTTAAGGTTTCATAATTTTTTTCAGGAATATTCCTAACAACCATGATTACTTTCAAGAATAATCCCAAGGCTGCAGTCTTGTATTTTTGAGTTTACAAATGAGCATTATTTGTAAAAAACACTCCGTGCTAAGGTGTTAAAAGCAGCATTTTCTTTTAACATCATCTGCTCTTCTCAGTATTAGTTACTGAAAGTGGACATCCCATGAGCTAATTCATTCCAAAGATATAGTTTCTAAACTTTTTATCAGATAAATTGATACAGGAATTTCGTGTAACAATTAATGTGCTTATAATTGTTAGCTTCATAGTAAAAGCCTAATTCTTTTTTTAATCTTCTAAATGATTTTCAATGACTTTTTTATTTTATTTCATAGTTCCTCAGTCTAAGACATAAACAAAACCTATAAATTCTAGATGTACATTTAGACGATGCTTGGGCAATATTTCACAAATGTTACATGCCATATGCACACTTCTAAAGCATGAGGAGAATCATATTTAAGGAAATAATTTGGCACTTTTAAGCCACACATAAATGCGAATATTATGAATGTCTCTATTCCATTTTTCACTTACTAAGTCTGCTAGAGAAATAGATTAAACATTTATTTAGACTCTTTTTTTTTTTTCATGGATGATCTCTAGTAGCAGTTTTCCAAAACTATTTTCTAGTCATCCTTGACTGTATCTAACCTTTCTTGATCTGTGTCAACTGTGTCAATGGAAATAGTAATGGAAATAAGTCTATATGGACCTGAGCTTTGTCTCAGCATCTAGGACATTGCAATATAACCTTATTCAGTTCCTGAAAGCTCTGTCTCTGTCTCACTTATCTGTCACTTCTTCCTCTGTTTCTTCTGTATATTTGGCTTTTTGTCATCAGTCAGGCTATTTCTGTCTCTTGTCTTCTGCTTCTCCACTGCCTATCAGGATCTAAACGGCTGTTGTTTCTGCTTTTTTTCTATTTTATTCTGTTTTCTGTTTTTCTTCAATTAAATATATTTTGTGAATTTTCCTTCTTCTATTCCTTGTTATATTTTTAGCTCTCATGAATATGCTCGTAGTGAAACACTAAAAGCTTGATGATTAACTTGGTTTCTTTGATCTCTTTCAGCAGCAGATTTGACTTGATTTCCAAGGAAAAGGAACTCTGAAGATGAGACTCAAGGTGTCTGCCAGATGTGGAACCTCTGGAGCTAGAGTCCTTGGGACAAGAGAGTGGACAGAGTGCATGTGTGAGGGGCTGAGGAGGAAGTGCTTGAAAAAGCAAGAATTCATTCCGTATCTCACACAGAATAAGACCCCACTGAAATCATACAGACATTGTGACTTTCCAACCAGCTCAGAGCCGAGAACTCTTCCTACAGCTGCTCTATCACCTTCCTGTCTTTCTCCTCCCTGACTTAGGCTACTAGAAAAAAAAACTTACAGGACTTCATAGAATAAACTGGTGTAAAATCAAAACACTTGGTAAATGGCCTTGTTGGCTTTTCTTTCATTCTTTCTGTTTCAAACGGCATCTTTGGTTCTTCTGCGGTTCAGACTGAGAAGAGAGTGTAGGGCCTACACTTGGAATTTCATAATTATATTCCTAGCATAAATCCAAAAAATAAAGCCAAAGAAAACTGTGTTATTGCCTTACACAAAGTGCACGGTAGGGCAAGACAAATGAAACTCAGTCTGAACAACAGATTCAATGCAGCATATTTACTATAAATCATGTGCAAAGGTTAGGGTATTTGATCTGTTTTTTTCCTATTGGAAAAAAAAATAAGAGTTTGAGATGAACTGAAAACAATTTTGAATCTATCAGAAGGATTGATAAAGCTCCTAACATCATTTCTTTATGAAGGGATTCAAATAAAAACTGGGGGACACAATCTATTCAATTTTTTTTCATGAACAGTGTAAAAGTTCCACAGCATGTGAAATAAAATGACCTGACAGAAATATCATCAAAGTCTATTATTTTCTTTTTTTTTTCCCTGACTTCTACATACTTTGTAGCAGGTCCTTAGTTGCCAAGCAGGCAATATCTTTGAAGTGTAGCAATTAATTATAAAGACATTTCTCACCCTCTTGCAAACATGCCATGTATTTACATTTCTCATTTTAAAATCATGCTGAAATCTTCCAGGTACTACTGGGATGGGAAAAAAAAAGACTAAAATGGAGCTGACAACAGACATGCTGAGAGCTCCTTAGGTTTTGAGTTTATTTAAGACTATCGCAAAATGACCCTTGCTCTTCATTGACACATATCTGATAGCAAAGAAATGCAGAATACTAAATTCTTAGATCCAGGGAAATCATATTGTGGATTCTAAATTTTTAAATCCCTTAGCATTTCATGATACAAAGTAATTGCAGTCAGAGGGGCTATTAGAGACAGTAGAATTCTCTATAAAAAGATTAGATTCAATATGAGATTGGCCTGGTATTCAAATATCCTTTAAATATAGGGAAGGAAAGATTGACAATGAAAAATTTCTGCCTCATTCATGTGATAGTGCAATGTAATCCTTCTTCCCACTGTTTGCACTCTAGTTCTTTTCTATCACTCTTTTTTTCCCCAAATTTCTCTTCAAAACAAAGCAAATGTTCATTTATTTTTCATCCTTGTCCTTCCTCCCTCCACTTCCTCCCTACTCCCAGGGTTTTTGTTTTGTTTTGTTTTGTTTTGTTTTCAAGGACAATGGGAGATCTAGATATTCAAATGGCAATGACTCAAGATTCATGGCTAACTAGTGAATGCATATATAAGAAACTCAAAGAGTATAGGAAATTCAATCTTTTTTTTCCACTTTCAGGCTTTGAAGAGGTGTGTTACAAATAACAGAAAGAAAAATTGCCTTTGGGGCTATGAAAATGCTTTCGCAATATCCTTCTCTCAAAGCTTAATTGTGTCATCATTTGAAGCACTAGCTATATTATTTTGTCTGTCAACTTGAAATTTGTAATTTCTCTTTCTGATGTAAATCTTTGGCATTACCACATACAAAAACAGTATTTGCAATGAAGTATTTATTATTTATTTTTGTTACAATCATTTCTGTGATCTATAAACATTGTATAGTATGTTTAGGTAAAAATCAGATCTTAAGTGCTTCCAGTGTAAGATATTGAGAGGAATTTCAGGTCCACAGGAGAGAAGAACTGATCTAGGGTGGATTATTCAGTTCAGAGGCTTTAAATATTGCCTGGTATCTGGCACCATTAATCTTAAGAATAATTTTTTCATGAGAAATAATAACAGGTTAGTAATCAATGGCTTTGAAAGAAATGAGACAAGTTTCCTGGTGGGCAGTTGAGTTGTCTTACCCACCAGGCAAACTTTTTTGCGACCATAGCTCTGATCTGGCTGCAGCACTGGGTGAAGCACTCTCAGTGGCTACATGCTCAGGAGAAGGATCTAGTGAGGAATGTAGAATGTCTGTCCATCTACCCATGCCATGACCCACATTCCAGGTACTCACAGAGGAGGTATCCCAGAGTCTGTGAACTCAAGAACAGACACTGTGCCACACTTGTTTAACTCTGTTATTATTATTTGTAAGCAGAGGGGTTATTTTGTGAATTTGAGGAGTATTCTCCTTTTGGAGAAAATCAGACATAAGTAGATAAGACCATTGAGACCATTAAGTAGCCAAGACCACTAAAATGAACAGCTGTAATAGTCCACTTACTGCCTTTAAGCACTGCCTGGCAAACTCTTAGCTGTACAACTTCTGCATTTAGTATCTCAGGCACTATGAGGCTTCAGAGCAGTCATTGTTTGCCTAGGCAAAAGCAGAGGAGGGGGTTCTTCCTTCTTTTTGTGTTTTTATTTTAGTTAAAGAAATAAGCCTGCATCAGGATATCTTACTTTACACAGTGTTTACATTATGCACATTGAGAAGAAAAGTGTTTTGATAGCAAGCTGTTTCCCCATAAACAAAATATACAAGAACATATGAAAGAAAAGTGTAATGGCTTTGATCTCATTAGGACACATCCATTAGCGAGTGCACCACCCTGAATATATTTTTCTTGCAGTCAGGAGGGGATCATTTCCAATACCCCTCAGCCTCTGTCTTTACTGTTATCATTATTCATATTCTGATGTGTGCCATGTGTTATGTTTTCTGTCCTTCGGGGGTTGCAGCATGCCTTCAAATTTCTACAGCACAAGAAGGGATAAATTCTGGACCAGTCACTATCATGTCCCACTGAGGTAACATGAATAAAACATAAAACATATTTATGTTTTTATTAAAGTTTTAGAATCTATTGCCTAGTCACTTTGGCATCTTCTGAATATCACAGCAAAGAGGCTTTCAGTCCTCAGAAGTTTGTTTTGTTTTGCTTTGTATCAATAAAATACCTCTAAATATTTCCAGTAAATATAATTTTGTAGATCAAGAGATATGTCCAGCTGTTTGTTTTGTCTGTCCAGTGGCATTTTGCTACAACTTACACCATTATTCATTAATTGCCCCTGTTTAGATACCTAACTATGAACACTTTAACATCCTTTGGTGATTGCTTTTGTTACCCCATTTTTCTTTACTGAAAGATTTTTTTTAATATTACATCTAAAATATTTCTTATTACTAAAGAAACAGGTAAAGAGACACACAGGTATGTGTGTTCTGATTTGGTAAAATTCTGCCTGGAATTGAAGAAAGCTTTGTTGTTTTATCTGATTAACAACCTCCAGAATTCAACATCAAGACATTTATACCTGCTTTTAACACATCTGAACTGCAGCCAACCTTACTGTGTCTGTTAGTCTAAATGTTTCCCGACATGGGTGAGAATCAACTGTTTCTAAAAGGTCCTTAGTTGCAAAACGTCACATGCAAGCTTTTTCTATGTAATTTGGATTGGACAAATAGATTTTGGCCTAAAAGATACCAAGTAATGCACTAAAGGAAAAGCGAAAGCATATGTTCTGAATTTATTTGAATAATCCAGAGTCATTTCTAAAATGTTAAAATTTCTTTTAGGTACTGATTCAAGGAGAGAGAGAGATTTTGAGCTATGCCTATATCTAACTATACAACAGGTTACAGAAAAAAATAACAAAAGGAATTGGAACCAGTCTTTCTTGATGATTCATCAAGAATCCTAAGGTAACTTGAGGGTGAAATACATGAGATGATACTAACTAATGTGTATCTAATCTTCCTACTCAGTTAGTCTACACCAAATGCCAGGAGCTAATCTAAGTTATTCAACCCAATACACTCATTCTTAATCTTTGAGCCCTCAGTTGTTCTCAGATCTTCTTCATTCCTCACCTGAAAAGAAGACAGGCATTGGTATTAATGCTAATGAAACTGTCTCTGAGGGATCTAATCATGGAGCAAAGAAACTCCTTCATTCTGCACAGAGACATGGTCTAGGCGGAAGTTTTAGAAACTTTTCATGCCTAAGAGACAGGCCAAGTAGAAAAGCTTGTCTGTCCCATAAATACCTACGCTTGTCACACCTGGCATTAGGAAGTAAGAAAGAAGTAAGTGCTGCAAGGAAAATCAGATAGATTTGGAGGTTCTGGCTAGACAAAGTCTTTGCAGTGGTCTGGTCATGGTAGCCATATATGTTTTGTTCTTGTTATTCTTTTATAGACAAGTGCTCAAGAGAACAACAGCTTTGCTATCTTTATCCTTATCCTTTCTGAGAATGATTAAGTTGGTCAAGCACCATTAAAGCAGCAAAGTATCTAGGAGTTTCAATAAACAACAGACTACTTACTTACTTACAAACAAATGGCATAAGATGCTCTCAGAAAAGATATATAACTCCCTCTCAGAAACAAAACATATAGGAGATAAGTGTTTTTCCCTTCTCAGCAACTGGAGCACTGTGCCTGGTTTGGGAAAGAACACTTAAAGATGTACAAAATCATAGAAAATCTAGGATCAGCTGCAAAAGTAAATGATAGATCAAGGAAACAGGTCTTCAGATATAAGAAACAGAGAATGCAGCAAAAAGAAAGAATTTTTAAATAGTTTAAGAGATAAACTGAAATTGGTATCTTTCACCATGCAACGCTTGGCTTAAAATTTAGGCTGATTCTATTTCTCACTGGCAATAAGGAATAGAGAGTAACAATCAAATAGGAAGCATTTTTAATATATTATTCTAATATAATTTTTCCTTTAAATTAATGACTTTATAATAAGGTTTGATTGCAGGCACTGGTAGCTTGCATAGTTTGTGAATTAAAGTTCTAAACACTTTTTTGTTTGTTTTATTTTCCTTTAAATGTGTATAGACTTTTTTGAGGGTGGGGAGATATAATCAGCCTTGTTTAAAATTGATCAATTTGCCAGGAAGAGCAGAAATGCTGTATTGACTATATACAGAAAAATACTAGAATGAGCATTTTAACATTATTAAAAAATATAATCAAAATATTCTTATTTGATTGTTTAATCTTTTCAAACAAAATGAAGGAAACCTCGGGTTAAACTGAGAAAAATCAATCACATTTGTAAAAAGTCAGCAATTTCAAACATATGTTTACTACAGTACCTGAGACTGTTTACTTTGCTGGCTTCCTGAAAATGCCAGTGAAATAAATATTTAGCACTGCTTTGCTTTGTTCTTAACATTAGTGACCTTGTTAAATTTGACTGGGGTGTTTTGATTGCTTTCTTTTTTGATGATTGATTTTTGATGTTATATATCTCATTTCTAAATAACTAATTAGAATTATTTTACATAAAACAGAAGTGTAAATGAGCATTCTGATCTCAAAATAGTTGCCTACATATACTACCTAGTGACATTTGAGATGACCCAAGGTTCTGATATATCCATTAAAGGCTGATGGTGGCGTATTACCCACCAAGGACCTTAATGGATTAAAATTGTTCCTCTACAAGAAGGTGGAATGACAAGGTACACAAGGCCTGCAATTGCAGTCTTGACTTGGAGCATGTCTGGCACAAAGGGAATCATCAAGAATTTAGCTGCTAAGGCATAATAAGAATGCTCGAAACTGGATGAATCAACCACGTTACAGGCCCTTTCACAATTCAGATTTGGAAACAGCTTTAGAGAAGACATCATCAATGTGAAAATATTACAATGTTTGACTGTGTTTATTTTAGCAAATAGCTCAAGTAAACAAAACAACTTCTCAAGAAAGCACCCAGCACCAAAAAAAAAAAAAAAAAAAAAAAAGGAAAAAGTTTGGAAAACTTTTGAGCAATTGGAAAGCAGTAATAGTCAATCAGGCAGTATTAATATATTAATTTTAGGCATTTCTTTCAGGTTCCCTAACCTAACAAGAGGCACCATTTTTAACTTGCAGTAATAAAAAATTCAAAATACAAATTTCCCAGCAAATAGTTTCTGCATTCAATAGAATAAACAGTAACTGTGAATACCTATGAATTTCCAAGACAGAGAAGCAGGACTGGGCAGGAGCTAAGCTTTTGAGGAACAGCTGATTCTACAGTGTGCACTAAAGCTCATTTTTATTTTCTACAAGGTGTTCAGGAAGACTTTTACACTGTATCCTCATAGGCAAGCTCATAAGTGAAAGATAAATGCGCAGACAGGGAGATCGATTGAGAACTGGCTGAAAGGCAGAGCTCAGAGGGTTGTACTCATTTGCAGAAAGTCCTGTTGGAGGCCAACAATTAACCATGCGCCAGCAATGTGCCCTTGTGGCCAAAAAGGTCAATGGTATCCTGGGGTGCATTAGAAAGAATTGTCACCAGGTCAAGGGATGTGATTCTCCTTCTCTACTCAGTGCCGCTGAGGCCACATCTGGAATATTCTGACCAGTTTTGGGCTCCCCAATACAAGAGAGAGAACTCTATGGAGCTACTGGAGCAAGACCAGCAAAGGGCTATTCAGGTGATTGGAGGAGTGGAGAATCTTTCTAATGAGAAAATGATGAGAGATCTGGGCCTGTTCAGCCTGGAAAAGGAAGGCTGAGGGGGATCATATTAATTCATATAAGAAACTGAAAGGAGAAGAAGATGAAGCCAGACTCTTTTCAGTGGTACCCATCTATAGCACAAGAAGCAATGGGCACAAACTGAAACATTGGCTGTTCTGTTTGAACATGAAGAAAAACTTCTTTACTATGAGGGTGATAGAGCACTGGAACAGGCTGTATAGAGGTGTAGTGTCTCCTTCCTTGGAGATATTCAAATGTTGCTTTGACACAGTCCTGGGCAACATGCACTAGGTGATCCTGTTTGAGCAGAGGCGTTGGACTAGATCATCTCCAGAGGTACCTTCCAAACTCAACCATTCTATGACTATGTGAAAGCAGGTAGAGATTAATGATACTACTGTAGCATCTGGATGTCCTAAACAAGACCAGGACAACTTGCTGTCAGAAAATACACAGACACTGATTCCTGAATAGGAGACCTAGCTTTCAGAATGAACAGCACTGGCAAAGTGCAAAACGTATGTATGTCACTTGCCCCTCCACTACTGGAACTATAATTCAGTTCCCCAGACACCCCTTTCAGTGTGCTGTCCAATGGAGCAAACAAAGCTTGTAGAACGCGTGTGCGAACAGAGGTTTAAAGCATATTTTTCCCAGCATTACAATTGGTCACCCATACATGAAGTATGGAGAAGTAGTGCTGGGTCCCTACTGGGAGATAACTAAAAGTGTTTTCAAACATTGTCAGCCATGTTTCATCAAGCACTTACCCAAATACTTCAAAAGGAAGGTTACTGCATTGAAGGTGAAAAACAGCATATGCTAGCTGCCAATGTTCATGAGACAAAAGAAAAAAAAATCAATCATTTCATTTATTCACAGTAACTGAGCACAAAAATATATAAATGTGGACATGCCTAACTGGTTGTTAAAGCCAAGCACGTATGAAAAAAGTCAGGAAAATACATTGCAGTATAGTATAGCATAATTCACACTTTTAACACCACTGATGTAATTCTGAAATCTCTGACATTTCAAAAGTGAATTATGCACAGTCTCAAAGAGACAGTCAGTTCCCCACTATTCAAAAAAAAATCATATGTAAAGCACTTGACAAAACACTTCCTTTACATCCACAGACTTTTATGATAATGAGAAAATTCATTCCTGAAGATCCTCACTCTGACTGCCATGCTTTGTGAGTCTCCAGTTAGAAAGCAATTTTTAGGTATCTATTGCACTCGCAAGACAGGAGGATTACTGCTGTTGAATATGCAGACAGGTTTTGATTCTATATATTGAGAAACTTAGCCAGAACTACATGAAGTACTGCTATAAATCTGAAATTGCCTGTTGTCTTCCACAATAACATATCAAAGCCAACTAAAAAAAGCAGGAAACTAAAGTGCTTGATAAGAGTAGTAGAAAAAATAAATAGAACTTTCATGAATAACAATGACAACATATGTTCTCATTTCTCAGCTGCCCATTCTGCCTGGTGCTTTTCGGATTAAAGAAAATTGCACTGAAAGCAAAGAATTACTTGGTTCAGTAAGAGATTCCCCTGATACAATACTGAAAAAAATACTGTTACTTTTCTACTAAGCAGGAGCAGGCATCAGGTGGTCTTCCTGTTGGCCAGGTATAATCTTAGCATTAGATGTTTAGTCACAACCAGTCGTCCTTGTACAGAGGTAAGACACATGAAACACACTGATCTGCCAGTAATTTCTTTCCATGTACCATCATCCTGTTCCCCAGGAGTACATCTACCTCTGAAGTGTCTTGATTGGAAGTGTATGTTTCCTTGCAGTCCCAAAGTATCAGTTGGCACCTAATCAAGTACAGCACAGTCCATCTTCCAAGACAAAAAGTCTTTGAGTGTCAACGACAAAAAAAAATGCAATATGGAGTAGAGTATTTTCATCTTGTAATACTTTCTGTTACAATATTTTGCCTTATTAAGTAATCTTGGACTTTGAAGGTTCACTGGTCCTTTTGATCACCGATTGCAACAAGTGAGGAGCCCTAGGATTCTGATCCGTGTGCACAGCTAGAGATGCATCAAGCATTTACATAAGGAATTTATTGTACTAAGGCCTACTTTAGAAATGCAGAGCCCTCACAGATTATTGCACTACACGTGGTACAGGCAAGGTGGCAGAAATCAGTCAGTCTAGCAACCTCCAGGAAAAGTTTTTAATAGCTAAGCAAAATAGCACTTAGAAATAGTGCAAGAGGATAGGACAGGGAATTCAGATTGCCAGGAATGTTGTTGAATTTCCAGGTAAAAGTCTTGAACCAGTATGAAATCAAGAGAAGAAACAAACCTGTTGGCAAATTATGAATTACAGCTCTAAATAGTGTGGAAACTAGAGTCTATAGAGATAGAAACCCAATTAATATAAAGTTATGGCACTGATAATGGAATCATTACTGCTTATTATTTTTGCTAAAAATAAAATTAAATTTTCAGAGGAAACCTAAGATACACATCTAGCCATGAAGTATTTGGGAAATAAAAAAGTTAAATCATTACAAGCAACTAATGTAGGCCCTAATAATGGCAATTATGGCAACTCTTTAAAATACCGAAATCTTATCATTCTTTTTTCATAATAATATAAGATACAAAATTGTATACATAAATGAAAATATTTGAATTCAGAGCACAGCAAAAGACAGGTGAAAATGCCATGAAAGCAGCATTTTAATTTGTCCTTTCAGTGTCTGGCAAGCACCTTTCAAGGTCATTTGCAATCAGAAGGGTTTTGAACTCAGTGAGAGATTGAAAAGAAAGGGATTACCTCAGCAGCAACTGGATACAACTATGTAATATATCTGAAATGAAGAAGGATGTATATGGAGCTAATACCACAGATATGGTAATTACCATCTGACTGACAAAAAAAGAAAGTACTTGTGATTAAAGCATGGCTTTTTGTGTTTTACAGATGTATGAGGAGCCTTTCAATCTGATCCTGAGGGTGTCATTCAGGGGAAGCATAGGACTTTGATGTCTAAATACATGTAAAGACCCAGGCCGAAGGCCCAGATATTGAAAGGTCTGTGAATATATTATGAAGTAGGTAGGTAGGTAGAAATTTCACAAGATTCCTTTTAGCATCATATGATATCAACATATTGATATCAATTTTTTGCTTCCCAAATTACCCAAAATATTACCTAAATACACACTATTAATATACTAAGGCTCTGCCTCATAGCCTACCTTAATGTATCTGTGTAAGTCTCTATCAGTATTCAAAGTAGTGAATGCATACAAGCAGAGCACATGGTTAAATCCAAATGAAAATAATGCTTAAAGGTAGGTATGTGCTTTATTAATTGGGGCTTATGTTGGCCCAAGTTATTTGTGATAGCAATGATTTAAGCCCCTGATCACCCAAGCCAGCTTGAGCCTTCCTGGTGGGTGGAACTGGCTCTTGCAGGCTCTGCTTGCCCCTTTTACCAGGTGCAGTTTTGGCTGGGCTCTGGGGCAAAGCTGCCTCCTCCAACACACACGTTGCAGAGCAGACAGACTCTAAGAGCTTCTATAACAGAGGTTAAGATAAATCTTTTGCGTTAAGAATCAATAGACAAGCACGCACTCATCATTGTCTGAAACACACCAGAAAGGTATGGAATTATCCCTTAAGCTTGGATTTCTCTTTTTTCTTTTCTTTCAAAAGTTGTCTTAGGGGAAAAGCATATTTTATAGGAGTCAAATATGGAGAGTCTAATTTACATAATGCTATTTATCACTCTACGTACAGATCCTTTGCAGAAAGTTAGAGAAACGGTGGAGGTGTATATTCCCACCCATGGCAAACATGTAAAGGCTGTCCAGAAGTCCATTACACAAAGAAAATATCTAATGTATTTTTAGCAGAGGTTCCTATTTTTGTTGCTGTTGCTATGGCATTCTCCTCAAGAGAAAAGAGGAATATAGAGGAACTGCAGTAGCAAGGAATGCATGAGGGCAGAAATGTGAAGGACAACATTAGCTCCTCACTTGGAGACAGAGGTAGGTGTTTAAGCCTCTTGCTTAGTTTCTCATTGATCCCCATTCAAGAAGAGAGGCAGCTACCCACCAGGCTCCAAGGAACCAGGGACACAAGGTGCTATAATTCATAAAGCGAAGTACATGAATCCTAGTCCTCAGAGAAAAATCTGTCCCTTTTCTTCCCTTTGAATTCATTCCTTTCATATTGAGCCATAATGTCAGTAGGCTCTCTTCAGAGACAGAGATGAGATTTATTCTCCCAAAGGAAATTTCTAGGTATGAAGACCAGATTGCATAACACATTAATTAAAAAAAAATAGATTGGATTATAAGAGCTTCTATTTTGAAAATAATTGCTTCAGCTTTGATAAAACAAAAAAGTGAAAATACTTGATTGAAAAAATCATGGTCAAAATATATTCTTTGTCTTACAGTGAGCGTATTCTTTTGGGTAAATTGTTTTCTTCCACCCACTCCAATAGAATATGAAAATATTATGGGTTTTGATTTACATACTTATGAGTTTGCCTATCTGAAGAGTATAGACAAGGTAAAACATGCAAAGTGATGCAGTCATCTGCACAATAAACAATTTATGTTTCCAGGTCCATTTTTTGGTTTCACTTCATCTGGATGATGACCTTTTTTTAGGGATACACTACATTCTAATTTGTGTGTGTTAGTTTCCTAGAGTTTCATGGAATTGATTGAATTGACTCTTAGTTGCCTCTTTGAATGACCACTAAAAAAAAGAAAATTTTGGCTTTTCATCCTACCTCTTCATAGCCAACCCATAGCGCGTGTCACTAATCCATGTTTTTCAGTGTAATTAAGTACACGGATACTGGTGTCTTATTCTAGAATTCATTCAACTGTTAGGTTGTTACTCATGAGGGATCTCCAAAAGAAATATGGGAAACTGAAGTTTTCTCACAACTAAACTAAACTAAACCAATGTGCAGCTACAACTGCTGCAAACACAAAGCCATGGGTACTTATTATCTAGAATGCCTTCCCCTGTTGCTCTCAGCATAAAGATTAATGTTTTCCTTTCACTTCCAGTTCAAACATGAAGATCATATCACAGAATCAGAGAATGATTTATGTTGGAAGGGACCTCTAGAGATATCTAGCCCAACCCCCCTGCTCAAGCAGGGACACCTAGAGCACGTGGCACAGGGTCGCATCCAGACGGGTTTTGAAGATCTCCAGAGAAGGAGACTCCATAACCTCTCTGGGCAGCCTGTTCCAGGGCTCTGGCACCCTCATAGGAAAGAAGTTCTTCCTCACATGGCGATGGAACTTCCTGTATTTCAACTGTACCCATTACCTCTTGTCCTATCCCTGACCACCACCGAGAAGTGTTTGGCCCCATCCTCTTTATATTGTCCCCTCAGGTACTTATACATATTGATCAGATCTCCTCTGAGTATTCTCCTCTCCAGGCTAAACCGGCCTAACTCACTTAGTCTTTCCTTATAAAATAGATGCTCCAGTCCTTTCATCACCTTCGTGGCCCTATGCTGGGCCCTCTCTAGAAGCTCCACGTCCCTCTTGTCCTGGGGGGTCCAGAACTGCACACAATACTCCAGGTGCAGCCTCACCAGAGCTGAGCAGAAGGCGAGGATCACCTCCCTGGACTTGCTGGCAATGCTCCTCCTGATGCAGGCCAGGATCCCATTGGTCTTCTTGGCCATGAGGGCACACTGCTGCCTCATGGTTGCAGGCTGCCTCTTGTCAACCAGGACTCCCAAATATCTCTCCATGGAGCTGCTTTCCAGCAGGTCAACCCATAATCTGTACTGATGCCTGGAGCTATTCCTCCCCAGGTGCAGGACTCTGCATTTATCTTTGTTGAACCTCATGAAATTCTTCTCTGTTCAGCTCCCCAACCTGTCTAGGTCCCTCTGAATGGCAGCACAGCCCTCGCGAGTGTTGGCCACTCCACACAGTTTGGTATCGTCTGCAAACTTGCTGAGGATGCACTCTTTCCCCTTGTCCATGTCAATGATGAACAACTTGAACAACACTGGGCCCAGTACTGACCCCTGTGGGACACCACTGGCCACAGGCCTCCAACTAGACTCAGCCCCATTTATTACCACCCTCTGAGCTTTGCCATGTAGCCAATTCTCAATCTACCTCACTGTCCACTCATCCAATCCACACTTCCAGAGCTTTCCTATGAGGATGTTATGGGATACTGTGTCAAAAGCCTTGCTGAAGTCAATATACTTCAGATAGAAAAATAGAGAAAGCTCCAGGAATGAAGATGGGATTTACCTCTGACAGTCATTCAGCAACTGAAAGGGAAAATGAGAAATATACCTTCAGTATCTGAACACATGGCTGCCTAAGAGCTCTTAGTTGGTCTCCCTAGGAATTCCTCCAGTAAGTTCCTATGAAAATAGTTGTGTTGCCATAAATTCCATTTACGAATTACAGTGTTCCTAGTTTTGCTAGAGGAAGATCATTTTCATACACATAATTTCCTACAAATTTTCCAACAGATATGGATCTTAGGACAGAAGTTTGTGAAAAGTAATGGGTTATTAATTTATTGACTATTGACAGACTTTTTCAAATAAACAGGTCTAGTAAATAATTTTGTGACCTTCAAAAATTGCTCAAATTTACTTTCCACAAACATTTTGAAAGATTTTTTTTCAATATCTGCTTAGCTTAAGTAAACACAAAAATGTGTGGAAAGTTAAATTAAAAATCATTAGAAATACAGAAAATATTTGATTAGAAAAAATATCATTAAAATGATTGTAACAAAAGAAAATTTGATGCTTTCCATCAACACCATTTCCAAGCATATTATATCTCCTAACACTTTTAGTTTTGTGTCTCAGACTTTCTAAAGAAATGGCTGCTGATCTGCTTAGTAGGCAAAAGCTAACATATAGCCAGCCTTTAAAAATTATGCAGATAATAGCCAGTGTAATAGAAAAGCTTATGTTCTGTTACAAGTTCCCTCAAGCAACAACGTAACCCTGTAAAACAAAAACCAATAGCCCTGCAACAAACACCCTAATTTTCCTTGTCACTTCTATCCATCACTTATGTCTGGCCAAATAGAAATTGTCACTTTACTCTCTTTCTTCATCAATTTGTAATTAGGAACTGACAAATAAAGGCTAAGGGTAAGATAATACAGTATGTTTATGTAAAGTGTCAGAATGCTGGCACAAGGGAACACATATATTTTAAAACTGATATTGGTATTAGTCTACTAATTTCATTAATGAAATTAATTTGAAGAAATAATAATTGATCAAAAATACCAAACCTAACTATAGTCTTTTTTTTTTGCACTGAGAGGCATGAGTTTGCAATCAGTGACTATCTAAGAAAGAAAAGCTTCTTTCTTTTTCTTATTTTTTTTGAGGCAAAATTCATTAAAAAATACTACACACTTGCATTTTGTCATTTCAGTACAAAGTTAGGCATACCTTAATTCAAAATAACTTTCCTACTAAATAAACACATAATTCAAAATGATAGATTTTTAAATAAATATTAGTCATAGGATATTCCACAAAAAGCCACATTTTCCTGATATACAAATCTCAGAGTTGGTTTAAATAATACATTTGTTTAAAACAGGACTGTAGATGTGCAATCAGAACATTCCCAGATCACCTGCATGCACGTGAAGCTTGGAGAACTGGTCCTTCTCTTTCTGGTTTATCCATTCACCTAAAGCATTTGTGTTCAAGCAATGGCTCTAAGCCATTTCCTGTCCCTCATGTGGGATGAATATATATATATTTAAACAGTTTTATCCAGAGCTTTCTATTTATTGAATCATATGTTTTAAGTCATGTGTTTTAAGTCACAGTGGCACTGTAATACATATGTTGTCTATTTAAATAAATTACTTTTTTTCAAGAGAAGCAATGCAAATAAATACTTATACAAAATGAAGGTTCTGCATCCACACATAGCAATCTGCATCATTTAAATCCTTGCTTTCAAGTTCTATATCTTTCTTGGGCTTCTGAAAGACCATTTATTGAATCAATTAGTTGTGCAAAAACAAGTATCCACTAAATAATGCAAAATACCAAATGCACAGTGAATAATTCTCTTCATAGGAAGCAAGATTGATTTTGCCTTTGATTATTCTTGCTACACAGAAATACTCTTTCCAATTATGGTTAAAAAGTTAATGTTACAGAGTCAACAACTTGACAAAATATCACCGTAATCAGGAAGTATAAACTCATTGGAATTCCACGTATTATGCTGAAGGAACCATTTCTGGAATATCAGACAAGTGCAGAGATACAGAGGCATGTTCTGGAGCACTGATTAGCAACACTTTTAAATAGTGACATTTTGATTGTTCCGTAATGCATCTTTAACTAAGGTACCAAAATATCCAGTCTATCACCTTTTTTATTTTTTTTTCAGCAACGATATGGAGCATAAACTGAGGACAAGGTGTGGTTGAAGTGATTTCTAAATAATAAATGTTACATTCCACAAAAAATTTTGCTTAAATGTATGTTCTAGAGTGGGTGGAGAGATTTAGTATTCCAGACAACAGAAATGGAAAGCAGATGAAGTATCAAAAAATAACTTGCCAAGTAAAAAGTCACTTAATTTGGATGCTCATCGTTTGCTCCCATCAATGGGATGGACACGTTCAGGACTGTGATAACTTCAGGGTGTTAGGTCATACAGGGTGTTAGGTAATACATTACCACACATCAAACTCAAATTAATATGCTGGATTCATGGTTAAATAGTTGTTGTCATGTATATAGGACAGTGATACCATAATGATAAGTAAGACATAAAAACATAAACAAACAAATAATGTTAGACATAACGAAAGAGGATATGACTAAATGAGTATTGAGAATGGATGCTTTAATAAAAGTAGATACAATTTATTGATACTTTTAATTGATAGAGAATAACATTGTTTATTTTTTATACTGATAACAGTGCAGAAAATGAAAGAAGTAATAGGGAAAATAAAATAATGATAAAACCTGTTTTTCAGGAAAAATAGTAATTCGGAATATGATTAAAAATATGTTTACTATTATTTTTCTAATTTTTCTATCCTGCACACTGGATTAATATTTTCCCCTTATAAAACTAGGTGTAAAAAGAGATCATGAAAAGACAAATCATTTGCATTAATTTCACTTTGAAAACCTTGTTGCCTTTATCACAGAGTGTGCCTACACAAGGAAGATTTATAATTTGGCCTCTGGCAGTAGGATATTCAAAAGGAATAAATGGAAACATCTAACGTAGTCTATAGTAGTAACAGCCTTGCTAAGAATAGCTCTAACAGAGACAATGAGATCACTTCATTTGTGAGAATGAGACAGTATTTGAAGTGCTGTCTAAAACCCTGTCACTCTTATTACACATTTCAGCATACATGGTATTCCAATATCAGCTCCTCTAAGCATCGACTAAATTCTGCTCACTTCTACTCAAGCAGTCCTTTCAAAATCAATGGGAAAGTATAGGTTTAACTTAAATAATTTGCTTAGTATACAAGGATGAAAAGAACTATTTTGTATTATATTAATCAGGCCCTGATCATAGAATCATAGAATCATAGAATCATAGAATGCTTAGGGTTGGAAGGGACCTCTAGAGATCATCTAGTCCAACCCCCCTGCACACGCAGGGTCACCTAGAGCACGTGGCACAGGACTGCATCCAAGCGGGTTTTGAAGATCTCCAGAGAAGGAGACTCCACAACCTCTCTGGGCAGCCTGTTCCAGTGCTCTGTCACCCTCACTGTTAAGAAATTTTTCCTTAAGTTCCTGTGGAACTTTTGGTGCTTCAGTTTCCGGCCATTTCCTCTAGTCCTATCAGTGGCCACCACTGAAAAGAGACCAGCACCATCCTCTGCACTCCCTCCCTTGAGGTACTTATAGACACTGATTAGATCCCCTCTCAGCCTTCTCTTCTCCAGGATGAACAGGCCCAGCTCCCTCAGCCTCTCCTCGTAGGGCAGATGTTCCAGGCCCCTGATCATCCTTGTGGCCCTGCGTTGGACTCTCTCCAGCAGCTCCACATCCCTCTTGTACTGTGAAGCCCAGCACTGGACACAATACTCCAGATGCGGCCTCACCAGGGCTGAGTAGAGGGGCATGGAATTTAATTTCTAAAAATTGTCTCTTGTAGGGGGAGGACTGCATCTTAATTTTGAGGAAATTATGTGAAAGGAATTCAGAACAGCTACTAACACACTGAAGAATAACAAGGGAGGTGGGAAGGGAAGGGACTGGGGACTGTAGTGAAGCAGAGCTATTCAGAGCTTGTAAATAATGGTAGTCAAAATAGACATCTGTTTCTGAGTAGCGCATTAAAATCTTAACAGTTATATCAAAACAAGATGAACTTAAATGATGATTAATATTTAAGTCAACCTTTTAAAAGTTGTTTTTCTCTGTGCTAACACTGCTCTCTGACTATAGTGACTTTTGCTACTCTCTAAACTATATTTACTCCTAAATGATGTAAATTACACGATCTTATATAATGCTTGAATTCTACATGTAGTTCTTTGTCTCAGGAAACAGAACTGGAAATGGTTCAGAAAAAGAAGGCAAAAATTATCTGAGGTAAGAAGCAGCTTCTACACAAGCAATATCTAAGCAGACTAGGATTCTTTAAATTGAAGAATCTGTTTTGTAAATTTAGAAATGTGTTTGGAGAAAGCAAATAAGGAATAAGAGTACTTCCTATCTCAGTGCAATGGAGAAAATATATCAAAAGGAATGAGTAGGTGGCAGGTTTAGAATAAAATAAGGAAGGTGACTATACATTTTTTGCTATGAAATTTCTTGTTGCAAGTCATTAAAGATATTAAGGGTTTTAAAAACTGATGGAAAAAGTCAAGAACAGGAAAATCTATTCAGGCTTATTAAATATAAAGGCAACACTATGAAGTAACTGAGTTAGAGCTGTTAGAAACCCAGAAAGTGGTAAAGTACAGGTTTGCTTGTTCTGTTTCAAAACTTTTCCCAAGTTTTGAATACTTGGTTAAAATGGTCATTGTAAAATGCTCTCCAGTCACACCTTTCAGTGTAAAAATTTTTATCCTAAATGTGTTAGTTAAATGATTCTCAATATACTTGATATAATATACACACACAAATGAGAAACAGCTTTGAAAGTACCTCATTCAGCAATATTTCTAATGTTATTTGATACTGTCACATCACAAGAGTTGCTGCAGGTTTCAAACTAACACATATATGCACTGTTTAATCTAATTGTTATATTTTAGTTCATTACAGTTCATTTTAGTTCATATCATTAGCAGGATATACTTTCTTTTTGAAATGTAAGCTTAATATTTTTTTGCTCTTATAAGGTCCCAACTTTGTACAAACAAATAAAATATTTTGTTAGTTCTCCCAAAAGAATAACTGTTTCTATTTGAGTGCCTCCCATTCTAGGAAGTTTTGACATAATTATGTCTGTCCATTTAAAAGCTTTCTTCATATCTTGTGCAGCAAGGTAGGTTCTAAACTATGTACAAATAACCAAACCCAGATTAGCAATCTGTTTACTGGCGCAGATGAGTTTCATGAAAGTATGAGACATCAAAAGAGATAAAATGATCTGAATATAGGTTTATGTTTCTGCCCATTGCCTGGTGCTGGCATTAACAGTTACACTGTGGTGAACCTGTTCACATCAGGAGGTGCCTATACAATGTTTAAAAACAGGTTGATGCAGACCACGGATGGTTGATCGCTCTCTACAGGTTAAATCAGCCTGTGCAGCACTCATACCATTGTGACTTCTAGTACCTTGATCCCTCTGGGGACTTCTACACTCTGCTGCAGTGTGCAGTGCAGACAGATCCTAAACAACCTGTCTATATCATTGGAATTGAGCAGATATTAGATCCAGAAGCAGAATAGAAGTAACCTTGGCTCCCAGTTGCCAATAGATCACAGGTCTGAAAGGATTAAAGAGTGTGTCAATATATTACAGCCGTAATGCTTCACTTTGAATGCTCAGATTTTTTATTAAAAAAAAAATCATGCAGTTTTTCCATGTACTCATTTAGATTTGTAAACAGTGAAGAAAATGTAAAATCTGGTTGTTTAGCTTAGTTGTAATTACCAGCTGCAATAAGGACAAACTGTGCAGGAAGTAGAAGAAAAAAAAAAAGAAAACTTAAAACAATAGGGAAAGCAATTATATCTTCCAATAACCCTCTCTACCAGTACCACACCTGCTTTCCATCTATCCTTATTAACAAGTCTAATGCAAGAGATTAAAAACTAGAGACTTTTGGCATCCAAATACTCATTACCAGCTGTTATGTGCAGATGTCAAAAACTAGGACTTTCAGGTGTGTTACCTGAACCACAAACAACCTGCAAAAGCTTGGGTCAGGTTTATATCTCCTCACTCAAAATTTGTTGAATAAAAAGTCTATTTGGCTGGAATGAAATAGCATTTTATCAACATGTCCTGCCAGAGATAAAGGAAGGTAAGGGACACTAGAAAAGATGTGGCATCTGCAGAAAAAATGTATGTATTCATAATATATATGAACTTTCTCTCTCAAAGGTTTTTACTCCTATCCCATCCCAAGTAAATCTATTATCTTGTGGTCTGTGCTGTGCACTTTCAAAATTAGCAAACAGGTGTGAAATCTGGTATTTGACAGCTATCGCAATGACAAGCATTGTCTTCACAGCTGTGGTAACTGGCAGCTATTGTTGCCATAAGAAATGCTGGCAATTGAAGGAATCATTTGCATTATTTTGCAATTGCATAGAAATAACTGTTGTGCAGCCACTGCAGCGATCAGTTAGTTCTCTGGGCAGAGCATTCAATATCTTTTTTATCAGCGGAGACACTAGTCCGTTTATCTTGCTAACTGGTACTTAGTGTCAGCTTGTTACCTGGTAGCTTAAGTAAATGAGTGAGCATAATCTCTGAAGCTTCATGATTTATGAGATATTCTGGCTACTGTAGTTAAAGTTAGAATGAGCCTGGAACATCCACTGTGACCTTCCTCTTCAACCTTGAAAGCAACGGGCTCCTGATTAGTTGGTCACCATATGGCCCCAAAGCTGAATGTTCACTTGAAATTCTGGGGACTTCTGAATCTCCACTTCCTCCATCTCTGACTTTTAGCTAAACACTAAAGCTCAGACTCAGGTCCAAACATAATGATTTGTAAATCCAGGCACAAGGCAAACTTTTCCTATTTACAGGAGTAGTTAACAAATTTACCACTGTGGACAAGGACTAAGAAAGAGCTTGAACACATTTCCCCCTCTCCGATTTATTTTCTCATTACCAGTTTGCTATATGTTATAAAATGGTACTTCTGGATGAAAGTATCTACTCCCTCCATTGACAGAGCTCTCACAACATTTCCACATTTTAGACTTCCATTCCAACCAAAAATCAAAAGATTTTGCTTCAAAAAACCTAGCACTGAAGGTCTTACACTCCTTCACGCCTGGTAAAACAAATGGAGGTTTTAATATTGCCTTGTCAAATCTACAGGACTGCAGAAGGTGTTTTTCTGCTTTTCCTTACCAATGCAGGGTATTAAGTAAGTAAGGAGCAAATTTCTCATGATTTGTTACAAAATTAACCATCAGAAAGTGTCACAAATAGAGCTATAATTAAAAACTAAGTGTTTAAAAGGATGAAATTTGTAAATCAAACTGTTTGCTTAACTTTGTTTAAATACATCCTAATAAGCAACGTATTTCCACAGCAAATCTACCATAAATCACTTCCTAGAATTATTTATATTTTAGGAATACACAGCCCATATCCATAAATACTGTTTGGATTGATTTATCTTAGTATTTATACACAGTCTGTTCTTCAAGCTTCCGGGCTTTTAATTAATCTGGATTTGGGGCATAAATTCTTTATGCCTTGATTAATACCAAGCAGGTTTTATTTAATTAAAGAGACAGACTGGTGAGAGACATTTTAATCAAAAATTTCATATGCATACAGTACATCTGTATTTTTTAATACAAGCTCAAGCACATTAAAAAAAGATTTATTCTTTCTCAGCTGTTTTCCTTTTTGAATGATGGCATATTTCAGGTTCATGTGAAGAGTTACCTTCATGCACTCATTCCATCCTCTAGCTCCTCTCTCCTCAGCACAGCAGAGCAGGAAAACAGTGACAGGAACAAACAGGCCAACAAAGGTAAATAATCAAATTCTAAGAAACAACTTCTTATGATAAAAGGCATCTCTTGAGGATCTTTGTCTTTTGGATTTTTGTTGCTCTATTCTTGCTTAGTATTTCACATTATGATAAAAACTAGATTTAGAAGTTTGCCATCTTTCCGAATGTTTATGTTAAAGAAAGAAGAGCAGCTCCATTCAAAAAATTGACTATGAAATCCTCTTGTTCAAGACATTGTTATTACATTCGGGAAATTTTGAGGGAAAAGTTTTCTCCCAGAGAAGAATTTTAAATAATTGGGTTATTTGGTCAGTATAATTTTGCCATATTAAGTCAAATATACAAAAGCTCATGGTGGTTTATTTGAATAACTAATCCACATTTTGTTTGACTAATGCCCAGCTTCATTTTTGAACTCTTCTTTTCAGAAAGAATTATTTTCTGAACTCCTGAATTTCTGGCAGAGGAGGATCCCTTAACTCTATATATATCAACTCTGATATCTACATCTGAATTACTTACTTACACTCTTTCCCTCATAAGCAAAGAAAAGAAATAAGCAAGATAACTATTTTTCTAAAAGTACCATCCCTGGTTATCTATAAGGAAAGACTATAAACACTAGCTCGTATTTTTTATATCCTTTTTTTAGATAACGAGTATTTATGCAGTTCTTATGCATCCCTCAGATGATTGCCAGCAGAAAAATAGGAACTGGTGTCCAAAAATCAATTAAGTTGATCTGAGATTAATTTTTGTTGACACTTTGCCAGTGTACATTTATAGATAGCTTAGTTTGAGAAGCAAATAATTATATTTCTATTTTTTTCACTACAGAGTGACAGTGAAGTGGTGACAGTTCTCTAAGTACACTCCAAGACTTCAGAAAACACCACCTATGAAGACATTTCACATTTTACTCTACTTTGCCTCTACATACTGTGCTGATTAAAAGATCTAAAAATCTGGTATCCCAAAGAGCACTGAACTGCGTAAAGCCACGTCAAAATCAGGATCCTTCTCTAACTCTCATATGCATACATATGACCTTAGTAGTAACTGGTCTAGCTGCAGTCCTTAGGATGTTCTTATAAGAAAACTTATAAGAAATCTATCCTTATAAGCCAGATAGTCCTATGGGAATAGAGCACAATCAGGTTTGAAAGCTTCCTTTGGCTGGTTTCTGGTTCCTCTCCTGTATTGACCTGACTAATAGAGTTACTCAGCCTGTGCTTTCTTGGAGGTTGACAATGTACTTCTAGGATGCTCACAAAAGTTGACTGAGAAGATGATGGGGCTCAGGCTGGTGTAGCCCATAGGCTGCTCTGGGATGCTCCCCAGGAATTAAAGAAGCTTGGGTTCACCACAGCCACAATCACCACACTGTGGGATTGCTGTAGCCTAGGGGTACACCCCCAGCAATCCCACGATTGACAAACACAAACAAAGGAGACATGACACCACAGACCCACACCTTGGTCTGTGGAGCCATTTCAGAATGACCCATGGTGCAGTGCTGTAACTGTTGGCTGGCATTGTTTTGACTGGATATAAAAGAGAGTATGACACATAACTTGGTATAACATATATACATGACATACCAACCACATATCTTGGTGAGGACTCAAACAATGCTGATGTCAACAGTGTAGTGAGAAGAAAATAGGGAAAACTCTACTGGAGGGGTCGCCCAAAAAGAGCGAGAGCAGTCTCTGTGCCAGGTACCTGTTGTTAGAGAATCAAAGAAAATTGTATTGGAGGGGTGACCAGTCCCTTTTTTTTAATGCATCTGTGATTTAACTGTAGAGCTCTGATATAGATATGCATGTCCAGTTGTGTTATATTTCTAGCTTTATTTGTAACTTTGTTACAACCTCTTATCGCTAATAAATTCTTTTACTTGGCAGATGATCTCTTGAGTTAGTGCAGCTAATCCTGGAATCCCAAAGAATTCCAGAAACCCCTTGTGGAAGAACTGTTTGAAAGCAGGAACTGAGAGGAAAAATTAGGGCCTAACAGAAGTTTTGGCATTACAAAAGCTTCCTTGGGGTGATAACACAGTTGCCACTTCCAGGATGGTTGGTTTGCATGGTCTCTGCTCCTCCACGGTTCCCTGGGCAATCTGCCCTCCTTGCAGCTGCAAAGGGGAGTAACAGAGGATGGAGCGGAATGAAGACACCACAGCCAAACTGTTGCACTCCCTGTGCTGGGCCGCTGGCTGCACAGTAGCTGTCCAATAGGGGATATATATGATAACATGTCCGGTGCTGAGCCAGAAAAGGGGGCAAATCACTCCTTTCAGATGAACTTTACTTGAACTTTGATCATTATAAGCTCATTATAATGTCAAAACACACCTCCATCCCAAAAGTCACCCACTTCTGAGGTACGACCATTCCTCACTGAGCATGCGCTCTAGATTTTCTAATCAGTGTATATAAATACCTCAAGGGAGGGAGTGCAGAGGACGGTGATTGTCTCTTTTCAGTGGTGGCCACTGATAGGACTAGAGGAAATGGCCGGAAACTGAAACATCAAAAGTTCCACAGGAACTTAAGGAAAAATTTCTTAACAGTGAGGGTGACAGAGCACTGGAACAGGCTGCCCAGAGAGGTTGTGGAGTCTCCTTCTCTGGAGATCTTCAAGACCCGCTTGGATGCCACCCTGTGCCACGTGCTCTAGGTGTCCCTGCATATGCAGGGGGCTTGGACTAGATGATCTCTAGAGGTCCCTTCCAACCCTAAGCATTCTATGATTCTATGATTCTATGATTCTATGATTTTCAATTGACTGTACCTTTAAATGAAAGCGAGGAAGAAACTTTTCCACCAATCAAAAACAATATTAAGTATTACTCTAGTCACTCAGGTTGCACCTGAATGTAAACGAAGTATAAAAGGTGAACTAAGGATGAAAAGGAAGAGGGAAGATTCCACCATAAATTTTTGATCAGTTGATGCACTGATCCCCCTTTCCTCTCCTTGGACTGGAACGCTGCCTGAGGAGACTCAAGACTGCAAGCCATCTCCCATCTTCTGGGGTGAGTGATGATTGCACATTTGTACATCAGAGCTGGCTAAAAACCCCACGCTGTAGTAGAGAATTTCCCGTACTAATGTCCAAAACCTGCTTTGTAAATGTTGCATTTGAATAAATCATGCTATTTGTGAACTCGACTGCTTGTTTGGGGGGAGGTGATCAGACCTACGGTCCACAGACTGTTCATGAATCTGATACTGCCAGAGTCAAGCTTATAGCTGATCACGCTCTTTGAGAACTCAATTCACTCCTAGGAAGGCCATTGGACCTACGGTCCACAGACTGTGAATCTGATACTGATTTGATATCTCCTTCCCCCCGCCACTACAACTACGGCTTTCAAACTGCAGCATTTCACACTCCTCTATGGCTGCACTCACAGTATTTGATAATTCAAAGAGGAAAAAAGGAAGGTCACATATGGAAAAGAACATTGAAAACCACTGACCCTAGTATATAAGGTAACAAAGAGCGATACAATCCACACACTAACTCTTTTTAATAACAATCAACTCTCATTAGTTAAATTAAAAATAAATACAGGATTAACATATCAAACATCTTAACGTACTAAGTCACCATTCAAACATAGTTCACACACAGGGTTTTTAAATAAATACTACAGAAGATTAGACTAGTTGTTGAAAGATGAGGATTAACAATGATTTTCACTGCTCACTGACTTTGGATGGTTGAAAGCAGATGCAGGAATTTTTGTCTGCCATCGCTTTGCAAATTTCTTCAGTGGTCAAAATATTTTCAGTGTGATGTGTCTTAGCAATGTTCATGCCAATGGTTTTGTGTGTTGAAGTTATGCAGAGACCAGTGTTACACAAAACAGTCGCGGAGCTGCCCTCTCTCCTCTCTCTGACACGCTCTTGAACGCTGATTCATTGCATTTCACCAGCTGGCTGTCAATATCTTCCTTCTCTCAAAAAGCTGCTTGTAGCTTTTGCTTTATGTTTTATAGATGTCCTATAGTGTAGCATCCTAGAAATAAAATAAACAGTGTGTTCATATCACCAAGATTACCCACAAGGCTTCTGTCACTTACAGACCCACTTAGGAGAATGGGTATTACTATTGTCCCCTTTCTCTCTCTCTCTCTACTTGTGACGCCCATATGCAAAGTCTTAATTTTTCAATTTTGTAGCCATCTATGCAACATCTATGCCTATTAAGTGGTTGTAGCAAATTGCTTCAAAAATATGTTTACCTACAAGGCAAGGCAAGCAATGAAGAAATATCTTTTGGAATGAATTAGATACATATTGTACACATTATGTAATCATTATCACTGAGAATAACTCTGGTCTGGATGTACTCCCGGTATTTTCAGTGGAAGTCACTGACAATGTTTAAGGGAACTAGTTAAATTCTGCTCAGCAAAAATACCCTTCATACTTTCCCGAAGTTGTGAATCACTTACAAATGTGTTTGATTACTTGCTGCACCTCCAGCAATTTGTTGTTGTTGTTTCTCCACCTTTCTGGTCCAAGAAATTGTATGACATACTTTTTGATACAAGCCTTGATTTGAAAAAAAAATTGTAAACAGGAAGAACAGGAATTGTAAACAGGCAAAAGAATTTACAATTTATGAGAGGTGGAGATGATATCGATACTTCTCTATGCGTAAGAGATTACATACATATGTCATCTTAATTTGCTGGGTACATCTTTTGAATAAGTAACATAGCTATTTCAAAAATATTTTTCATCACATGAAAAATCTGTTAAGTTGTATTTATGCACTTGTTATATGCATTTTTAATAGATTAACTTCAGGGTTTATCAATCTTATTGGTAATAAAAATGGTTGAAATGTTTCAAATATCAGAGAGACTTCCTGAGTAGAATGAAATTCTGAATTTCATTAATTACTTTATTACCACAAATTGTTGGAAGAAACATGTGTTCTTGGGTGTTAATTAATAGCTCATTATTATTATACAAATTAACTTGGCAGCACTGTGTACCATATATTTGCGGAATAATGAATTACATTAAAGGGAAGCCAAGATGGCAAACATAGAAGTGCATTCGTCTATTATCTACTTCTTATAAATGCATAAACCTTTCCAAGGGTGTAAAACAGAAATCCTAATGAGAGGCACACTAGAGTCAAGAGAAAAAAAAATAAAGGAATAAGGAATATGAAAGGAGCAATGAACGTACAGCCTGAAGTATTGAGCATTACACTGGGAAGCAGTAGCTGCTGTTTCAGTCCCACAGGCATTTGCTCTTAAATAGGTTGTCATAAAAGCTGGGAAAGCTGACAATGTACTGAACAGTACTGTGAGCTTTGAGTCTGACCTGTGAAACTAATAGTAGCAACAGGCTTATCAGCAAGCAAACTGTGCAGCAGAAACCACTGGTGGCCCAAATAGTAATGCAGAAATTCATGTGTTCAGAAAGGAAATCAGCAGTCTCACCCACCATGGTGCAACATAAATGACCTCCCCATTCCTTTTCCTCTCTCCTTCTCCATCCCTTCCCTATCCATTTCCCTTTCCCATTCCTTCATGTTCAGACAGTATCTCTATATATCTTCTAGTTCACCTGTCCCTACTTCCATCTCTTATTCACTCTTCATTTTCATGTCTGAGCTTAGTCTGGAGTCCTTCATCCATGCAGACCTCCTGCCACTTGTGTTTGACTTCTTGCTCATCATGATGGACCATTCTCGAGGCGGTGATCCCTGAATATCAACCAGCTCTTTTGGACCTCTCTCCTCTCCAGAGAAAGCAAACTGCTCTCATGAAGTTGAGAAGGTTGCAGCTAAAGCTGTCTGCAGTCCCCACCTGACCAAGCAGTCTGGCCTTCTAAGTAAGAGTTTCAAACAAGTATGTCCCTTGTTCGTTCTTTAATCCCCTATGTTAGGAATCCACTCCAGAAACTCCTGGATAGCTTGTGCCAATGTGCTTGTGCTGTGTTATCCCTCCAGCAGATATTGGGAAGGTTCAAGACACCCATGAAGCCTATGGCTTGAAAGCATGCGGGCTTTTCTGACTTGTCTGAAGAAGGCCTTGTCTACTTCCTCCTGAACAAGCCGGACTGCAGCAGACATCCACCACAATATCACCGTGTGGGTCTGCCAGCTTGCCCTGACTCTCCAGCTCTCAGCAATTCAGAGCCCTTCCCCGCACAGAACTCCGTGCGTTTCTGCTGCTCTGGCACAGGAACAGCACCTCCCCATGCATGCCTTCCCAGCCTGCCTTCCTGCAGAGGCACTATGTACCCAACACCACACTCCTCTCTTGCCAGCTATCCCAGCCCCATCCCAAGGACACTATAGTCCTGTAACAGCACCAGATTGTGTGTTAGTGTACAGGCACTTTGGAGAGGCACCCGGTCATACTGACTTCCCAGAGAAGGCACCAGAGCTTTCTCCGTGATGCTGCCCCTGTTTACATTCATGTGATTCCACTTCAGCCACTTTTTCTAGTTATTGCTATAAATGCCATGTTTTTGGACAACATATTTTCTGCTGTTCTATCCTTTCTTTTATCTGCTTGCTATGTTCTATACTTAGTGTTTTGCATGCAGTGTTTCTCCACTATCTTCTACTATCGTGCATAGACAACTATTGAATTAGTGTGGGCCTATTGAATTAGAAATGAATGCCTTATAAATGTTTCTGATTTTTTTTTCATAGCATTTTTTAAATAGCTTGAATTAATACTTTTCCAAAATTAGTATCATGAGATATTCTGTCCAGTTTGTTTCCCTAATGGCTTTCCTGGGTTTCTCAAATTCTGCCTTTTTAAAATCAACAGTAGAGAATGTATTTTTGTTTAACCTTTCATTTAACTGCAATGAAATTTCTGTATCATTATGTGCTCCAAATTAATTTTTATTTCCCTTACCTCTTTTTTTCCCTTACCTCTTCACTACTCACAAGAGCAAGGTTTCAGCCCTTTGTTGATTGATTGGTAAGAAAATCTGCTCTTTTAAAAAAGCTTTTTTACAATATGTAAAGCTTTATAATACAAAATTATCAGGCTTTATCAGCATCAGTAATGATATTACATATTCTATCTGTAGGAAGTTAACTTCTTTCATAATGATACAATTTCTAGTACTATTTATCACTTTAATTATGCTATATTCATAGCCAGATCCAAGCCTTGTTGTCTGCTGCAAATACCTAACATTCTCTCAAGAGATCCTTTTTTATAATCTTTTCAAAATCATGCTAGGAACCAAGTCATTTCTGTTTTATCGGCAATATAATATCTTATTTCTTTAAAAATTTATCACATCGCATCCCTTAAAATGTTACATAAAACTGTGTATTAATACAGCTATAAAATTTCATTCTGACTATCAGAAAATGGTATTATCTTCTCATCACTCAAATACCTGAAATCATTTCAAGTAAAGTGTATTTCCATGAGGAATAGTGTCCTCCTGTAAAGTTTGCATTTGCTAGCAGATAGTATGGCTTGTATCTCAGAGTATGCAACAAAAGTAGCCTCAAGTATGCAACAAAAATACCTCAAGTTTCTTAAAGCTTATTTTTATAGATTTAGCATCTTTGTAAGGCTAGAAAAGAAAAAAAAATCAGCCTGTAGATATATCCCTCAGTAATATCACCCTTTGAAAAGCAATGGTGTTAGATTTTGCCTAGATCATGGTCCTTTTTTTTATCTAGTGGGTAGTGCATCTACTGAGAATCGTCAACCTACTGGATCAATAGGCCCATGAGAAAATTCCAATTTCTTCGTTATTTCAGCAGCAGATACTACTTCTTAAAAAATTGCTTTCTCATATATTTAGATAGCAAAAGGAACTATGATGACGTGTGAGTTGGAAAGATGAAAGGTGCAAAAAGTCAGACTTAAAACACCTTAGGCTATATAGCGAAAAAAGTAAAATTACCTGATAACAACAAAGTCTTGGTCTAAGGTAATTGTGATATTATCAATAAAGAGGGTTGATTATGATTTCACCTCTCAAAAGAGAAGATCGTTCCTTTGATCTCACCTTAACATGGACCTTTCATCTATGTTTCTACTCTTATAAACCAGATAAACCAATCAAAACAATTTGTACCACTTTTCCTTTTTTTTTTTTTTTTTTTTTTTGCTTTACATTTCTATTGTCTGTTCAAATTATATTACCACCGATGCCTGAACTTTATTTTATAAAGTTTTAAGTCAGCGTATCTTAGTAGCAATATAGGGCTGGAGTAAAATGTGAATGATAACTTGAATTTTAAATGTTAAAAGCAGTTAGCTGTGTTCTCTTGTCACTTAATCTTGTAAAACAGGAAAAGCACTCGAATTCCGTTGCTGCTGGACTTGCCTATATCGAGATTTATTACATGGGATTTTTCCGTTCTAACAACTTCCTAATGTCAATGTCAACATCTGAACCAGTCAGTAGAGGAGAACAATTCCTTCTAGATTATAATTTCTTTCATTTTAATGTAGATCTAAACAGTGTCAAGTAGGTTCATCATCAGAATGTCAGTTTCTCTCATTTAGCTATACAAGGACATCCATTGATGAGTTCACGTATGAATGCTGAACATGGCCCATATGAATTATGTTTACTTTTATACACAGAGCATGGACTTGTGGTAGTGGCAAGAATGAATTCTGTCCATAGAGATAATTATGTATTTTCAAAACATAATCAACACAGACAGTAGAATTTAACTTCTACCAAGTGAAAATCCTGCTAACTATGCATCATACACATAAGATTTTTAGATATAAGATTTAGATAGAGGATTTTACACAATGCAAAAAATGTTGACAAAAAAAAGCAAGGGGAAAATAAATGCAAACCAGAAAGCAGATCTGAGAAAGATCATAAGAAAGCATAAGGAATAAAATACGTAGGGATAGATATAAAAACAAGATGCTAAACAATTTGAAGAAAAAAACAGTATGTAGCAGGAGACAGGACATCTGCAGAATTAGGGAAGGGGAAAGGGAGTAGGAGAGAACAAAATGAAATGAAAAGAAATATTTGTGCCCATACTCCTCAGACTGAAGAGGTAATGAGTATAAACTGTTGAACAACCAGCTTTACAAATAACTACAGCTATCCAAATGAAGCACAGTTAGATTTTACAGTCATTTTAAATTTCCTTCATAGTTTTCTGTACAGATTTTTTAATTTTTTTTATTAGAAATGTGTACAAAGAAAAATTACATCCTTTTTTTCCCTGAAAAAACCTTTCACTGAATTTATGCAGTATTTGTAAGAGAACAAGTTTCCAGCTTCCTTGTTAAGATGAAAGAAATGCAGTAGTGAAAAGGAATACTTTTTGGAAGCAATCCCTTCTATATAATATATACAACAATATATACAACAAAAGAATCTGACAAAGAAAAAATAGATTACTATTTTTCATACAGTTGCTTGGTCACAAAAGCAATCAATGTTCCTAACACATTTGAATGGCTTGAGAAGACATTAAAAGAAGAATGAGGTAATTTTAGAGAACCATAATAAATTCAATTCAACAAAAACAATAGTACAACCCAGTAGAACCTGAGAAATCTGGTACTTTGTCCAATAACTTGCAATGAAATCTCAAGAAAGTAACTCATTGTATATTCAGTTGCTGACTCTGCAAGAACTAAGGAGTTACTCTCTACTGAGAAACACACATGCGTCTTTATAGAATAAATACTCTTTCATGAAATAAGTGTCCTATCGAATACTGAAAGTGATGTCATTAAATGGGTTTTATTATTTAATAGATATTTTAACTAATAGTATTTTGAAGAGTGATTGCAAAAGCCAATAAAATAATTTTAGGATGATAATTTGGCTATCACAAGAAGTCAAGAAAGTCACTATTTTTTTTCAACATTTTCTTGTAGGAGACCTCTAAGGGTTTTTCTAATTGTGGTCACATTAATATGTAGACCCAGCTGAAATGAGCTTTAATCATTTTCTCCAACAGGTTTTATAATTATATTCATGTCATTGTGCTGCTCTCAGTATTGTGTGGTAAATTAGCAATAGTGACGCCTACCCGGGACACATTCTAATTGTGAAGAAGATGGGGGAGGTACAAATTGTGATTGTGGTCATTTCAGAGATGACTATTAATGAACCCTACCTCCTCCCTCTCCCAAAATCATGAGCTGCAGCAGCATACCTGACACCTTTAAGGCAGTTCTGACAAGTTAAAAACATTCAGTAAAAATTACAAACAGTAAACAAAGGGTTTGCATCAGTTGTCAATTCACCAGGGGCTACCTAGCTGATCCCTGGCTCCATGGCAGAATTCAGGCTGTTGTTATTTGATGAACTGAAAGACTTTAATTCTTTAAATAATTCAGGTCTCAATAGAATTATAGTAAAATGGAAGGCATGTGCTCTCAATAAGATTTATTTATTCTTTTTTTTTCCAGGATGGTGATTAAAAATATCCCTTGCTGACCACAGCGCAAATCCAAGATCTGAAGTAATTTATTTTTGTAGAAGAGAAATGTTGTTAGTTCTAAATCAGAGAAAGTTTTGATTGTCTATAATATGTGCTAATATGTAATGACCAGGCAAATAACTGGGTTATTGTAAATCTACTCCTCCAAAATTCAATTTACTACAGCATTTTTCACATGTAATAAAAAACCCAGGTAAAGATTTCATATTTTAAAGCCATAAGAAAGAAGAATGCTGAAGATTATCTCGTTGGTGATCCAACTGATATCAAAGTACCATATCTATGCGCACGGGTCAGGGCTGATGTTTAAGTGCTGGTCCTATCTTTGATGTTTTCTTGTCTGTCCGTGTTAGAGGGAGGCATAAGAATCACACATCATTAGTGTTTTATTTTACACTGAAAGACAGGAGGAAATAGATACAGTAAATTGTAAACGTCAGAATTCCCTGCTGGAAAACTACCTTTTATAAATATATTATATATATATTTATATTATATATATTATATAATTATATATATATATATATAATAATATATATATAAAGGATAGTTAATGGCATCCATGGAACCAGAAGATTCCAGAAGCTTACCGTTAAACTCATATTTATTTAGGCAAAATGCAGAACTAACATTTTATAGGAAGGAGCTGAATTTTGGTTCAGGAAAACACCAAATTTTGCAGTTTATCTTCCTTCATAGACTGATAATAACTAACCTTGAGTCTCGATTGTATACATAAAGCCAAAGATTCTCATAGGCTGATTCTTACCATTATATATAAAATTTTAGACATTACACTTATTTTGTAAGAGAGCTTTTTACAGAGGACTAATATGTTTGATATTATGACCTGACCATAAAAATGCTAGTTTTTGTTTTATGTATCTGTAGGTCAGCTAGCATTGGTGAGGCTGCACACGGAAGTAAAAGCTTCATCTTGAAACAGTGTCCTACAACCACTAACTTTGTCTTTTGGAGAAGCCAAGGGAAAATCTGAGAGTGAGAGAGAGCACTCTCAGAATGTCTCAAACATATCAGCTCCTGCATGAGAATCCTAAAAGTAAAAACGCAATATGTCATTCAAAATCTGTCAGTCCTTAATCCCACTAGAGTGGATGAGAAATCTCCAGTTGTAATATGGCACTTCAAAAAAAATCCTTCTGAAAGTGTTTTTCAGTGTTAAACTTTTAAAGAAATTTTGTGTGTATTTTACTCTTTTGGGTAGAAGCTTAGGTAAAAGGGTTATGAGTTGAGGCAATCAATGCTTTCTGTGTAAAACATTTTGTTTTTCATAGGGGGAAGGTCTGTGTGTATGTGTATGTGTGTCTGTGTATTCAGAAATGCTGATGTGGTATTTCCTAGGAAATTTATTCCAATTCCTATATTTCTCTGAGGGCTGAGCTTTCCAGCCTAAGATCATTCATCTTCTCTCTCCCTGAGGCATTACAGCAGCTGTTCCCAAAATATTTGGTTTTCTCATAAAACAAAACCTATAGTTATTTTAAAGTTAGCACATAAAATGACTATAAAATTACATCTTTTTTCAGAAAGAAAAAAAAAGAAAAGAATTGCATGATGCTAAAATTCAAAATGTACTTTTTTTTTTTTGTATTCAAGATATATACTAAATTCTAGAATTTCATATATATATGAAATAGAATATAATCTACGTGGAAGAATCTTGTTTATGAAAGTAAGATAAAACAATAGGTATGATGTGTTATGTTTGTCATAATTTAATTAAGTGGAAGAAAATCCCAAACTGATGGTTAGGAGGTGGCTTCTTCTGTTTGTGAAGCAGCTAAGATGATAACTAAGATCTCTTATTTCATGTTCAAAACTATAAAATCCTAAATTGCCACCAAAATTAAGAATCTGATTTTACTAGCTACAAGTTTTTTAGTAATTATCACAGAATCACAGAATGGTTGAGGTTGGAAGGGATCTCTAGAGATCATCTTGTCCAACTCCCCCTGCTCAAACAGGGACATCTAAAGCACGTAGCACAGGGTCACATCCAGGTGTGTTTTGAAGATCTCCAGAGAAGGAGACTCCACAACTTGGAGAAGGGCAGGGCAGCCTGTTCCAGGGCTCTGCCACCCTCACAGAAAAGAAATTATTCCTCATGTAGAGACAGAACTTCCTGTGTTTCAATTTATACCCATTACTCCTTGTTCTGTTGCTGGCCACTACCAAGAAGAGTTTGGCCCCATCCTCTTTACATTCTCCCCTCAGGTATTTATACATATTGGTCTGATCCTCCCCCAGTCTTCTTCTATACAGGCTAAACAGGCCTAACTCAGTCTTTCCTCATAAGATAGATGCTCCAGTCCTTTCATCATCTTCGTTGCTCTACACTGGACCCTTTCTAGAAATTCCACATCCCTCTTGTAGTGGGAAGCCCCTCTTGTATTAGAGATCACAGAACTGCACACAATACTCTAGGTGCGGTCCCATCAGAGCTGAGCGGAGGGGCAGGATCATGTCCCTCAATGTGCTGGTAACACTTCTCCTGATGCAAACCAGAATGCCTTCTTGGCCATGAGGGCACATTACTGACTCATGGTTAACTTCTTGTCAATCAGGACTCCCAAATCCTTCTCATGGAGCTGCTTTCCAGCAGGTCAACACCTAATCTGTGCTGATGCCTGGAGTTATTCCTCCCCAGGTTCAGGACCCTGCACTTGTCTTTGTTGAACCTCACGAAGTTCCTCTCTGCCCAACTCTCCATCTTGTCTAGGTCCCTCTGAATGGCAGCACAGTCCTCTGGAGTGTTGGCTACTGCACCCAGTTTGATATCATCTGCAAACTTGCTCAGGGTGCACTCTGTCCCTTGATTCAAGCCATTGATGAACATGTTGTACAGCACTGGCCCCCGTAATGACCCCTGAGGGATACCACTGGCCACAGGTCTGCATATAGACTCAGCCTTATTTATCATGACCCTCTGAGCTCTGCCATCCAGCCAGTTTTTGATCTACCTCACTGTCCACTCATCTAACCCAACCTTCCTGAGCTTCCCCATGAGGATGTTACGAGAGATGGTGTCGAAAGCCTTGAAGTCAAGGTAGACAACATCCACAGCTCTCTCCTTGTCCAACCAACCAGTCATCCCATCGTAAAAGGCTATCAGGTTCGTCAAACCTGACTTACCCATGGTGAATCCAAGCTGACTGTTCCTATTCACCCTGTTTCCTCGACATGCCTGGAGATGGTAGGTTGTAGATGGTTATGTAGATGGTAGATGGTTATATAGGTTTGTTTAACTTTCGAGTATTATAGATCCATCTCTTTTGTTTTACAGCATCACCCTTTATTTCATGTGTAAGAGTATGATGAATCTGTGTAACCTTTGAAAAGTAAGTAGTGTAAGCATGAATCAAGCTCTGTTTAAAACATACAGCTTAGCTTGAAAAAATCCAATATTTTAGTAAAAAAACCCACAAAGCTCAAAAAAGCTTGAACGCCTGATGAGTTCATTTGTGTGTGCAAAGAATTCCATAAACTAATAAAAGAATATATATTTAAGTATACAGAAGAAAGTAATTAGCATTTTACATAATAAAATGAATCTTATAAGTGGCAGTGGGAAAACACTTAAGTTAAAGCAAGGAGACTTCTCTAAATATAACTTCAAATAAAAAAAAAATCTCTATTTCCATCTAGGACAGATACCCATTCTACATCTAATATAAATATGAAGTACATCTAATATTAATATGAAATATTTTGTAATAACCATATGTTAAGGGTGTTTCAGTGGAAATCCATTCCTGCTGTTTCCTTTTGTCTAATATATTTTCAAACTAGTTTTGGTTTCCTATAGGACAAATAGATGGTGCAACTGATCTGTGACAGTAATTTAATGTTGCATGCTACATGACTGTTTCTAAGTCATTATCTAAACTGACAGCAAAAGAAAGGAAAATAACTTGCTAATTCAAAAAAAAAAAAAAAAAAAAAAGAGTAGAAAAGCCAAAACATTTGCTTTACCTGCTTTACCTTGATAGAATATACTGGTCCATTCCAGTTGTCCATTTATGACCAAAAGTCCTTTAAACATATAAACCTGAATTGAAACAAATTTCTATAATGATAAATTTCAAAAGATTTTCTGTTGTCTGGGCAGAATAGTTACACAGTCCACAGATTTTTATGTGCCATTTCTACATCTTCTTGTTATTGTATTAGAATTCAACCAGCTATGTTAGATGCTATATACTGGGATTAAATTTATATGATAACTTTTTGCATCATTTCCATCTATAGGAGAAATAGTCCTTTGCCTATTTAATCAAGTATTTCCTTAAATTTTTCCCAAGAAAAGTTATATGTAACTTCTCTGTATACTTGTTTTACTTTGCAAAACAAGTATCAGTGATCAAAGTAGGTGAATGCTATAGCCATTCACTCTATGTTTGTCAAATGGTTTGGGCAGGCTAAAAGTTCAACTCTTACATCAAACACTATTTTATGCTAGAAGGCAAATTAGAGAGGTATAATTTATTCCACCAAAGTGGAAAGATGCTCAGATGCTCAACAGTATTAGTGTATTGCCACTGCATTTTCACCTGCAAATGGTAATTTCAACTGCATCACTCCTAATTACATGAGACTTATAAGGTATTGGCAATGCATAGTAGCACACCAACTATCTCTTTATGTTTACTATTCTGATACTTTAATGATTACTGTTCAATGTGAGACTTTGCTTATGTCCTATCCTGACATAAATTAAATTACTGAAACTAATATTTCTTGTACTATATTTTGTAGTTATGGATTTACTTTCTTTGCTGGGCACATGTATAAATGTTATTGAAATAAAGATTAATAAAATAAACGGTTTGTTTTATAACAACAAGTCATAATTTTGTCATGTAGTGTTTTGAGGAACACATAAGTCATATTTTGATTAACCACAGTTATCCAAAGCTTTTTTGAGAACTAATGCATTTGCTTCTCATTTAAGTCTGACCTTCACATGAGTACATACACAGGTGTTCCACAAACAAGATCGTAGCTGGAAAGGAATTAAAGAAGCTTCTTGGTATAATATTCTACTAAAGCACCCTAAAGTGCAAGGAAACACAGGACACCTCCTACACTCTCCCCAACGCTTTTGTAATAACCTTTATATCTTTTACACCCTCCTTTGGAGCCTTTCTATAGCTTCTGTCTGATATATACACTGCAAACAGGAAATTAATCATTGCAGGTCTAGGATTTCAGTCTTAGTGGCAGCCATTCAGGACAAGAAAATATCTATGCTAACCAGAGTAGTATGTCAGACCTCTAGGGAAAACATGAGATTGCTGTTAAGTCACTGTATTGTCCTAAAAGAGAAAACATGCTTTTCAGTTGAATTCAGTAAAATAATTGCAGGTTACAACAAAATTCACAAATTTCAGAATTGGGTAATGCAGAGTAAATGAATTTGTCAGGAAGGAACTTATTACTTAGGTATTCTTATTACTTTTTCTTATTCACCAGGAGGTGGAAGAAGCTCTTGGATCTATTCAACACCTGTCACAAGCAAAAATATATGTCCTTTGGGAGAGATTTGGAACAACCAAAAAACCTCCCTAACTTAATATTCCCTTGCTTTTTAGACAGTACTACCAACTTTAATTTCAATAATTGTTTGCTTGTTTGTTCGCTGCACTTTTAGTGCAGCAAGTGTTAGAAGTGGCAAGTGTTAGAAGTATTGAAGGAAAACATTCCTCTCTCATCCCAGATTCCCTCCCTTCCTTATATATCACACAGGATATGATTTCTCGTTCTGGAGGGATGAACAAAACAGTGCGGTTGAAGTAAACAGATGATTTTTTTTTTTTTTTTCCATAGGAGCTCTACCAATCCATCTCTATCTTTCCTGTCTTTCATGCAACACTCTCCACATTCCTTATCAAGCATTTTATCTGCTCTGCAGGACAAACTGCTTTATCAGAACACAGCCGCTCCTGTCAAAGCTACAAAGCTTAGACGTACCAGAGCTCAAAATACCTTCTTTCTTTCCCATAAATGCTCTCTGCCACCCACCAGTTTTGCCAATGTTCCCAGCATAGATTTATCTGCTCAGAGTCTCCTTGTTCTCTCAGAAAGGGACAATAGCTCTCTCTAGGTCCTGACATCCTAATGGCCACCAGTTGTCTCTTTTTTTCTACATTTCGCAGGAAATGTTCACACCTCTGAATGTGCCATTTTCAGTGGAATTTGACTTACAGTTCACAGATGCAGAGATACTCCTGATAAAAACTCTTTTTAGGAAAACACTTTTCTGCATTGTGACAGGTTAATATTCTCCACTATAAATTGATTCATTCAGTTTCAGGGTGTGAAGGCAAAGCCTTTACTAAATTAGAGTCATCTTCCTTGAGACTAGTATAAAACTTCAGTCTTATTAGAAAGGGAAATGGCAAAGTATTTATAATAGAGGCTCCTCACTACATAAAAAGCAGTGATTATCTTTATGGCCATATTAGCAACTCATATTTCAATGGATGTCATTTCAAAGCCATTATAAATCATATGGCAGCTTGTTCATTTTTTCAGAGGAAATAATCATCAAAACAAAACTGCATATTAATTCAGCACTACTCACACAAACTACACATTCATTAGCAAATCTCTCATGAATTCAATCTGCTTGTCCCACTCCTTGTCTTTATAACATCAGCTGGGTCAACACATATTCTGCTTGGGAACTAAAGGCCCGCTCTACAAGACAGAACTTCATTACTGAAAAGTGATAAACAAAGAAGCCTCTTCAGGAAAATGGAGCACAGTCCTGAGCAGCAATACTCTGTATATGAGAAAATAATTCACAAAACACCCTTCTGGGAATTTTGTCAATACTTCGTAAATTTTCTTGGCACCCTGTGATGACATTGTTCAGTGAGTGATATTCAGACTACAAACTACTAGCGCAAAAAACACTCACTCTTTTCCATTTTTTGTATTTTTTTGTTTGTTTGTTGGTTGGTGGTGGGATTTTTTTGTTTGTTTTTTTTTTTTGGCTGATAGCAAGCATCCCAATTGTTCTATCTCTCCAGTCCAAAACTATTTTTCTGCCATATCAATGTGCTGCCACTTCTAATGTTCACTAATCACCAGAGCAAGACGGTGTGAGGGCTGTCTCCTTCCTTAAATTCTCGTGTTCTCACTGATCAACTTAGCAAGAAAATAAAATCTGTTCAATGCCTAGCAGCTGGTTCTTGTTAATTCATGACAGAGTCATTTACAGATATGTCTGTCAACATCGCTCTTATGCAAATTCAGGGATTCAGTTTAGGTGCATAATAGTTGGTGCATTACGGAAGTCCATTTCACTAAATCTCCAGGTGTTTTCTTTAACACCAATACCAGGGGAAAAGGACAATAGTGGTCTTTCAGTTATGGATCAGAGTTTTGGCTCTCAAAATCAGCTGGACAACTACTAGATCTTGGTTACTCTGCAAATAATTGAAGGATTTCTATGGCGGATGCTTTTTAATGAAGAGTTTTCCCTTTTTACCAACAGAGGCAAAGGAAAGCTGCACTCACACGTTTGAATCTTTTATCTCTCCATGCATGTGCATGCTCTTCACACACTAGTGAATATAGTATAAGAGAAATAGGGTGATAATTTTCTTATGCCTAAGTATAAAGTCATTTTGCAGATTTAAATTTTCACACAGAGCTAAAACTGTTACATTATTTCTCAATAACAATGTTATTTTTATTAGGTCAATAACAGATATCTAGTCATGTGGAAAATCTCTACTAGAGAACACTTCAAAAATTAATTTTATTTTTTGCTTTGTTATCTGGATATCTTTCTACTGCATCTTTAAATGTAATTTTCCATTCCATTTTGATAATTCTTTTTCAGTACTATGACTTCATTGTTTCAGTGGGCACCAAGTTATTATGAGGCTTAAATTTAATAAAACTTTTATGATAGCTTGCACTGCAGTCACCTGTCAAATAAATTTTACTGTCTTCCTGCTTGTCTGTGGGAAGTTATTGCAAAGTAGTTGAAAGCGCCTTACTTATTTTCTGTAGTAAGTAAAACTCCTGAAGGTACTTTTTGTGGCCAAGACTGGAGTTTGTAAGAAAGCACAGAGTTTGAAGACTGTCATCTTTTTGAATGAAAAGTGTTTCTTTGATGCAGACAGCCAACTCAAGCATAAAAATTCCCCTGGATTACAACATTTGATATATTTCTGGAGATATATAGTTCAATGCCTGAGGTCTATGACCATCCATGATGGATATTTTTTTAATCTGTTCTGGAAATAGTCTAGCAAGGCTCTTTACAATTTTCCCATTGTTACGTCATCTTAGCATCTAGAGATATTTTCCCAAGCTTTTCCTTCTTTACTAAAACAAAGTTGTATTTTTTTTTTCCTGTCCTCTCTATTAGCCACAGAGACCATGAAATGACCTAAGATTATTTCATATGGACACAAACAAGAGCTAGTTTGTTATCACCACAGATAAAAGACCACAAAGTCCAAACAAAATTCAGTATACACATCGTTTTGGTCTGTCCAGTGGTGAGATAAATAAGGTTACATTTAAAGCAACATTAGATAATGCATTTATAATGTATTTCTGGTAGTGTAAGAGTGTCTTATTTACTCCCTTCACTTATTTATCCTAGGAAATGTATGGTCATAAAAATCAGTAGATGTGAAAGGCCCAAATCCAATTTCACTTACTCAGACTTAATGAAAGCCAGGAATTTCTCCCTTTGAGATCAAGAAAGGAAGCTGTATAAAAAGGCAAAAAGAAGTTTATTATACTTAACTGAAAGTTTGTTCATGATAGAAGACATATCTTACAGAAGACACTTGGTTTTTAAAAATTTGCAACAACAATTTTTAATTCAACAGACTCTGCTAAGCTTGTACTACTTGCTGAACCTTGTAAAATAGAGTTAAAAATAATCACAATAGATAAAAATATTCTGACTTTTGGGGAAAATCTGTAATCCATACTCATGACTGAATCATTAGAATAAATCCTTGCAACTCAGTGCATGGTTCTCTCCCTGTTAGTATTAATGGTAATACAGCAGATGGTGGGCTACAGTGTTATCATTTTTCAGCAGGATGTCTCTGGGTGAGGTTCTTACATGTACACACGAAGCAGGACGCGCATGATTTTCTGCCATAATATCCTCACTCTGGTAATTCCAGATCTGTTCAGAGCCCTCTTGATTTCTGCCTTATCTTGCCAGGGAATTCAATGCTCATTGCTGAATTTGAGCCCTAATAAATAACACTGAAAATCATTTGTATAATATGTCTAATGTTGCTATAAATGGTCAGTCTATGACAGAAAGATCAAGACATTAGAGTTTTTCATCAGGAGTTGTATCTGAACCAATACAAATTAAAATCTTGAAGGCATTTGTGGCAGAGATGGAGTTTAATTTGGCCCATACAAGACGCTTAATTTTCTTAAATTTATAGCAGTTCTCAGCCAAGTTTGGGAGCTCTGTACATGTGGGCAACATTAAGAACAAGTATTTCATTGAGGTACTATTACAGAGTATACAGGGAAACCTCATAGCACCACTCTTGAGCTTCAAAAGATCCTTCTGTAAATCACAGGGACCTCTGAATTTTCATGGATCTGTGAAGATTCTTTGCAAAGAGCAAAAGGAAGTAGCCTGTCTCTCTAAGGAAAAAAAAAAAAAGTGTTAAGTTTCAATTCCATTCTTATGTTTCCAGGAATATACTTTCAAAGAAGAAAGCTAGAGACTGTGAAAAAGGCTATTACCTTGACATAGCAATTTCCAAACTTAATGCTAAGGGGTCAGCTGTGTTTTTTTCCAAAGATTGTACTGGTATGCTACATATATGAATATAGCATTGTAGAACCTCTGACTGCAATAAAAACCAAGTGAAAGCTGTCTTTTAATTCAGTAGGTTATTGTGAGAAGAACTAAGCCTGAATAATGGCCTTGACTTTCAAAAAGCCTTCAATCTGAGATGTAGTCAGAGAATGTTCTGAAGATTTGTTCCTCATGTCTTCTGAAAAGGCCTGCACAACTGTGTCTGTGAAAGGTAATAGGATTATCATACAGCTTCCAGAACACTTGCCGTCTACATTACTAATTTTTAGATTAATTTTTAGATCACTGACACACTTCTAGGGAAATTTATTGAGGAGCAAAACCAAGATGAATTGTATAAAATAACATTTTGCATATATTTGGCATAATTTAAAAGAAAAATTCCTTCAAAGTTAAATCACAGAGCATAATTGTCACAATACAGGTGGGAAACAGTTTGATGACTACATGCTGCAAGATATTGAACTCAATGCCTTAAGACTGGAAACTAGTGACTCTCATTTAGACCCAGCCCAGCAAAGCAATCAGCTTTCAACGAGAGTTAGATATTTAACAAACCTTTAAGGAAAATGCTTAAGGCCACCCTTGTTCAACAAAGCACAAAAACATATGTTAAATTGTCAAGGGGATGTCTGTATATGCCAGAAAAAATGCTTTGATGATTGTGGATGAACTGATTGGGTGACAGCTGTCCACAAAAAAACATTTCTACAGACACTGCATGTGCACGAACTTTAGCACCATCATATTTCGGTGTGAGATCAGGATACGCAGCACAGTGGTAGCTCAGCTTCTTGAAGTATATTTCTCTCCAAATTGCAGATGTTTTTGACAGTCTTGCCTATGTTCCACATTTTTTCCAACTTGGAGACTTTAGGGCTCAAAAGCATGGGATGGTTCTCTGTACTGTAAAGGGAAGTTGACCTTTGAGCTGACATTTATATTTATTTTGCACCCCTTTCAACCAATTGTCTTGTTTGCACTTTAGCTCTATATTAAAAGCTATTTTGTGTGCTTTGAAGTCTTAAGAAAACTGATTTTTTTTACTTTCGTCATTTCGCCATTGATACACAACACTTTTTGGTAACCCAGGGTAACAGTCTCCCATGTTTTAAAGAGCAGATGTTGAGGACATGGCAAATGACTCCCTGTTTAGTTTAGGTCCTCTAAAGGAGCTTTGCGGGCTAGTCACCATTTTCATTTAAATTACACCAGGATATTCTCTATGCATCGCACACAGTAAGCTTTGCTGAAAAGCTGCAGGGATTCAATAAACCTTACATTACACAATCTGTCTCTGTAGACAATTTTAGTATTGAGGGTCTAGGCTGCTTTTATGTTTGCCATGTTGAGCTTGGGTTTTTACATAAGTTAAACAAGACAGACAGCATGAGCTAAACTCATTCTTCCTGCAATGCAGACTTACTCAATGGATTTATTCCAAGAAAGAACTGGCTTACTGTGGCCAGTCCTTTCTCTATAGAAAGAGTGAATCTCAAGCTTGGAAACTTTTCTTCTTCTGAAAGGGAGGAAGTGTGACTGGTTAAATAAAACATTTTAAAAACTCCTTTCACACCTTCCATTTCAGTCCTTACAGCTGTATGACCCATAAAAATGATTAAATGTCAGTATCACTGTTTTATGATGATGAAAGTTAAAAAACAAGAAATTTGGCATGAGATCCTAAAGATTTCCAGCAGCTAGAATTAATGAGGTCCAGATTTAAAATCTCTGACTATTCACAATGGTTTGTGCAGAAAAAAAAAAAAAAAAGAAAAGAAAAAAAGAAAAAAAAAGCTGCTTTTCAGATTTTCATACGTTTTGTTATTTTGTTTAATCAAAAATTGTTCCTAATATCCTCAGTTATTTGTCTATGCGAATTCATGTTCAAATTTAGGGCAGCATTAAAACATGTGCCTTTTACTGAGCATATTGCTTAAAATGCAGAGATCTTCCCCTTATTTTCTTCTGTTCTAGAGATGAGGAAAAATGAGACTTTAACACTGAAACCAGCTTCCTTCAGCACAGAACATCATTTAGCTGCTCTCATAATTAAAAAAAAAAAAAAAAAAAAAAAAAAAAGGCAAGTGCTACAATACGAGTTGTTTCCTGGGGAATAAAAGAAGAGTCATGTAGCAATTTTTTTAGAATTAGGATTTTTTAGATTATTTTTTGAATTTTTTTCCGGGTTGTCTGGAACACCTGGAGCTGTATAAGTATTTCGTAAAAATATTATTTATACTTTTCAGATCTTAATTCAAATAGCTTAGAATTTGATTATTATATCTGGAAAAAGTATTGTCAGTTTATGTTTAGATATTAACATTAATTCTTTAACAATGAAGAGGTCCAGGCTCAGCATAAAAAAAAAAGTTTACAAAGGCTTAAGGCCAGGATATAAAAAAATTTTTAGCCCAAAATACAGTTTGAGGCTATTGTAAAGGAAGAACCAGAGGAACTTGCGTGGTTTGTAATACACACATTAGCTACATAATCGGATAGCCTCATGTCTCCTTGAAGAAAATTTATGAATTGAGTCAATACTGTGTCATTCTGACTTTCTTTAATGAAGGCAGTAAACAGTAGCATAATTCTTTTTTTAGATCACTTTTGTCCAGATACCAACTTTATTTAAATAAATTATAGATTTAAGTAATGATTTGATAGATAGCACTTACTCTATAGAAATACCCTGCTGATGTAAATTGTAAGGTCAAGTTTGGTAAGATTTATGTAGCAACAGTTCAGCAACTTCTGTATGTGCCACACACTATCACATAGTCTTACCTCTAGCACAATGACATTGTAACACTACAAAAACTCCGAAGACTAATGCAAAAGCTCATTGATTTCCTGCTACTCTTAATTAATAAGCTTTATAAAATCAAAAACATCATAATTGTTCCAAAAGAGCAGCTGGAAAACACAGTGTCACTGAATCACAGATTAAGAGGTACACACGGTACAACACTTTCGACACAATGGAATATCAAGATGGAGAATATGAATTTGCCAAGTTCCTGATTGATATTAAAATGAGAATATAAACACTATACAGATACTTTGAAACATTCCACAGTTAAACATACCTTCCTCCTACACACATGGTGAAGGAGAATGACTTTAAGTGTTTGAAATGTTGCCCACTTTTTAACTGATAATTTGGACTCAGACCTCACAGTTTTGGCACATTTTCAGAACACTAGAAATTAAGAATATATATATATATATACATTATAGAGCCTCTATAGGATCAACATTTTAATTGAAACTGTCCCCTAAGACAGTTTCCTGTGGATACCTAAGAGACCTAGTGAAGTAATGTGGTTTCATTCACTGAAATTTAGTGAGCAATTAAGATACCACCAGAATTGGCATGGGAACATAGGAAGGACATTTCTGGTCATTTGGTTCAGTTGCCTGCAATCATAGGAAACACACTGTAATTCATATAATTCATAAGCATAATGAACTCCGTTTAAAATCGCTTACCCTATTTTGCCCACACTATTCCCTCTAGAAGGCTGTTGATAAACCTGGTTACTCTGATATTTTGGAATTTTCTGTGAACTTCCAGTTTAACTTGATTGAAATCAGGTTTTATCTACACAGTTATCAACAGTATCAATACTATTAAAAAAAAATTATCAATTACTTCTTCCAAAAATTAAGTTTCCTCCTGTAGCTTTAGGTATCATAGCTCCTCTCATACCTCATCTGGCAAGGCTAAGGAAGCAATAGATCCTTTAGTTTCATCTAATGGAATGAGGAATATCTTCCCTACTTTGGTGCAGAGATTACTTCCCTGGGGCCAGCATTATTTTCTCATTTAGTCAACTCAAAGGCAATTGAAAGCTTCAACTATCTTCTACCTGCTCTCAAATGGTTGCTCACCAATCTTCATGCCCTTGGCGCCAGCACTGCCCCATCCGTCCTTTGGAGAGCTCAGGGACACCAAAACCTCATTTCTGCCTTAGACACCTTTGCTCATTATAGCCAGATTCTCCTCATTAAACTTCTTGGTTATTCCCAAGTTTTTTTTCCTTCTCTGTCTCTGTAGGCTGTTTCTGACAATATCAGTTTATTTTGCAGTCCACATCTAAGGCACATCAGAAACACTTCCATACCCCCCATACCACTTTCTGTCTATTCTACAGCTTTTTGTGCCAGATGCTCGTAATTTTTCCCTTTAGTCACAAGTAGGGATAGCACTTTGGAGGAGATAATTTTTTCCTGGTCCATTGCAATGAGATGCTAATGTACCCTGTCTTTATGTGCCTGACAGGACTCATTTTCTGAAGTCACTTCTTCAATAGTAAGTGCTGTGACCCTTATTCCTTTGAGAGGTTATCTAGAGATGCAAATAACTAGAGCCTCTCTCATTGACAAATACCTTCTACCCTAATAGTCCCCTTTGATTCCTTGCACCACTGGAAATTCATCAGCCATCTTTGTATCGCAGTGGTGAGTGGGGACCTTCATCTTAGACAAATAATCCCATTGTACACTGAAGAAACTCAATAGCCTACAACATCGGTGTGAGAAAATGGTGAAAAAAAGGATAGGGAGAAGGAGAAGAGATAACAAACTGTACCAGCTAAGGCAGCTCTTTTTTGACTAAGAAATCTCATTTTATCTCATTTTACACAAAACTGGATAGCCTCAAGTCATACAGCTTCAGAATATGATTTTAAAATATGTTATTCAAGGAAAAGTCTTCATATTATATAACACTGAGAATCTATACAGTTACCAAACGCTGGATAGTTTGTGTCAAAAAATGCAAATGAACTGTATATTTAGTCTAAGTCTGTGATACAGATTATGGGATTCCTCTTCTAAACCTCTTTTTAGGAATATTAGAAAGGTTGTTAAAAGTTCAGGGAAACTTTGATCAAACTTCTGTTTGCTTCATTAATATTTATTTCGCTACAGAGGAAAAGGAAGAAGCTTTTTTGAATTACTGTGTAAGTAGAGTTTTATCAAATTGTCTGCCTCGGAATGTGCTGATTTTGGGGGGAGATTTTAACTGCACTATCTATTATGCCACAGACAGGAACCATTTAGACTCTTATCTTCCATCTATAAAGGAATTGTCTTACGCATTTATGATTTAACTGATGTGGTAGAGAAATTTTAATCCATAAAATAGGCAATATACATGACTCAGTATAAATGCTAACCTTCTTTTTGAGCATGGCAGAATAGGTTTTACACTTATCAGAATAATTTAAATCGGTTAAAAATGAACTATATTCATTCTAATAATTTTTTCCTAGTTGTAGTTTGTTTTTTTCTTAATTTTGTTTCATCTTCTTCACAACTATTAACATTTTAAGAGCCTTAGGACATGCATTTTCAAAGTTCTTGTTCTACCTGGAAAAATGTGAATGCTTTCAAATAGAAATAATGTCTTTTCAAGATCCCAATTTGCATTTTAAAATCAATTCTAATTTAATCATTTTGGATTTTCATTTGGCTAAAGCCTTTTTACACCATTCTGATTTGGAAAGTAAGCCTTTGGGCCATATAAAATAAATGAGATTTTAAGCCTATGCATAAGTGCTTCACTGAATCCAGCCTCAATTACTAGACCATTACATTAATATCACAATGCTGTAGTGAAAGCTTAACAAAACCATCACTGTTGAAGGCATCATAGTTCTGTGTTTAAATCACAAACATTGCAAGGTCTTATCTCTAAAAAAATGAAAATTAGATTCCATTTCGATCACATTCAATCATACAATAATCTGACTATTTAAGCAAATACAACAAAAAGCAAAAAAAAAAAAAAAACCCACTTCTCTCTTTATCATGTGGTCTCAGAAACTTGTTAGTACCTTCTTAAACTTCAAAATAGAGGTGAAAGGTTGAAAGGCTATATAGAATACAAGCTTCATCACATGTCACAGATCGTACAAACATTTTCTTCCTAGCCCTGTCAAGTGCCAGAATGGACGGTGGATTCTTGGACAGATAGTGACACTGTTCAGTACTTTTTTTGTGTGCTACAAAGTAATTATAGCATATAATTTTATAAATATTACAAGATCATGCACATAAGATGAGGACATTTCTGCTCTTAACTGGGGGGGCATTTCCTGGAAATGACAAACTCGGAGAAAGATATATGGGTGAAACGCAATTCTGAGAACTAATATTATGCATCTATGAGAAAGGCAACTGAGACAAGGTATGGGATATCTTATATAAGGTATTCCCCATAGAGACTGAGAATTAATAATGTTACTGTATGAAACAGTAGGGAGGCCTTTATCAAAATACTACCTACACTAATAATTTCACACACTTGCTTGTTCATGTAAAAACAAGTACACATGCTCATGTATGTGTGTATGAGCATGCAACTACACACAGTGAATACAGAAAATAAATGAAAATCAGTATATTTTCTTAATTGTTTTTATTGAGGTCAACTACAGAAAAGAAAATAGCTTAGAGGAAAGCTGAAAAGGCACCATTTCTGTGAAATATTTTCTCTTACAATGAGCAGTAAAATATCTCTAAAGAATTGTTTAAAATATTATTCTTGTTTGTCTTTAATCTTACAAAATGCTTAATAGGTATTTCAAATGCAGGTTATTTAGTTTGAACAGATAATTTTTATATTATGATGAATGTATATAGGCATGACATGTCTGTTTTACAAGTTTCCTTTCTCAAAATGTGCATTTTTTCTGCCTGCGCTATATAATATATAAATAGCACAAATCTATTTGTATATTATTTTTGAATATTGCAGTAAAAACTTCCCTTTTAATTTTAAGCCAAAACTGTTGCTGTTTTCTATTTTCAGTAGTTCTTTCCTATTCCACCGATCACATCACACAAAATATATATTTGTTCTTTAGAAGCAGCACAATTTCCTTTTTAATACTGTATATGCAGTCATTACTCAAAAGTGATGTGCGTTTATTGATTACATAGCATGCCTTGAAGTAATGTCAACATGTTAACCCAGATGGATACAATTCTTAATGAAATAGAGCCTATTTTAGCAATCAAGTAATTTTTATGGGTGGGTCAAATTTTCCACAGATGTTGACCTTATTGCAGGAAGGCAAGTAAAAGAAGCTAATTTGTTTTTTTAAAGGAATAAAATATTTTCTTTCCTCTCTCTGAAACTTCAAGACCATCTGCATACTCCTATCCTTCACTTACATGGGCTTTGATGATATTTAGGGGAAGAAGTACGGCAGAGGGAGTTCCACTTTTGGCAATGTAGAACTATTAGATTGTCTTGAACCATCTTGTCTACCTATTCTCCCAGAATGACCAGAGATCTCACATGACTAAAAGGACAGTTTTCTTTATTCTAGTAAAGATGACAGGAAAGGGAGGCGGGACCATTCTCTGTGAAAAGAAGGGGGTGAAAATATGTCTTTAAATACATTGCACAAGATAATGGAGTCCCATTACATATGTCCTACAGTATCCCCAACACATCCTGTTTTAGCTAACATCTCTCTAGTCAAAGAAAGAACCACTTCAAAATAGTGTAATTTGATATAGATTCTCTCTTTTGAGACTGTGAATGACTTTTGTTCATTTTTGTTTTGCTTCATTTTAAATCTCGAAGGTTTCAGATAGTTTTCAATTTTTGGTGGAAACACAGGGATGTGGAAAAATTTATTTTGATATGGTAGTAGCAATAAAAGCAGAAAATATGACTGCTCTATTCGGGGTGTAGCGTCCAATTTCCATCAAAATCTTTGGGAGTTATGGATACTGGATATCAATGGAGAAGAATCAAAAACAGATTGAAGCAAAACATCTCTTTGCCAGGGATATTTTATTTATTTTTCACAGAAACTTCATTAAACAGGCAAGGGAACTGTACTTTTTCATTTTTAGCTTCCACCTGTACTTCTTGTTCTTGTGGGATTTTAGGAGGTAGACCTAAAAATCAAAGAAGAAACAATGAAAGACCTAACTGGAAGCAAATTGTGAAATATTTCTCAATGTGAATAGGGCTGAAAAAATAAGACCCAAAATATTTGCTGAAGGAAATGTAAAGTAAGTAAAGTAATGTCAAAACAAGCAAAGATGCTGTAGGAAATGTTCTGACTTACAGCGTGGGGAAAGAAGCAAAAGAAATGATGAAGATCCTTGTAAGGGGGAGACCTAATGTGTTAGTTAGAAGGAAGTACAATGTTTCCATTATTTATTCCATAAATTTCAGATAACTCACTACTGTCTAGACATACAAATACATGAAAATAAGACCAGATAACCTGCATTGTTAGGTATCTCCACAAAATGAAGGAAGGAGACAGGAGCTGATATGGCAGAGATATGAAGACTCTTGAAGGAAACAAGCGGTGATGCTTCAGAGGAAAATGGACTTTAGAGAGGGACATTCTAGAACAATCTTCTATCCGTATTATCTTCATGTCCATATAGCTTGTACAGTTTTGTAATCCTAGGGCTTTTTTGTTTTCCTCAGATCATTTTTGGGTTATGTTTAGGGAACAGAGTAGACACCTGACTTTCCCTTTGATCAGTTCATTTGAATCACTGATGTGTTTAGAATGATCCTTTATTTCATGATGACCTTAGTTTGTAAAAATAAAAGATCATCTCTCCCATTCAAATGAGGGAAAAGTTAAACTGTTTATCTCAGCCTAATAATAATAATACAACTTGTGTAGTTTGAACAAGAATTTAATTCACTTAAAATTATTTAAGTTCTTTTGTTTTTTTTTGAGGTCTTTCACTGCTGCTGCTATTAGACACATTCCCTGCTTTCCTTAGGGCAAGATGGGAAGGGAGGAAGGAAAGTCGTTCATCAATGTTTAACATGTAATTTGTAAACAGGCTAAATTGCTTGTGTTTTGTCTTCTTGTTTCATAACTCTTCGGCATTTGTATTCAAAGACAACTCTTCAATGTTTTACCAGGGTAAGATTTGGTCTTAAAATATTAATAAGGGAAAAACATATATTCCAAGGGAAGGTGCTGCTTCACTTCTCATATAGCTATAATGAAACCATTTGTTAATAATATTAAAATGAGAACAATCAAATCCAATAATGACTGAAAATGGTCTAAAGCAGAGCTCAAATATTGATTTAGTGGGAAGTTATATGCTGTTCATTATTAAACTCTGCAACAGCAGCTGAAAGCATACATTGCTTTGGCAACTTGACCTGATCAGGATGAATATGGCAAAAAAAAAAAAAAAAAAAAAAAAAAGCCAAAACAAAAACTCTTAGCTACTTCCTATACTGAAGAATAATTTAAATCCAATATTTATTCTTTCACTGTTTCCTTGTATTAGGAATGCATTCTTCTGACGAAAAGAACAAGAAGTCTAAATCAAAAATCTAACCTTTAAAGGTCTTTTTCCCAAAGGCAATTGTGGATTTCTAAACTGATCTACATTACAGCAGGCTTGGCAGAAGATCTGTTTGTACTGGCTAAAGAGCTTGTGGTATTTTCTGCTAAATTTTGCTTGAACTATACTAAAAGAACTGATTTCTTGCTGGCATGCTATTGCCAATGCTAGAGTTTTGGAAAAGGCAAGTCTGCTTTTTAAATAAAATCTGGACTACTGCACGCTAATGGTACATGTGTACCTGTTTACCTCATGTGAGCGAGACTAAATGCATTAAATCGTTCAAAAGATAAGAAGAGGATGGTAAACCTATATATGAGTATTCTTCCTAAAACTTGAATTATACCTGAGAAAGTTTTTCTTGTCCTGTTCTTTTCTTTTGATCGTTTTTCTTGTCCTGTTCTTTTCTTTTGATCAAAATCAAACAAACAAATGACAACAACAACAACAAACTTTGCAAACTTGTAAACTCCTGACTAGTATAAATCGCTTTACCAAGAAGTTCCAAGAAAAGTTTCATATGGAATGAAAGAGAATGTATGTCCCATTAGTTTTGTCTTTCACATATTGCCATTTAAATGTATGAACTTCTTATTACTTTTTTAAAGAAAAGATAATACAATTTTCCTTTCTACATTTATATATATTATTGATTTTTTGCATAGGTTCATTTGATACTAATCTTCTTTGTAAAGCATAAAAGGCAAATTACAAAGATTTTCTTTATGTCAGTATTTCCAAAGCATTCATTGGAAATTGCTGTTGATCATTTCCAGGCACAATCATTTCTGTCACAAACTTTTCTCACTAATAAGTTCATTTGCAAATTTTACTAGGACAGAAATGAACATCCATGTTTCCAAGCCAATTTCCATCAGTTCTTTAATTGAAAACAAAATCTATAGTACTTTTGGTTTATTAAATGGCACTCATGTTTTAATATCTTCCTAGAGCATATCCACTCAGTCATTTCCTTGAGCAACTGAATAGAAACATGAACAAAGAGGAGCTATTTACATACTGCACATTAAATATTGAACACATTCTTATTTACTGTGTCAGTTTGATTAAACTGTAGCTGTCATTGGTCTGCTAGACAGAAAACCCTGGTATCCTAACTTGAAAAATATGCTCATCTTATGTGGACAAATAGTGTTTCTCCCTGAATCATTTAGAAGTCAGATTCTTACAGCTCTCAGTACTGATGGAGTGAATGTTTGCAACCATCCTCAGATGTCTGTTCTTTTCGGGGGAAATATGTCGTTAAATGGAAAAACACAAAGCAGTTCCACATTCTGCTGAGGAAATAGAATTGATGGGCTCTCTGGCATGCTGTATCTAAAGAGCTGAAGAAATAGGAACAGCAGCAGCAGACTGATTTCAAAATGTATGTTAAATACTAATTTGTGTCAGGATATTTTATCTCCTCCTTCTACTTCTTATAATCGTTTTTTTTTCCCCACAGGATGCTCACACAGCATAAGATAATAATTAAACTACTGCGCAATGTCTTTCACTGGCATACATTGGAAAATTGTGAAATAAAACTAAGTAATAGCCAAAATTATCTTTTAGAAAACCAGCTTTTCCCTCAGTTTCATGTGAATCTGAGTCATTAAAAGGTGTTTAATGACAAATGTTGAAAGACAAAAAGTATTCTTAATGAAGGACCAAAAACAGGAATTATTTCACAAAGGATTTGGAAGTTTAGAGAAATATTTTCCACCCAACTTAAAATTAATATAGTTATTCTTTTCTGTGAAAAGGAAATCTAATTTCAAAAAAAAAAAAAAAAGTTCATTTTAATTGTTTCGGAAATAAATTTTTTGTGGTGTGTGGAAAGTGAGGCAGGAAGTCTCATCTGAGTTTACCAGCCTCTACCCTCAGCACTTCCCACCTCACAGTACTGTTAGCTCACTAAGCAGACTCCTCCATGAAGTAGATTCTGCAAGTCCTAGGATTCCAGCGGAGAAATTTTTTTTTCTGGCAAAATATCCCAGAAAATCTGGGAAGAATAGGGAACAAAGTCTTTCTAAGAAAAGCTGAAGTAGATTAATCAACTTGTCGATCATCAACAGAGAATGGTCATACCAACATGTATTTTTCCCTTTGGGATTGACGGTTTGGTGAATGCCCACATATGCCTGGGGAAGAGAAGCAGTCAAACTAAAGGCTTCCACATTGCTTCTGCAGGTGGTCAAAGTGCCGTCACATCCCATTTGGCCTTTACGCCCCATAGGCAGAACTCTGCTGTGACCAGACTTGTTTGCAGCTTTTGTTTCAAATTGCCACTAAAATTTGGTGGTTGATATAGAACATTTTGATTTTAAGAAAACCAGAATTACAATGAAAAATATATTTTTCCAAGCTTTTTCTGCAAATTCCAACTTTTCTTGGTCTTTTTGTGCTGTGAAGTTTACAGCACTGCTCATTACTAAAACGTCTGTTTAAGTATTTGTGCATAGAGCAAAAAAATGTACATTTAAATATTGTGCATGCAGCACAAAAGTGCAGTCAGCCAAGTGTTCACTACTGGCATAATTACTCCAGTAATTACTCCAGCACCTCCAGATTTACAGTTACAACAGAGCTGTAAAAAGGGGCTCACTTTTGATTTCACAAGCAACATATTCAGGCACTAAAAACAACATTTTCATATCCATATAAATCTTACCAGAAGTAAGTATTAATTCAGCTTGAAGCTGAAACTTAATTTTTTTCTTGCTTAATATAAACCTGACCAGTAAGTCATCCTCTTTTGTAATTCCGCAAAGAATCCAGGACAAAGTCAATAGTTCTCTGAATGCTCTACCTCTCTGTTTTTGATTACAAGATGCATGTAGAGATCTGAAAAGTTGCCTCACCTCTGAACAAAGAAGTGAAAGTCACATCAGGAGGTTATTTTTAAAGTCATTTTAAAGATCCTCAGTACCAGGAACAACGACTGGCATCTGGGACTTCAAAATGAAAAGAAGAGTGTGAATGATGGGAGAGAAACATAGTAGAGGATTCTAGGGATGGACCCTAGAGGATGATCTACATTTGCTTGTCTTTGGTGCTTAGTATTGGGAGAGAGAGGTTGGAGATGGAGGGCGAGTAGCTCTGAGCTTCAACTGCCCTGGGGAAAGGCTTCCCTTGCAGCATTTCCTAATGAAACAACATGTGTTGAGCTGTAGGAGACTGAAATACAATCAATTTCCCCCAGAGTCTAGCAGTGTGGACTGACATTATTTTGAGCTGTCATAATACCATGTGAAAGGCTTATGTGAGCTTGATTTCAGAAGTGAGTGAGAAAAGAAGCGCTTTCTTTTGTTTCTCCTTTTCTTTTCCCTGCTCATTTGTACATATTACAGATAATCACCAAACAAGATGCCAAACTCTTATCTCATTGTCTGCATTCATTGTTTCATAATTATATATGAAAGCTAAACTCATGGTTAGAGACTGCAATACTCTGTTATCAGCACAACAAAACACAGGAGGGAAATTTATAGCATGCATGATGTTGCAAATTACCCACACATGAAAGGAAGTAGAAATAGCTACAGTTACAGCTATAGTGGGACTAGCTATTAAGTACACAGCTATTCTCTCATAGCCAGATTCTCATCCAGGGCTATCCACCAGACTTCAAACACACCACACACCAGCAAGTTAATCACCTTAATGACTGTGCTATATTCGTGAGCTTTCCTTTCTCTTGAGAAAGAAAAGTATAAGCGGCGAATATTTTGTTTCTGTATTTTTAATCGCCTTAGGGAAAGAATCTGCCATGGATATAAGAACATGTGAATTCATCTTTCTCCAACTGTTCTTGGAAAAGACACTGTCATGTTTATACAATACAGGACAGACCTGGCAACTGTTACATGGATGGTGCCATCCCACAGATCATACAGTGCCTCAGTCTATTAATGACCTAAACTCCATGCAGCAGTGCCCTTGGAAAACTTCTGTTGCTAGCAAATGGTGAATCAGACACACTCCCAAAACAAATCTGTTGTAGATTAACTTAATTATCTAAAGCTTCTAGAAGCTTGGGGATTTGCAATGAAATATTTACAAAAAGCAGAAAAAACACGAACTGGGTAAAAAATGAGCGCATCTTCCAACCTGATTCATAAGAAAGTCTTGAGCCTTTATGTGTGAATGGGTAGCAAGAACATAAACACAATATACATTAGAAATTGATATATTGTGATTACTTTTTTGCTTTTTTACCAAAGTGGACATAAAGTCCCAAAGTGAAATCCAGTTCCCTGATGCCAAGGAGAGTTTTTACATTTAATTTAAGGGACTTGAGAGTTCTCTTCTAGTTTCTGCATCATTACCACACAGTTCAGTACAATCCCTATGCCACCTCCATTGCTTCTCCCTAAACAGGTGAAGGTGCTTGCAGACCCAAGCAGAAGTTTGAGATCAAATTTTTACAAAATATGGAAGTCTATGAGAGATCTTCCCATTTTAAAATAATGCTGCGGATGGGGATCAAAACTAGCATAGAGAAGTTATATAGGGAACTGCATGACCCTTACTTCTAGCACAATGAGAAGCAGTATAATGACAAACAGCAGAGAAGAAACATGCACCTATCTGGAAGGTGGAAACTAAAAGAATGAGCTCTTGCTTAAAAATGTATCCATCACCTGACGTGATAGCCTGCTGCTTTGCTCTCTGAGAATGCTAGAATTATCATACTTTCAGTTCTATTATCTGCATCTCGGTATTCATCTTCAAAATTATTGCTTCTTGGAAGGAAGTCTAAAAAATCCTGCTAGATCTGGCTAAGACGCTTTTAAACCCTATCAGATTGGAGATAAATGTCTCCAAAATTGCAATAGGAAAATGAAAGGAAAATAGAAGGGATTCAATCTAAGGAAATTATTAGGGAAGAGATGTTTGGAATAAACTTTCTATTTTAATATTTCATTCTATAACTAACACTTATGCACGGTCCTGGGCAAAGAGACATATTAGGGGAAAATAATGATAACCACTGGTGTGGAAATGTTGCATTTCCTGCTTAATCATTTGGGATTTTTTGTATTATACAGGGGACTAATGGAATGGAGGGATTTCTTTCTATTTAAAAACTATTTCAAGGAAGTAAAAGAGAATTTTGGAATATGTGCATTTTCTGAATTGGCCTCTATTGTACACTTTAATTCTCACTGTATTTCTGTAACAGTCATGCCCTATCTTTGTGAATGACAAAGGCCATTAGTCTAACAACCACAGTAATTCGTTACCATAATTAAAGAGACTATTTAATATGTCAGAGTTGACATTTCCTATTAGATCTAATTAACATAGTACTTTGCAGTCCTCAAAAAAACTACAGTATCTCTGTAGCATTAGGTAATTGATCTGACCAAAACAAGAGATGCAGAAGGATCTTCTGATGCTAATTTTTCATCAGGTACAAATGTAACCCCAGAAACCCAATACTTCCCTCACTACCCGACTGAGTCCATTAGTTCTACATTTTTGCCTCTGCTTTATACCACTATCTTTTGAAACAATTGGGTTGTAAGAACTGATAGGGCTGCTCTGAAGAATAGCCCTTCTTATTCATTAAGATCTCCACATTTACTGGATAGCTGTTGTGCTCCTACCTCTCCTAAACAAGCAAGCGGCACAGTCCTAACTAATTGTTTAAAAATTTTCATAAGTAAAATATTAGAGCAGGCTATCTAGGATATCTGTTCATCATATGCCTTGGACCCACACACCCAGCCCTTTCATGAAGTTTTCCATAAACCTCCTGCTACTCCTGACTAGAAAGCCAGGAATCAACTGCTGTCTGGATACGAGCAAAATATGTATGCATACAAGTTTGCATGCACTATGTCTGTCTGTGTGTAGTTCATGGCTTTCATGAATGTCCAAGAAGACTTAAAAACACACACAAGAATAAAATCTTAACTCTGCAAAAGTCCAAATGTATTTTTTGATTTTAAACAAATGTGTTAAGAAACCCCTTGATCTGTAGCACTTTAAAGGAAGCATATTAAACTTCTGAAATATCTGATCTGGCCTTCTCTTGAGGAAAGATGAGAACATTTCCAAAATTTTCTGTACTACCAAGAGCCTGGACAGCACCCAACTCACTCCTCTGTCCAAACACCTGACTACATTTCACAGCTCTTTAGCCCAATGCTCATCTGCAAATAGAAAGTGTTTATAACAGAAAGCACTTTGCATTTCTATAGTGCTATCCATCTGGTGATACCAAAATGCAGCAAACTTTAATTAAGTCTCAGAAGTTGTTGGAGGATAATGGAGCTAAATATGTTACCTTAGAAACTCACGCGTTCATTATTTTGGATTCAGATGTGGATTGGTCTAATATATTAGACATATTAGCTCTCCCTCTTCATCTGAACATGCAGAACAAGGTGCTTTCTATGTGTATGTTTTCCTGTGCCTTTGCTTTATAAATGTGAATCATGCACAATGATGAATCTTTTTTATGTCTTTATCTAAAAGTAATGTTTAGTACATCATATTGCAGGAAAGCATCTCCACAGAGCCACAGATTTTCGTCTTCCTGTGGTCCCCCATCTCTTCTGCTCTCACTCAAGCCTATCAATCAGATCATATCTGCTCTTGTGATAAACCCTTCCCAGTCACTAGAGATTTCCAAACCTGTCCTAGCCAAGTGGAACAGCATTTGGGTGTGGGCCTGCTGCTCCTTCTTGTCCTTGGTAAGATCAGAGGAGAACAACTGCTCTGATGACATGACTGCACCGGACCTTGAGAATTCTCCAAGTTTCTGCCTCATGTGTGAAACATTGGAACAGGTCTGGGTTCTGCCTGCAGGCCAAACCATGCAGTAGCCTCCACCAATATCTGATGATCCAGATGGGTGAGAGAAAAGATAAATCTCAGAAAAAAAAAAAAAAAAGTGAATATCGATTAGTGATGCTGGGGGTGTTACATGTGTCCCCAGGATAATAAGAAAGACTCACAACAGTCTTTGAGAGCCTTTTTCAGTACTTCTTCAAATAATAGCTGATAGAAAGTAAGGATGAGACAGATTTATAAATTACAGATGGGTTGCTAGCTAGATTTACTCTAACCTAAAAAAACTGCATGTAACATCATAGAAAAAGCTTGAAGGAGGAGAAAGAGAGAAGGGAAGAAAAGGGAATATCTTAGTGAAAATAAGTCCCTTCTTTGAAAGGATGATAGCTTGACTGAAGGCTTGGCTGTCTGATTCAGCTTGAAGCTGAATTTTCAAAACAACTAACATGAGGAAGGGCTTGAAAATGCTGGGTTTTTTCTTATGAGGAGAGCAGATATCCTCTAGGAGCAACAGTGGACTGTTTGCTCCACCAGATCTTCTAAGGTCATTATTTCCCATCTTTGCAGTCCCACATTAAAGAGCTGGGATAACTGGAGGTGATGGGAAGTGTGGGGGGTTTTGGAACTATGAAGAGAACAATTTCAAAACACATGAGTAATTTTGCAAATAACTGAAATTTGCTGCAAAATTTGCAGGCATAGTATTTTTATGTGTTTTTTTTTTTTTTTACATAGGGCAAATGCAGAGATGCAATATTGTTATTTGCTGCAATTTAAAATACATGGTGGGGGAGGAAGGAGATAGCAAATACTGTGTTAGCTATATGCCTGACTCTGACATTATCGGATTCACGAACAGTCTATCAACGATAGGTCTGATATTGCTTTCCAAACAAGTAGTCAAGTTCACAAATAGCATGATTTATTCAAATGCAACATTTACAAAGCAAGTTTCAGATGTCAGTACAGGAAATTCTCTACTACAGCGTGGGATTTTTAGCTAGCTCTGATGTACAAGTGTGCAATCATAATTCACCCCAAAAGATGGGAGAGGGCTTTCGTCTTGAGTCTCCTGATCCAGAAGTTACGATGGAGTCTTCCCTCTCACTTCTGAGTCTCCTCAGGTGGTGTCCTGACCAAGGGGAGGAAAGGGGATTCAGTGCATCGACTGATCCAAGATTTACAATGTAATCTTTCCTCTCCCTTCTTTCCTCCTTAGTTCACCTTTTATACCTCTTCTTTACATTTAGGTGGAGCTTGAGTGACTATAGTCATACTTACTATTGTTATTGATTGGTGGAAAAGTTTCTTTCTCACTTTTATTTAAAGGTACAGTCAATTGAAAATCTAGAGCGCATGCTCAGTGGGGAGTGGTCGTACCTCAGAGGTGGGTAACTTTTGGGATGGAGGTGTGTTTTGACATTATAATGAGCTTATAATGATCAAAGTTCAAGCAAAGTTCATCTGAAAGGAGTGATTTGCCACCTTTGCTGGCTCAGCACCAGACATCATGTATTTCCCATTGGGCAGCTACTGTGAGGCTTATCAGCAGCCCAGCACAGGGAATGCAACAGAGTTTGGCCACAGTGTCCTCTCTCCGCTCCATCCTCTGTTACTCCTCTTTGCAGCTGCAAGGAGGGCAGGTTGTGTTGCTTAGGGAATTGTGGAGGAGCAGAGACCATGCAAACCAACCATCCTGGAAGTAGCAATTGTGTATCATCCCAAGCAAGCTTCTGTAATGTCAAAACTTCTGCTAGGGCCTAGTTTTTCTCTAAGTTCTTCCCTTTCAAGCAATTCTTCCACACTATCCCAAAAATAAAGGTGAATTAGAGCATACACAAAAAGCCTTAACAATCAAGAAGCTATAATCTGTTTAGATATCTCTACTCTTCTTGCTGAATTCTCCCCTAACAAGGAAAAACTTATAACAATCAGAAGATTTATGACTATCACAAAGTGCTAGAAAAGGAACTTTACCATACTAAATATTTTGCCAGAAGATTTGACCAAGATTAGAACAGTTCTTTGCATGAAATTCTTCATTTGGTTCACAGCACACTGATGCATTTCTCCACAGGCCCATAATTTTGTGTTAATGATTGCTGGTTCAGGAGAGCTGAGCATTGCACTATTCTCTTTCGAGGGCAGGGTTCCATTAGAAATGTGAGAAGGTGGTTGATATTATGACAATACACAGCAGTGAAGTCAATCCAGGGAGTAAAGGGTGAAGGAAGCAGGGACCTTTTGACATGCTCTTTCTATTCCTTCTTTTTTGCCTTCCTTTGTATGCAATTCTTCTGTTGCCCACAGACCTGCATAATTTGCATCTCACAAAACCAAACCTGAACTTTTAGAAAACATTCCAAACTTTTACTATGAAGGTCCCTTTTATAATTTTGTATTTATTTCCATTTAATATGAAATTAATCCAATATTTGTTTTAAAGATTGCTTATCCCTGCAGTATCCAGGTGGCAAAGGAAGCTTTCTTTGTTAGTCTTTGAGTTTCCATACGCATGGAATTCCTTTTTTTTAATGTAGACTTGTTTAATGTCTGCATGATAAAGGAAGAGTTGTTCACTTTAAGTGAGAGTTCAAAAATCTGTTGAAGGAATCTACAAACAGGACTAAATGCAAGTTTTAGGATTTCTTCTTCTCTGTTAAAAATGTTCAAATACTTCAATTTCTACTACATATTAGGTTGCCAAACAGATGCATTTATTTTAATAGGTTACACTGTGAAAAATCAATGATAATCAGGCTGAAATACCTTATAAAGAAGAGCCTCAATTTTTTCTGATAAAAATTCATTTCTTCATTATCAATAAAATATCTTGGAATTTGAAATGATTCTCCTTTTCATTTCCATCTCATAGGAAACTTCATACACTCTTTAAGAGGTTTCCTTTTGTTCTAAGATCATTTCAGACGTGCACATGGCTTGGTATCATCATATTGTCTAATTCCTGCAGCTAATTTTCCCAGTCTGTTTGTGCCTTCCTGTCAAGAAGACAAGCTGTTTTATTTCTTTCCTCTTTGAGGATATCATAACATGAGGAGCAAAACACCAGGCATAATGAGACAGAATTATGTTATAAATCCTTAGAGGAAAGTATTTTTTTTCAAAATTCTTGGCAGAGAACTTTGCAGAATGACCTATTTGCAAGTTGCATGAGACAAAAAGTTAAGTAGAATTCTATAAACTAAATCCTAGCCTAAGGAACAAAGAACTGCAAAATCCTGCACTGATCTGTTAGGCATTTTCTCCTTCACAATATTATTCATGCCTTTTAAGCTTTCAAATTGCTGAGTGTCCGATTTCATTTTCCACTGTCCAGTACAAGATTTCAATCCACCGTTTGTTTTTGGCTTGCTTTCTAGTTATATAGTCTCTAGGATGAGAGAGTCCTGATTTGGAACCAACCTGCTCAAAGAATAAAAAAAAGCATATTAATAATAGCATATGGCTCGTACAGCCAAATCTCTTCATGAAATCATAGGAAAACCCCCAGTCATATAGCTTTATTTCAAATAATGTTGGTCTTTTCATTATACCTGATGCCAAAAAATATTATTGAATTTTATTAATGACTTCTGCACTACTTTTAAAAGATCTCTGTGAATATTCTGCAAGCTGCCTGATAACACATTTTTTACAAAGTAATTTAAATAAAAGCATATTTGAATTAATTAAGCCATAGACAATGGAAAGGTGAGATAAAATGCTACTAATGTAGATATTCCTTCCATATTTGTGTCAGTCACCTAAAAAAAGATATCAGAAATGTAAGTAGATAACAGAAGAAAGTAATAAATGCTTACTTATGCAAAGCAGTCAGAAAAGGCTCAGAAATGCAGTTCATACAGGATTCCTTCTTGAGGTCTTTATTCTGCTGCAATAAAGACAGTGGCAAAACTTACTGATTTCAAGGGCACAGGAGCTCAACCACAGCTTAAAAAGCTCTTTAGTGGCTGAAACAGGAAACAAGACAAATGTAATAGACTTTCAAAGATCCAAAAGGAATGGAGATACATGTCTCCCAGTAACTTTCAGTAAGAATTTGGAAATCTATCCTGTAGAAATTATATGAGAATTGCAGGCTGCATTTACTGTCCTTGATTTCTGTTTTGCTTGTTTTTGAATCACGCCAACAGACAAACGCTGAAGGTACAGAATGAGTCTTCTGAACATAATTGCTCTGTCCTATTGGAATCTGGGAGCTCTTCATCACTCAGTGATCACCAGACATTGTTCTCAGCCACCTTAGCTAATTGAATCTTTATGGTGTCAGCTGTTTTTAGGAATAACACTAAACAACACATCAAACTGCGCTGATTTACACCAGAAGATCTGTCTCTAAATTATTTCTTGTTTTACTTTGGACCTTTATTTCTGATGCTTAAGTACATATTTCAATCTATGTGTAAGTTTAACCTTTTGTCTTTCATTTACTTTAAATATATATTAAGAACAACATTTAGTTTCAGCTACCTCTCCATCCTTCCTTGCACACGAGTCTAGAAAACGGTTCCCTGGGATCAGGATCATACCATTATTCATTTTATTAAATTACTAGCCCACTCTTCATGTTGTTTTGGCAATTACACTCTTCCAACCAGAGCTCATGCCTAATCTTGTTCATGTATTCCCTCGAGGAAGCCGAGAAATTCCACTTTGCAGAACAGAATTTGAGAACTTGAATTCCATGAAGAGAATAATCCAATTCCACCCTGGGAGATAAATTTTCAGATAAAAAGCCATATCAGGACAGAAAAGAGAGAGACTGACAAAAGATTAGGGCGAAAACGTAAGGACAGGTCTGATGAAAAGAAAAATGTCTTTAATAGAAGGCATCATGCAGAGTTGATTGCAACATCTAAGCCTGTTTTGATTGAAATCAGAGGTTATATTTCCTTTCCTTTCCTTGAAGAAAACTACCATGGGCAAACTGTATGGGGAGAAATTACTTTTTATATCTTATTTATTTGTTTGTTTTTTTGCTTATTCCATCTTTTATATTCACCATGAAATTTCTCTATTAGAAATATTCTTGTTTACATTTAAATAAAGACAGCTTTTAAAGTGATAAAGGCTTCTCATTATATTCTCTGGTGACATCACTATAAGGAAAAGTTCTGTGTAAGTTTTTTCCCTCTTCGGATAACCATCAAAATATCATAGAAATATGCATGAATCTTCTGGAATAAAGGTATATGTTAACCACTCAGCACCTAGAGTAAGCTTTCAAAATATGTCTTGTTTTGAGAATGGCTCAGTAAAGGACATTTACTGTTAAACTCCATTACGTATCTTGATTTTACAAAACCGAGAATATTTGTTAACTTTCCTACAGCTAAGGACAGACAGGCACTTGAATAGATTAATTTGACTATGCTTGAACAAGGAACCTAGACCACTTTCCTAAACACACTTAAACATGATCTCTAAAGGCCCTTGCAACCTCAGCCATCTATGACAGATTGCTTAAGGTGTTCATGGAACCTCTGTCATGAAAATGTTAAAAAAACATATTAGATGAGTGCCTGTTAAGAACAGTTTTGTTATAGATGATCTTGCTTTGGGCAAAGAATGGACTTCTTAATGATATCTGAGTGTGCTGTTCCTTCCCATTTCTTATTACTAACCATTCCAAAAGATGGGCACACATCCATATAGAAAAACTCCTTCAGAATACTATTCCTCAGTATAAATTAGGTAGAATATATAAATCAGTCTAAAACAAAAAGAATAAATTCATATATGACCTGTATATCATTTTGCTTATTCAAACATCCAAGGAACATGTAGGATAAAAGACCCAAAGATAATTAACCTTCATCAAAGTATGAAAAAGGCCAAGGAAAACATTACTGAAAAAACCCACAATATTCTTAATTCCATCAGGTCAATATGTATCAGCTTTCCCCAGCTTCATTAAGAGGATGAAATACATGATGCAATATTTAGAAGAGTCTTGATTCTCTAAAATACCCTATTGTCTCTAAGCTTAGTCTTATCACCTCATATTCAACTGTTAAAAATTAAAAATCCTGTGGGTGAATTCCCCCCTCCTATATGCATATTGTTTTCACAAAGCTTTTCGATAATCTCTGAACTCTTTTGGTATCAGTCCCACGACAGATAACTAGCTTCCACAGAGATTTCTTCTTAGCTAAGATCATAGAGCTTAAGCAAGTTTGTCATATCCTACATAAATAAGCCTCCTATCTAAAGTATATTTATAAAGCTTGCGGCAGACTAGATCCTTTCTTGTATTGTCAACATACTCATTAAAGGTGATCTTCTATTTACTTTGACCTTAAAAAAATTATCATTATATCTTTTTAGCATTAGCAGCATATAGGAGTTTATACAATACATATATATACATACATATATATATATACATATAGGAGTTTATATATGTATAGCTTAAAGGAAAGGCTGTGGTAAGACTTCTTGATAAACAACAAGAATGCAAGGAGGAAAGCCAAAAATAATGCCACAAAACAAAGGGCAAAGTGAAAGGACTGCTTCAGGAAAAGTAGAAACCAAGAACTCTTACTAAAAAGTCTCACTCTTGGAGGCAAGAGATTTTAGTTCTATTTCTGTCTCTATTGTTGGTCCACTACAAGTGGGAGAAACTTTGACTGTTTCTTTTCTCTCCTCAGCATAACTATCAGCATCATACCTTCCACCTCCTATGTGAATAAAGGTTACTCTTTGCTAAGCAGAATACGAAATTCTCTACTCTAGAGGCACTGCCATTCACCAGAGCAGAATCTAGTAGAGAACTCCAAGGCTGGCTTGGAGCATCCCTGTATTAATATTTCTGTGTCTCTCTGAGCTTCTGGCAATTCTCATTTCAGGGTGTCCTATATAGGCTCTAAAGTGTTACTTGAAAATGAATCATCTGGGCTTTTTTGATTAGTCTGTCTTAGATAGGACATAGAAATATTAAGTGTAGCATTTACTTGCAGATCTGAGTGCCTTTATGTAGATATTTACAGCTAGAGTTCTGTTATGTGAGCTAGATGCGTATGTTCCCGTCATAGTCAACAGAGATGTAGCCAAGATGATCAGTGGAGTCTATGAACTACTCAGCTCACTCTGAAGTTGACATATACATTTGGTTAGTTATGGTATGTCACATTAGTTCCTCAACTAGAGGAAAAAAATCCCATCACTTCCATAGCCTCTGAATGAGGCCTTTGCCCTGGCCATCTGACCTTCAAGCTGCCATTCCAACAGTCAGTCAGGTCACATAGTTCCAGAGCCCTCTCCACCTATTTAAAACAAGCTGTGCATACTATAGACTGCTCTCTTTTTCCCCTGTTCAGATTCTCTAGTCAGTTTAAAACATAATAATCCATTTACAATAAATGGTTGGCATTTACTTATTGTCTGCTTGGAATAATTTCTTGCCTTTATCAGGTTTATGAAGAGACAGAAAATCCAACCAGACTTCATGTGTCTTGCACAGTACAACAGCAGGAAGATGGCATTTTTCTTATCTGCAATGTTGTTTTCACTGAAGAACTGACTAAACGTATTTGCATATGCCCACAAATGTCCATCAATCTCTTTACAATAAAACCCGGTTAAACCTGGTAATTTTCTCCTTTGTCTGTAAGCATTTTTTCCTCTTTCAAATATAATTTCAATATATCAAACACAATCTTGGTACAGCCTATTTAAATAGCTAACCTAGGATTTTCTTGCTCTTTTCACACAAGGAACATAACTAATTGCTTAGCTTTCACAGACATGATTTTTTAAAAAAGCAACTCTATACAAATAATATTATATAAATGATTTTCCCTGCTTCCCCTGCAGAACCTTAATAATTATTTCCTCTTTTAACACCTTTTACAGCCAGACAAATAGGCAATCCCTAAAAATGGGATGTTTCCCTTAGGTAAAAAATGTACTTTTACTTCCTATGAGATCATAAAGAAGAATGTGAAAACGACTCATTTAATATTCTTTTTTTTTTTTCCAGCAAACAACTGTGAAACTCATCCTGATCAAACTTTGAAAGAGGAAGAGGCTGAGATGAGACAAAAGTAAAGATTACTCTTTGACCATCTGGAAAAAAAATCATAACAGCCTTTACATTTTTTAATCTGTCTTAGTGTCCTGAATTACACACACACACACACAAAAAAAAAAAACCCTCAAAAACTAATGCCTTGGCATCAAGTCAGTAAGCTCATACAGAGCTAGACCAAAACTTTGATGAAGACATACCGCATTGCCTATCGCACTATACTCTGATTGTAAGCTCTTCGAGACAAAGGTCTTCCATTGCTTGGGCAGCAGTTAGTATAAGTTAGTATAAACAAGTGTTGGCTAATGCCTATCTTTTCTGTTTTTTAAAATATAAAAGATTAGAAACTTAATAATAATAATAAATGAAATTTCAAACAGCTGAACATTCATCACAGGCAGACTTAAATTGTTCCAGGAGCCCCTGTTTTCATTAAAAATAATAATAATAATAATAATTTTGTCATTCTGATTTTGATTAGTTTAAACTTCCTCACGCTGAATCTTGTCATATCTTTGACTTGCTGACAAATAACTTTCTCTGTATTCATATTTAATAGACCTTGATCAAGTCATATCCTAACCTTTTCTTTAATATACAGGGTTTTTTTTCTATAGATCATTAGAAATTTTTGCATTCTCACGTTAATTTATTTTCACATGAATAAATTTAAGAAAAATCATTTTAGTCTGCATTTGAATGTAAGATAATACTGAATCTAATTCATGAAAAAAGTGGGTCTGGAGACAAAAGAAAAAATTATCAGGTATGATGGAGAATGATATAAAAATATGGCTGTGTTTGTAAATTTGATACACTTCTTTTATTACACGGCTGTGAAAATAGTTTGAAATTTTGAATAAAGAGAAGGCTTTATTTAAGCAAAATGCTATTTCAAGTTATTATTAATAAATAGTAACAATAATCTGGTTGAATTCAAACAACACCTATGCTCCCAACATGAGGAAAGAAATTCAAGACACTAAGTATTTCATTTGAACATATTTGTACTAAAAGAGTTTGCTTTCCTTTGTTGTAAGATCTGCCTGCATTTATTTTTAAAAGAACTTATTCCATGATGACAATAAATATTCTAGACATTAGATTCTTTACCCCTTTTCCAGAATTTATATCTTGAGATAAGTAAAAATTGTTATTTTGGTCTATATGTTTAGCCCAATGAATTTAAACTTCAATAATTTTCACAGTCCTGTTTAAAAGATGTTTATATTCATAAAGAAAGAGAATGAATCTTCATAAGTAGTAAAGTAACTGGGCACTGAAAACTGTTCTGTATTTGTCAAAATACTTTATTGATGTAGTCCACAGGAAGCTAATTCATCTTCTGCATGAAACAGATGGCTTCCATCAGTTTTTCAGGAATCTTTCATGTAGAATTGGGTACTCTGATTTCTCAGTCTGTGACCTACAACAGAAGCATGACGCCATTGAAGTCCTGAAATTTGTATCCCACAGGACAGAATTATCTGCATTACAGCAACACAGTGTAACTCAGAGGAATGCATTCTGCAGAGAAAAAAAATGTTTTTAAGTCCAGAGGTCTATATTTGTAAGTTAGCTCTAGATTACTAGGCTCCATAATGTTTATAATTTTCAAACTGAGCAAACACCTATTTTAATCTGACATTAACATTAAAGCACAGGCTAGAATTCCTGTATATTGAAATAATACAGTCTTCACAAATTAAGTCTTAATATTACACAATTAAAAGCAAGGCATAATAATCTAAAATGTTCTTCTATTCAATGGATCTTTAAAGCGATTACAGGTTTCTTAGTCAATGCATTGACCATCCCCACTGCATGACACTAACATATTAGCAAAAGAACATTTATTATAGCTTTTTACCAACCTATGCAACTTTGATTTAAAGTCATGCATTCTAATATGTTTTGACAAGTAAATTGCTTGCCTTTTTTCCTTGATAGTCAACCATATAAATAATGCATGCATAGTAATAGCTAGAGCAATAATGTAAAAGTCAAGTAAGGAGACGCATACAGCATGTTAATGATAAAGGTGCACTACCCATTTGAAGCAGGAAGAAAAATTAAGTAAGTCTTTGGCACAGGAAGGAGAAAAGCCCAGTCCTTAAAACCATTCTTAAATGACAATGGTGAAAGACAATGAATATTAGAAGGATATTTAAAGCTCATCTTAAACAAAGAGACATATTATCCTAAAATTTTTTCTTTTCTTCAGGGCGAAGTGATTCAATGCACAAAAGCTGAAGAATCGAGCGTATCAGATGTAAGGGCTGGAACAATCTTCTCTGACCTTGACAGTTTACACCACAAGTCTTAGAACTCCATGGAGCATCTTCTCCACAAGAAGCTCAATAACTTGACTAAAAGCAGTTCAACAGGAAGGCCTCCCATCTCTCTCTGAAGACCTCGAGTCAGCTAGGCTGCACTATTTTGCCAAAATAGGCCTTTATGTCATTGGACAATAAAATCAGTTTGGCAGTCATCACTGTCTTTACTCAAATAATTGCTCGTGTTGAAAATTGAGTGAGCTGCTTTAGCTACTTTTAGCATATCAAACTTTCACTTTTGTAATGAGTCATCTTTATAAATAAACTTTCACGTTTTGGAACAGGAATACAAAACAAACAAAGTAAACCTTTCAGAATATTTTTTAGTTTTCCTCGCACACCTTTTTTTTTTTTTTTTTTTTTAACATACCTTAGGGTCTAGTCACAGAGTCATTGCAACTTATTCAGTGCAATGACTGCTACAATCCAAACAGAGAATCATTGCAAATTCATTTCTTTTCTTCTAGCTACAAATCAGTTTCAAACCTGCCCTTATTCTTCAGTTGCTGTGAATCACCAGCTAGTCACTTAGTAGATTCAAATAAATGTTTTCATGAAATTTCTGAAATGCTTCCGCTGGACTGAGCATACTTATGGCTAGAAACATTGTAGGTGTCACTTCCTAGTAGTTATTGCACTTGCTGACGAAGAGTAGAAAGGAATTATAAACTCTTACAGGCATTTGTAAGAAATCTCTCTGATAAGCCTTTGAAATTGTTCCTAACATTCTGAAAAATAAATTGTTGAATGTTTGCAGATTTTTCATAGAAAACCTGCACTTTTCAAGTAGGACATTCCTGAAAAGAAGTGCTCAAAATGTAGAAGATCCTGTTTCATGATATTGCATAGAGTTCAAATGGACTGATTCATCTGTCTTCGATCCATCTTTCCCTGATGATATGTTAGGTTCCCATTTTGGACAATACTTCTAAAAAAAAAAATCTAAATGAAATTCCTGATTCTAAATGTAGTAAAAGCCACAGGAAGATAAGGATACCATATTTCTCAATTATCAGAGGTGCAATCAATAAAGTCAGCCAATGATTCTTAGTTTTACATTTTGCTTTGTTTTGCTTGATCCATTTAGTATTATTCAGTAGCTACCAGATTGTATTCTAACAGTGGCAAATCAAGTCACTCAAAAAAGGGTGTGTTTTCAGTACACTTTTAGAAAATATTAGATATTTTTTCTTACCCTCAGGAAATGCTTGGACTAAATCATGTATATGAGAAATAGCATCCTATCACCCATGTGGTAAGGTGTGCTCTTTATGATGTGAATTTTTGTGTCAATTCTATCTATAATTTGTTTTTTTTTAATAAAAGAATACAAAGAAAAAAAAAGTTTTAAAAATGCCTTTATTATTTAAATAATGCCAGAGATGCAAAGACAGATTTTTTTTTTCAGTAAACTCTGTAGTTGCCAATATTCCTTTCTGATCAGTTTATCAGCATGTAATTTAAATGCTTATATATTCCCAGACATAGTAGATGATTAGCCATTTAAATACCCTGATTTTTTTCTTTCAAACAATTGTTATAAAGAGCAACACCTTGCTACATCAGCAAATGATTTGAACATGAATTATGCAATGTGTACTGCAGATAAAAATAATCAGAAAGAACGGATAGTAGTGTTTAAGATACATAACATTATTGAAATCATGTTGAAAATATACAGCAAGTGAATAATAAAATGCCATTTTAACAGAAGGAATGCTTGCACTTTGGAAACAGCCCTTCCTTCCCTTCATTCATTTCTCTCTGCGTCAGATAGGGAACACAAGGATAAAAGGAAGTATCAAAAGGCTGCCTTACGTGAAATAGCCACAAATGGAGCTATCTTTATGGTACTAAAGGGAGATAACATAAAATTATATGAGAAATGTTAAGAATTAAGTATTGTTTATAATTACAAGTATATTTTCTATAAGTATTTTCTAACTTTTGTAAACCTGTTACCATAAGGTCCTGTCTTGTTTTGTTTTGTTTTGTTGGTGTTGTCATGCTTTCCTTCCCTGGGTTCTCTTAGCTCATTTTAAACTCATGCACTCTGCAGTTATTTTCAGTTTATACTACTAGATCATCTGGTAGGCTATGGCTACACCAGCAATTTCTCCAACCTAAATTTTTGACCATTGCTATCTTTAGAATTAATCAAGGAGTAGAATTAATTGTTGCAGTATTGTTGCTACTTCAGGGGACTGTCTGCACTCCAATCACTCATCTATCAGGTGGAAAACCCTTCGTTTCCTGATACATTTAACAAGAGGTTTCATTACATAGGCCTAACATGATTTCTAGTTAAAAACACAAAGAAGATGAGTGCACTCTTAAAACACTGGACCTCAGTTAATAAGATTTTCTCTTTGTCTTGCAAGAGGGCTATTCAGTTTTATGAGTGAGCACATATTTTTGCAATGCAAGCAAAATTAACATGTTACCTATTTGCTAGAAGTGCAGCACACCAGAGGAGGGGAATTTCAAAAGGGAGCTTAATGGTCTCTACTTAAAAACTCATGGCTTGGTAAGTTGAGTATAAATTTTTGTAGGACTGCCCTGGCTAGTCACAGCAGAATTGAATGCTGCTGGTAATTTTTCATTTTTTCTAATGAAGGTAAAACCAAATCCCAAATGAAAGCTCCAAGATTGTTTAATATGATAGAGACATTTCAAGGGTTGTGATTTGCATGGCCCTTAGTTCCCAAATGTGAAATACTATTAGATAAAATTCCTAGAAATAAAAGACACAGCAATTGCATGTAAACACCACGTGCTAAATTCTCTCAGAATGGGTCAGAGTCTGGCAAGCATCACTCAGTCACTAGCAGGATAGTGCTCTGACTTAATGAGCAGCTGAGAGTTTACAGGAAATAAATAACTACTGACTAAACCTGCTTTGTGTTGATGTCAAATAACCAGCAAAATGTTTGTTTTCTTACTTACCAGTCATACTGTATGTAGCTGGGTGTCTACTGAATTGTCTTTAAGTCCTGATAACAATTATTTAACAATCTAAAGGTCTGAGAATGTATGTGAATCCAATTGGCCAGAAAATGAAAACTGCAGCATGGTCAAAAGGCTTTATTGCGATTACAAACCAGTGAATGCAAAATGTTCTTCATACAGTGGGTAAGCCCTTAGAAATTGTTTAAGAAACCACCCATTGCTTAGAAAATTAGAGAGAGAGGGAAGGAAGGAAGGAAGGAAGGAAGGAAGGAAGGAAGGAAGGAAGGAAGGAAGGAAGGAAGGAAGGAAGGAAGGAAGGAAGGAAGGAAGGAAGGAAGGAAGGAAGGAAGGAAGGAAGGAAGGAAGGAAGGAAGGAAGGAAGGAAGGAAGGAAGGAAGGAAGGAAGGAAGGAAGGAAGGAAGGAAGGAAGGAAGGAAGGAAGGAAGGAAGGAAGGAAGGAAGGAAGGAAGGAAGGAAGGAAGGAAGGAAGGAAGGAAGGAAGGAAGGAAGGAAGGAAGGAAGGAAGGAAGGAAGGAAGGAAGGAAGGAAGGAAATAATAATAATAATACAATCTAACTTGCTGTAGAAATGGAGGGAATAGGAAACCTCAAGATATCAAGCTGAGTTTACTGCACCAGGGAAGAAAAAACAGAGCACATTTTGGATAGCATCTGAGGAGAAAGAAAAAAAAAAAAGGTAGAAAAGCATCTTTCTCTATAGAATACAGACTCCACTGACACAGAGACATCCATGGACATATCCATGATATCTGTGATTTCAAAAAGGGCAGAAGCTACACTGCATGTATAAGAAAACAGTTAAGAACCAGAAATAGTAACAGAAGTGTGCTCTGTTACAGAGGAAACATCCAGGTTTTGTAAACCCTTCTAGTCTACTTTATGCTCAGATTAGTATCTCATTACCCTGTTATTTTGTGCTTTTGGAGAATTTCTGATTATGTGTCATGAATTTATGATACAATAAAATTATGATTATGTATCAAAATATTATTAAATTTATTGCTTTTGTTTACAATTTCAAAATTTATAATTTTAATTTTCATAGCGTCATTCAGCATAAAAGATGGAGCAGATCTTTATATCTAAAATGCAACTCTAGACAATACAACCTTGTTCAATTCACAACTGATTCCAAGATGGGTAAAAACAAAAGTATGGCGAATAACACAGCTTGACAGCAAACATAATTTGTGTGGACAGTTTGGCCTCATCTTTAGTCTTACAAAAAAAGATTTCAGAGAAATCATTTTGTTTGTAGAGCAGAAAACTTTGCAGATATTGTATCTAGGAAGAGCTTAGTGATAATAATTGCATGGTTTCACTTAATCCAGCTCTGGAATGCAGAATAGGGGCTTGAGTCGATCCCACCAGACTGCATCATTACTAGTGAGAAATCTAGGTGTTTCTGTGGTAAAGCTCAGACACATGCGTGTTACTCACCTGGAGTTACCTCTGCAGTGCAATTGGCTGAAAAAAGTCACCCCAGTATGCAATAAATTTCACTGAAAATGCTGTTTACACAATGAGGGTATCTGTCAAAAGGCTTTTTTAAAGTTGGCATAAAATCCTATGAAAGCTTCACCAAGCTCATTGTCTGGCAAAATATTAAAATTCACATGTCTACCTACGCTTCTCATGTTAGCCATATATTCATTTTAAGCATTATAATAGGTGCTATGAAAGCCTCTCCTGTCTTACTCTCCCTAATTTGAATGGGAATGGTACTAACAGAATGCTTTGATTCATCATGAAAATTTAGCAGCCGGTGAACTCCTGTTAGGTCTTTGCTACCTGCATTATGTCACAGATAAAACACACACATCTTTCTTTTGGGATGGTAATGTATAATTGTCTGTCTTATTCATTTCTTATAATTTCAATCAGTAAAGTAGTAGTGTTCAGACAGCAAGGTCTGAGGTCTGTTGAACAGTTCATAAAATTAGTTCTTTCACAGAAAGAGTAAGGAAACAACAACAATTGCAATTTAATGGGTCAATTTTAAACTGCAATATTAAAAAAGAAATGGCTGGGTAAAGAGGAAGGAAAGAATCTTTGTTTCCGCTCTTATAAATCTAAAAGAGATCATTTTAAAGTGCCAGGTGGCACTTTAGACACTTGTACAATTTGATTGAAGAACATAGTCTTTGTGATTAATTTCTTATTATTTGTCTGTTAGAGGTAATATAATCTGTGCTGGCATCTGTTTCATTCTGACAGCTTAAGATAGTCTCCATAGACTGACTTTGAGAAAGCTTTATTCTGTTTTGACAGTGCGGGTGTCATCCCCAATGACTTACACAGCGATTGCTGAGTTTGCATTTTGATATTTAAGTGGGCTCAACAGTGAACATATATCTAAGATGTTTGTTTGCCTTCACATTTATTTTTGATAATAGTATCATTTTCTTAGGTCTAATTCTTCCCTAAGTAGGTTATTCCCAACTGGGGATAAGCACTTCTTTGAATTTTGATGTTAAATTTGATCTTCATTGGAGAAAACATACCTTAATTTAACATTTCAGAAATACTGATTTTTGCATGAGAAAAGAAACATTTTCTGGTAAGAATGACTTTTCTTTTAAAGTGGGGATTATAATGAACTCAAAATGGATAAATAGCTATGACTCTACTTCGGTATGCGTATGATTCTGCTTTGAATATCCATGCGTGATTTAGCATTTTATGAATACAAGGAAAACCCAGTAGAGATGAGTCAGCACAGAATAGGGATTGACCTGCTGAAAAGCAGCTCTGCAGAGAAGGATTTGGGAGTTCTAGCTGACAAGTTAATCATGAGCCAGCAATGTGCCCTCGTGGCCAAGAAGGCCAATGGCATCCTGGCCTGCATCAGGAGGAGTGTTGCCAGGAGGTCGATGTGGGTGATCCTCCCCCTCTACTCAGGTCTGGTGAGGTCGGACCTGGAGTATTGTGTGCAGTTCTGGGCTCCCCAGGACGAGAGGGAAAAGGAAGAGGGGGTTGAACACAGAGCAATGAAGTTGATCAAGGAACTGAAGCATCTATCGTATGAGGAAAGACTAAGCAAGCTGGGCCTGTTTAAGCTCCAGAAGAGAAGATTAGGCAGAGATCTGAGCAATCTGTATAAATACCTGAGGGGAGAATGTAGGGAGGACAGGGCCAAACTATTCTTGGTGGTGGCCAGTGACAGGATAAGGGGTAATGGGTACAAATTGAAACACAGGAAGTTCCATCTCCACGTGAGGAAGAGCTTCTTTCCTGTGAGGGTGCCAGAGTCTTGGAACAGGCTGTCCAGAGAGGTTGTGGAGTCTCCTTCTCTGGAGATCTTCCTAACTTGTCTGGATGTGACCCTGTGCCACGTGTTCTAGGTGTCCCTGCTGGAGCAGGGGGTTGGACTAGATGAACTCTAGAGGTCCCTTCCAACCTCAACCATTTTGTGATTCTGTGAAAAAGTCATCAGAAGTCAGTGGGGTTAACTGAGCTACAAATAAAATACAATATCAGAACTGTGTCTATGCTTTGCTTGGTTCTATAATCCCAAGCAAAATATTTGTCACTATCCTAGTAGTTAGTATATACCATTATCTGCTCATATCTAGCCTTAGATATATACAAGCATGACCATCTCTCTGTGTGGTTATGCTATGGTACATCGCAAACTCATAAATTTATGGATGACTCTGAACTCTTTTATTTTTATGAGAAAAGAAGCTATAAACTCTCCATTTAGGAAGAGTATAAAGAGGTCTTATGCTATATGTGCATAAATTAATATTTATATCGAATCTTCTAATTGAGGAGTCCATGAGTTATCTATATTCCCCTATGTATTCCCTATATTCATCTAAAAATCCTAAGTTTATATTATGCTCAGTGCTTTCTCAATTCTTCAAACATTTGGAATGAGGGGAAAATATAATATAAAAATGACAGAGTTATTATCCCAATAGGAAAATCTACCACAGTTCATTATTATCACCAATTTCTTTTGGATTCATTCAGCAGAATTTGACATTTCAAATCACTATAGGAAGTGGTGAGAGCTGGGATACTAATTCTTCAACATTACGCATATTGGCATTGGTTTCTCCTGCCAGCAATTACTTTTCAGAGCAAGAAAAGATTCTTGAGTGTAATTAAGTGATGTATGGTTTAGGAAAATCTATTTGACCTGCCTTCAAATTCGATCAGCTCAAAGTCCACACAGACCAGCAAGCAATCTTTCATGAAAGTGCTATATGTAAATCAAAACCTATTAGAACTATATCTAGTATCAGCATTACAAAAACAGTATCTACAGTATCTAGTGAGTCTAATAAACTATCTGTTATTCTTGGAGCTGGAGACCAGGACAGCTATTTATTTCCTGGGCCACTCTGTTGTCAGAAAGTGGAAAGAAAGTGGACTAGCAATCCCAAGGGAACAGAGGAATTTTGCTATACACAAAAATTATATTCCTAATAACAATAAAGAGTGATTTATTTTCTAACCACCTTTTGTATCTTTCTTTCCGCAGTGCCTAACTAGCAATCTTCAATGGATTATACAAGGAATATTTAAAAGGAGAATTGAAGCAACAGCTAATCAATGCTAAATATTGAGCAAGTTACTCCTGCATACTTTGTGAAGTACAGGTAGCTATCTGGAAGGGTAGGGAAAATACTAAAAAAAAAAGATTTTTTTAGTGTGATTTTCAAATGTATCTTCTGGATAGGACTTAATGTGAAATATCGACAACATCATGACACAATGAGAAGAAATTGTCATATTTATTAAGTAAGTCTGTTGATGTCCTGACACAGATACCTGGCAACCTTTATTACCTACAAGAAAATACACGTTCTAGAAAATTCATGCTTAAACATTTAGGGAAGCAGATAAATAATCATAATTTTTTATTACATGTCTATCCCTCATAGCCTATGGGCTATAGAGGGACAAATGCAGGTCGCTGGGAGGAAGAGGTCGTTCCAAGAGCTACCTACCTCGACATAGCTGCCCCTGCAGCAAGTCTATAAACCACTCTCATTATTGACGTTTAATTTAGGATTCCAGACAGATTAATTTAGGTTTCCTTCCAAATAATGGTGGCAACATGAAGAATAAGAAACAGCTATGAGATCCAAAACAAACTGAAGCAACTGGAGCAGAGCAAGAGGCTTCTTGTGCTTCTCTAGTTACCAAAAGGCCAAGTCTCCCACATACAGCTATTGCTTTGTCTGTGGAGAAGGAATATTCCTAACTTACCTGAGACAATATCTTGTGTTTACTAATGAACAGTCAGAAAAATAATAGTATTTCAATACTGTTAACATGAAGAACACCTAGAAGTTTTCTCTTTATCATAGCCATGGCAAAGTGAATATAGACGCATAACTGCAAGAATATGTGCTTTGGAGACTTTGCTGGGAACAGCACACAGCAGGACAAAGAGTGGTTTTTAAAGGATCCAGGGATTTATTGAATTATTCTTTCCTTCAGGGGAAAAAAAAAAAGAAAAAAAGAAAAGCAGGGGGAGATTTTCCTACAGAAAGTAACTGATTTTGAAAAGCAGCATAAACAACTCCTGATATTATTGTTTATTAAAGGAAACAGTACTGAACTCTAATTTCCATAGGCAACAGCAGGGAGATATTTCCAAATTTTAAATAACCTTGCACCTGCTGGCATGCTGTGGCTCTAACAACAGCCTTTCTGTGTGCCAGCATGGGGAAGAAAGGTTAAATTCTACCCAGGGTAATGGGCACAATGGGCTAATGGACACAGATGTGCCATGCTGAGCACATCTAAAATGAAATCCAAGACCCAGGGAGCCAGAGAAATTCATGGCAGCAGGTTCATGATTTTTTAGGAGTTCTCATCAGCCCCTTTAACTGTCATACTTACATACACATGCACCATGGACCTTCCCGTATTGCATCACTATTCCTCGGGGACACTGTGAGCCTTCAAATGCTGATTGTAAGAAAACAGATTATATACAGCAGGGTCTGGTCTAATTTGATTATTTTGCTTTGTTTTGTGTGCAGCAACCACAAATTGTCTGAATAAACACAGATTCCACAAATGTCATAAATATCTTTAAAATCAGTAGCTGTGATGTACCCAATATACGGTAAGCTTTCCCCTGAGATATTTTGTTCTGTGAGACTTTCTCATGTGTAAAACTAGTCAAAAATATTTTAGAAATGACAATACTTTCGGATGTTAGTATATGAGTAAGTAAGTGGTGAGAGAGATTCCATTGCCATTCAATTGTCATTTAAGAGAAAATCATCCCCAGAATGTCATGATATTTTCTATCCAAAGTAGTCTGATAATTTCAGTTTCTCAGCTTCTCAATGTACTTTCTCTATTCTTTTGGCTATTCAACCATTCTGAAACAAAACAAAAATAATAACATCTGAAACAAATAAAAAAATCATCAAAATCATTAAAAAAGGGGGAAAATAAAATCAATAAAGTCAAACTGTTTGGGGGTTTGTTTTTGTTTTTGAGGTTTTCATTTTTAATGGAACTGAACCACTATGTCTTTTTCCTATGAATCTGATGGCTTGTACCTATGAGTTCTGACACCTGCTAGCACTGTTCTGTTGCATGCATATTGGGTGCTGTCCCTGGTAAAGGTGGCTGCTGACACCACCCCTTCTACGTACACTGACTTACCAGGGTTTTGCTTCATGTCCTGATCTAAACCTGGGATCATCTTGCTCGTAGCAATAGTCTAATCTCTATTCAGGAGTTATGTCCCTTCTGTACAGTAGTGCTTTTTGACTACATGCTGATTGACCAGTTTATTTAGTGCCTCACTAACTCCTTTCCATTTCTTAAATGATTTCTCTGTCCAAGGCAGTTCATCTGGAAAATAGAGGTAACACCTATCTGCTTTGCAAAATTGTTCAATGATGCTTAGGAACTGTGTTGAAAGTGAAAATGGCTATTAGTCAATTAACCTAGAAAAATCTGGTTTTCCTCCTTAATTCCACTCTGATCTTTTGCTAGAGTTGATTTCCCTTGCCTTTTTTTTCTTTTTCTTTTCATCTTGAAGCCTGGTATGTCATTCCACTTGATGTCAACATTCAATGTCATGTTTCACTGTTTTGGAATACATTTTTTTCCAGAATTTTCTATGTTGTCTCTGATGTTTTCTCTTGTTGTCACTGTCCCCTATCTTATCATCTTTAACCAGTATTCCCTCACTGCTGTTGTGATGGAGGATATGTGCCTTATAGCTTCTGTCATTTTATAGCATGATGTGTCTATCCTGTACAGCATCCACGTGAATAGTCACTTCCCAGGCAAAGTATTTTTTATATATTTGTTTCAGATAATGTCATCAGTATTTGTCATATTTGTCATATATGTCATTAATGTCATATTTGATTTCAATGGGAAAAATAATTATTTAAAAATTTTTAAAGGCAATGGGATTCTGAAATTTCTATCACAAGAAAGAATGCCAAAAATCCTATTAAGGAATACTACTAACATTGTCTGTATTCTTGGGAAAGATAAAGAGATATTTTAGTAGGAAAATTATATATTTTATTACTTAGAGACAGTAACAGAATAACAATGGGATATTATGGAATCTCACAGTAGCTTTATGCCTTTTTTAGGAATGCAAATTCCAGCGTTACTAATCTGTAACCTTTCTATGTTAAATGGGTCTTTATGTATTTGTGGATTGGATTATCTGAAGTTAAGAAGAGATGTTCATAACAACACCTTTAATCCATGTCTTATGTTCCTAAGATAAAACACTTGAAATTTGGAGTGGAAATATTAACATTGTTTTACAGATATTTTAAGTAGCAACACCTTATTCTCCCTGGACAAAGCTTGTGATAGTTCCTTTCATCAGTTCCTGAATCTCTTGGAAAGGTGTGAAAGGTATAGGAAAAAGGAAAGTTCTGACCTAGTATCTCTCAGAGACAAGAAGGGACATTCCTCCCCTAATTAAATGAACCCTCAACCCATATGATGTAAACCAATTAACTTTTTTTTTCTCTCACTGACCAACTCCACTCTTTTTGCATGATAAGGAGGCTTCAACATGCCCAACTAATTAATTTTTCTGTTTTCCCCCAAAGCTCATTTTTATTTCAACTTGCTATTGACGTCTACTTCTGATCATTATGACCCTGGTGTCTTTATGCAAAATTAGTGCTGAAAAAAAGAGGACACAGGAAAAAAGGGCTCATCAAGGAGGCTAATTATTTAATATTACTACACAATATCAGAAGTTATTATACAAGTGTAATGCATTAATTGACTGCTTCGGCAAATGACGAACCTATCTGTGTCATGTGCAGCTCTTCTGCTATAGGATCCAAAGCAAAACACAGCAGATGTAACTTAAAGACTGATTCCATTTTAAGTTTTTTGTGCACATAACATTCCTAGAGATTGTGGCTCAGAAATCCCACCTATTGTAGGCTAAATCAAATTAACTTTATCAGTGTAATTGCATCCAGTTGCAGTATGTCTGATTGCATACAAGTGTTTTCCATGACAGGATCTTATGTTAAGAACATAATTATTTATTAATCTTGGAAATAAATTATCTGATTTGTCACATACTCTATTTGGTCTCAGAAGCTCACAATCAAAAAAAAAAAAAAAAGAAAAGAAAACATGGTTATAGATGGTTATAGAACTATCTGCATTCTGCTGATGTCTTTACACTGAGCCTTCCCTATTTTAAGTATCTTGAGTCTTTTTGTCTGCTTCTTACTGTGCTGCTGGTGTATTACATTATCTTGCCTTTTAACTGATTTATTCATCGCATACGACTGACTAGACGAGAAGGGAGGAGTGTCACACAGACACGGTGATCAGTACCAATGAGTACTACACAGCCAAGGTCAGATGGTGTCCAGCGGGAGTATGGTAGTGGGGAAGTAAGGGTAGGAAATGATTATAGCAGGTCCTCTTTCACCCTTCCTGGGGAACCTGCAGGCTCGAATACTTCCCTGAAATGCCTGTACACCAATGCGCAAAGCATGGGAAATAAGCAGGACGAAATGGAGATCTGTATGTTGTCCCAGTGTCATGATCTCATTGGAATCCCAGAGATGTGGTGGGATAGCTCACACGACTGGAGCGCCACCAGGGACGGCTATGTGCCCTTTAGGAAGGACAGCCTGGGAAGGCGAGGTGGTGGAGTTGCTCTTTCTGTGAGAGAGCAACTGGAATGCATGGAGCTCAACCTGGGAGTGGAGGATGAGCGAGTTGAGAGTTTGTGGGTAAGGGTTAAAGGGCAGGCTAATGTGGGAGACACTGTGGTGGGTGTCTGCTACAGGCCACCTGACCAGGATGAGGAAGTCCATGAGGCCTTCTATAGTGTGTTGGTTATTGCCTCATGATCTCATGGGAGACTTCAACTACCCTGACAGTAACTGGAAGGACAACACAGCCAGGCACAAACAGTACTGGAGGTTCCTGCAGAGCATTGATGATAACTTTTTGACGCAGGTTGTGGAGGAGCCAAAGAGGAGAGGTGGGCTACTGGACCTCGTGCTAACAAACAGAGAGGGACTTGTAGGAAATGTGAAGATGGGGTGTAGCCTTGGCTGCTGTGACCATGAGTTGGTGGAGTTCAGGATCCAACGAGGAGGAGGCAGGGCTGTAAGTAGCCTTGCAACAAGGGACTTCAAGAGGGCCAACTTTAGCCTCTTCAGAGACTTCCTCGGAAGAATCCCATGGGCTAGAGCTCTAGAAGGTAGGGGGGCCCAAGAGAGCTGGTTAGTTTTCAAGTGGCACTTCCTCCACACCTAGCAACAGTGCATCCCTGTGTGTAAGAAGTTAGGCAGAGGGGGCAGGAGACCTGCGTGGATGAGCAAGGAGCTTGTGGCAATGCTCAAGCAGAAGCAGGCGGTATACAGAGTGTGGAAAAAAGGACAGGCCCCCTGGGAGAAATACAGGAACGTAGTTAGGGAGTGCAGGGATGCGACAAGGAAAGCTAAGGTACGTTTGGAACACAATCTGGCAAGGGATATTAAAAATAACAAGAAAAACTTCTTCAAATACATTAACAGCAAAAGGAAGATCAGGGAAAACGTGGGTATGCTGGTGAACGGGATGGGCACCCTGGTTACGAATAACACAGAAAAACCAGAGTTGCCGAGTGCCTTCTTTGCTTCGGTGTTTACTAAGAGCAGCCCTTTGGAGTCCCAGGCCCTAGGGACAAGAGAAGAAGCCTGGAGAGAGGAAGACCTGCCCTGGGTAGAGGAAGATTGGGTCAGAGAGAACCTAAGGAAACTCGATACCCACAAATCCATGCCCTGATGGGATGCACCCCAGAGTGCTGCGTGAGCTGACAGATGTCATAGCTAAGCCGCTCTCCATCATCTTTGAAAGATCCTGGAGAGCAGGGGAGGTGCTGGAGAAAGCCAATGTCATGCCAGTCTTCCAAAGAGGCAAGAAGGAGGACCCAGACAACTACAGGCCTGTGAGCCTCACCTCCATCCCCAGAAAAGTGATGGAACGGCTCATGCTGGACGTTGTCTCCAGGCACATGGAGCACAAGAAGATGCTCAAGAGTAGTCAGCATGGATTCACCAAGGGGAAGTCATGCTTGACTAACCTGATAGCCTTCTATGATGGAATGACCAGCTGGATAGATGAGGGGAGAGCGGTGGATGTCATCTAACTTGACTTGATCAAGGCTTTTGACACCGTCCCTCACAACATCCTCCTGGGCAAGCTCCAGAAGTGTGGGATAGATGAATGCACAGTGAGGTGGATTAGGAGTTGGCTGGACGGCAGAGCCCAGAGGGTGGTGATCAGCGGTGCAGAGTCTAGTTGGAGGCCTGTAGCTAGCGGTGTCCCCCAGGGGTCAGTCCTTGGTCCAGTCCTGTTCAATTTATTCATCAATGACCTGGATGAAGGCACAGAGTGCTCCCTCAGCAAGTTTGCTGATGATACCAAACTGGGAGGAGTAGCTGATACCCCAAAGAGCTGTGCTGCCATCCAGAGGGACCTGGACAGACTGGACAACTGGGTGGTGAAAAAACTCGTGAAATTCAACAAGACCAAGTGCAAGGTCCTGCACCTGGGGAGAAATAACTCCAAACACCAGTACAGGGTGAGGACCGACCTTCTGGAGGGCAGCTCTGCAGGAAAAGACCTCTTGGTGGATGACAAGCTGACCAAGAGGTAGCAGTGTGCCCTCGTGGCCAAGAAGGCCAATGGGATCCTGGGGTGTGTTAAGAAGAGCGTCTCCAGCAGGGCGAGGGAGGTGATCCTGCCCCTCTACTCAGCCCTGGTGAGGCCGCATCTGGAGTATTGTGTCCAGTTCTGGGCTCCACAGTACAAGAGGGATGTGGAGCTGCTGGAGAGAGTCCAGCGCAGGGCCACAGGGATGATCAGGGTCCTTGAACATCTGCCCTATGAGGAGAGGCTGAGGGAGCTGGGCCTGTTCAGCCTGGAGAAGAGAAGGCTGATCAATGTCTATAAGTACCTCAAGGGAGGCAGTGAGGAAGATGGGGCCAGCCTCTTTTCAGTGGTGGTCACTGACTGAACTAGAAACTGGCCAGAAACTGGCCAGAAACTGAAGCATCAAAAGTTCCACAGGAACTTAAGGAAAAATTTCCTAACAGTGAGGGTGACAGAGCACTGGAACAGGCTGCCCAGAGAGGTTGTGGAGTCTCCTTCTCTGGAGATCTTCAAAACCTGCTTGGATGCACCCCTGTGCCACGTGCTCTAGGTGACCGTGTGTGTGCAAGGGGGTTGAACTAGATGACCTCTAGAGGTCCCTTCCAACCTTAAGCATTCTATGATTCTATGATCCTATGACTGGGTTTATACAAGTGTTTCTTTCCTTTGACAGTCTATGGCCAGTGATATTCAGCAACAAAATAGCTTCTCTGAACCAAATCATTATTTATGTAAACAGTGAGAACAAATTTTATGCTGGAATAAAAGCTTCTCAAAACAACGAACAGTGTAAGTGTATGTGTATTTTACATAAACTCTACAACAAGATGTTACAGTTTGCTCAGCAGGCCTTTGTTGTTTGGACACCCTAAGGAAAGCATTGAACATCCATCTGGCTTCCTGCTACTGGGCAATCATTACTGAACTCCTGAGAGTCCTTTAAAGCTGCTACAGCTCTTTGGATTTCTTCGTTCTCTGTTCTGGCTTGTACAAACATTTACCCTCAGCAGCCCTCAAGCATTTGGAGAAAAGTAGCTTAGAATGAGTTTTGAGCCTCTCTGTTTCTTTGTTGTTCTTGCTCTTATTAGTCACCTATCAAATAACTAACATACACCTAATCACGAGCAGTGACATAGTCAAGTTTCATTCCAAACCCAGTCCAATTCCTAAACAATTATCTTGTCTACTGTATTTATATGTTTGCTTATTTTGAAAATAGAAAAGATATTTACTGCTAATAAAAAAAATAATAATAATTTACTACTGACAGTTAGACCTACAAATAACTGAGATGCTTCCTTGCTATTTCAGATGTCTGAGAGCAAGATTTAGGGCCTCCTGAGATTCCATAAGCAATATTTAGTTGTCTGACATCTAAGTACCTATATTTGAATTAGTGTTTATGGTCCCATTACAGTCAATGGGAACCAAGCCAACACTTTCAGCAGGGTCTAGAGAACAATTTCGTCTTGGAGTGACTTCATGAAATGAGATTCAGTTGCCTAAGTGTGAAAACCTAGCAGCAGTTTAGATTCTCCAGCATCTTCCACCTCAGCTTCACTTACTGATGGGGAAGGACATGAGTCACCATGCCATATTCGGTTGATTTGTGCAGACACTGGCACTCCTCTTACCCTGGAGTTATCCTCAACTTGGGTGCATCCTCAACAGAGCTTTATAGCTCTTGGAAAAAACACTGCGTGTCTCCTTTCCTTCTTGCACAGAGCACAGGCAACATGTACTCAAGTCCTAAACGAGCATTGCAACATAGGTACAGGGAATACACCCTCTAACATGCCAACCTATGCAATGACCTGCAGTGGGAAAGGCTGTCCCCAGCTTTGTAGGGACAGGCATGTGACAAAGTGGGTTCAGTCTGAAGAGGAACCTCACTATCCACTAGGTCTCTAAATAATTATTTTTAAAAAGAAAAGACTGTTTTCTATGACATGATTACAACAGAAATCTATCAGCTAGTCAGCCTACTACACATTAATATTTTTACATTTTGTATTTTTATACTTGTACTTATATAGAACTATCGCATAGGTGGCACAAAGCATTTTACCAGCTTATCAGGAAGAACTAAGTTAAATGTCTTACAGCAGTTTTATCAACTATCTTTTTTCAGGTGGTCTTTTTCAGAAAATTATGTTGATTTATAGTAACAAAATCAACGTTCTATGGTTACTCATTAAGCCTTCTATCAATTTTCCTTTTTCTTTTGGCTGACACTTAGCTTGAACAAAACCGCTTGTAATCACCCAGCTCAACCATTTTTAACTTTTCAATTCTTATTATTGTATTGAAGCACAACACTAAATTTTTTCTCTTTTCTTAAATTTCTCATAAATTACTCAAGACTTACTAGCAAGTTTGATAGAAGATTGGAACTCCTCACAGTTAACTTTTTTTTTTTTTTTTTTTTCTGGAAATCACTATTCTGGTTGGAAAATTTGTATGTGCTTAGCAGATATTGATTAAAAGATGCTTTGAATACCAACAGAACAGAAAGTAGTTCATTATGTTCTTGCAAGGCATCCCATTTCAATGTAAATAGAACAGATATGTATTTATCAAAAGCTTTTATCTTTTTATATCATTAACAGTTTCATATTTCCTTCTGAAAATGGACATTTACTATTTCCATGAATTCTGTAACCCTGAATTCTAAAATTTATTCCAGTGATGTCATGAAGACATTATTTTAAATAGTTTATTTCTACTTTCTACTAAAAGAATGAGTAAAACATAATCTTTCATGCATTTTGATCTTTACCTCTGACCTGTGAGATGCTGCTCACAGCAGTGACCACAGTCTTTGCTGTCCCCTTGGTCTAGTTTGGATTAGGGTGCAGGGCAGGCTAAGTATGGCTCTTATGACACATTCTGATCCTTCAGTCTTGTTAATGCAATTCACAGGTTCAGCAAATGAAGAAAATACAGAGATATATAGCATAGACTGCTGCAGTTCAAACGGCGCGGCGACCTGGTTCAGGGACGGCACAGCGACCACCCCCAAGCCGCTTGGACCATCAGCGTGCTGACACCAATGTGGTGGAAGGCAAATGGCATTTATTGATGGGTAACAAGGTGTTATATAGCTAAGGTTTACAACGTCACATCCGTCTGCTTACATCATAAACTAAACACTATTGGCTATTAGGGGTCCTATCTTTCCGTACAGCACAATATCTTCCGGCCGCCAGACCCTAACTATCTGCAATTCACTGGTTCAGCAAATGAAGAAAATACAGATATATATATAGCATAGACAAGTGGTGGTACTTGAGAATGACACCTGATCTCCAACCTCTGTGACGCAACAGAGCACTTCAAGCAAATTAAAATTAAGGACAAACAATCAGCAAACTATTATGATTTCCACTAACATAATGAACAATCTGATTTTAGTATGCATCCTGAGTAGGTTTGCAGATGATATCAAACTGAGTGGAGTGGCCAACACTCCAGACGTCTGTGCTGCCATTCAGGGGGATTAGAGAGTTGGGCAGAGAGGAACCTCATGAGGTTCAACAAGGACAAGTGCAGGGTCCTGCACCTGAGCAAGAATAACCGCAGGTACCAAGACAGATTAAGGGTTGACCTGCTGGAAAGCAGCTCTGCAGAGAGGGATTTGGGAGTCCTGGTTGACAACAAGTTAACCATGAGCCAACCATGTGCCCTCGTGGCCAAGGCCAACAGGATCCTGTCCTGCATCAGGAGTGTTGCCAGCAGGTCAATGGAGGTGATCCTCCCCATCTACTCAACTCTGGTGAAGCCGCACGTGGAGTACTGCGTGCGGCTCTGGGCTCCCAAGGACAAGGACGTTGAGCTTCCAGACAGGGTCCAGCGGAGAACCACGAAGATGATGAAAGGCCTGGAACGTCTATGTTATGAGGAAAGACTAAGTGAGCTGGGCCTGTTTAGCTGCAGAAAAGAAGGCTGAGAGGAGATCTGACCTGTATAAATACCTGAGGGGAGAACGTAGGGAGGATGGGGTCAAACTCTTCTCGGTAGTGGCCAGTGATAGGACAAGGGGTAATGGGTACAAATTGAAACACAGGAAGTTCCATCTCCACATGAGGAAGAACTTCTTTCCTGTGAGGGTGCCAGAGACCTGGAACAGGCTGTCCAGAGAGGTTGTGGAGTCTCCTTCTCTGGAGATCTTCAAAACCCATCTGGATGTGACCCTGTGCCACGTGCTCTAGGTGTCCCTGCTGGAGCAGGGGGTTGGACTAGATGATCTCTAGAGGTCCCTTCCAACCTCGACCATTCTGTAATTCTGTGTGATTATGTGATATCCAACCTGTTTTAATTTATATATTTTTAAATTTTAATAGATTATATATAAAATTATCTATTAATTTTATATATAGATAAAATTATCTAAATATATATATATATAGAGAGAGAGAGATTATATATAAAGAAAAATGTAAAATTTTGTAGAAATTACAATTTCCATCTAAGTAGAAAAACTACAACAGAAAGCTCATGGTCTAAAACTTCATCTGGCCTGAGTTATTTCATGTTTTTTTTTTTTTTAACACACTGAAATTCTGTATTCTGTAAGTAACAGAGGGGTTCTTTGCATTGCTGTTTCAGATAAGGTGATGCATTGGTTAATTATGAATTTTCAGTCAGGCAGCAACAACAGTTGGGCTCACAAAATTTCCATTTAAATACAATTTATGTCAGTTTGGTGCTTTCTGCAGTATAATTTTGAAGTCCACCTATGAGACCTACCAACTACTATTCTCAGAATGTATCAATATCTAAACACAAGATCATTCAGAGTTAGCCTTGGCAGTACAGCTTTTATGCACATCTTATTTAGCTCCTTATGACTGCTGGGTGTTCCAATATAATCTGAGTGAATTCTTTTTCAGTGACCTTTGTCATCTTGTTCAGACTGAAACTGTGCCTCCTGGGTGTGATCAGCCATGTCACTAAATACCCCCTGGTCAATCTGATAAAAAGCTATTTGATAAGTGCTGAAACCATTTTCCTTCTATGCCTCTAAGGCCAAGAATAGAGGAGGGGGGAAAAAAAAACTCTTCATGCAGAATTACTAGATGGGGAATCTCAATTCCTCATCAAGATGGGGAAAGACAGACATTGATTGAGACTTATCTGCGGTTCATTAGCATTGTTTGTCTTCGAGAAAGTTCATGTAGGTCTGACAGATGAAGAGACATTGCTGAATGAAGAGAAAATTAAGATAACTGTGACAAAAATAGAAAAAATAATGAAGGGCATGCTGTTAAAACTAATTACATTAGGATTGATATCACTTAGCAGACGAATGTTACCTCATCTCCCAAAAATGTTTCATTGCTCATACACCACAAGCTTCCTTCATTTTACAAGCATTAATGGATGTTGCAAAATATATTTCTGTATTCCATATTTCACTAGTCAAAGTAGTTTATCAGTTTCTGAGTTTGAGAACCCATTCTCCACATCATCCCTTATCAATTCTGGCCATTAAAAGATCCATTTTCCATAAATTTGTACTTATGGATTTGGTCCTTTACAAAGACAACTTTAGGTAAAAAGAAGAAATGAATATGAACCCCCCTTTCATTTTTTTTGTCTCTAGGGACTGTATCTATACAGAAAATACATAGCTGATAAAAAAAGACTGATAGTAGTGCCTATTATAAAACTTTCCATGGTTATAGACTGTTTCCTTTTGTTTTTTTGCCTGCTGGTTAACCTCACCATGAGTTGTGTAAACTGGATGCCTGAAGTGATCTAGGTTAAAAAAAATGGGCAAACAGGAAAAGAAAGTCTAGTAAATGAGCATAGGGTCCCCACTGAATAAGTATAAAAACATAGAATAGTCTATTCTGTGCATTGGAAAATAAGAGTGTATGAAATTGCAAGCAACCTTCATAACATACTGCATATATTATAAGTAGTGAAGCCTGATTTCATTTGTTTGCTTGAAGAAAAGAAAGAACAGAATCCTTGTGGAACAATCCTTGCTAGTCGTATAAAAGTCAGGGGCTACTAACACTTTTTTTCTGGTAAGTGAGAACAAGCTCCTCATGGATTATAGCTATGAAGCTGCATGACAAGGATAACAAATATAAGTTAATGCTTTTTACATATATATGCAGATGTACTTGTAGGCACGTATACATGTCAAGAAGAATATGGTGCATTATTCACTTGTATTACAGCAGCCCATAGACCTTCTTCAGTTCTGCATCACTATCTGTTACCAACATCCCTCTCAGCATTGACAGTCCATGGTCTGTCTGAGTTTTTTTGGATATATTCATACAAACACATGCTAAATACTCAACTTGCCCCTGCAATGTGAAAGAATGCCTAACTGTAATTATCTTCAAACTATCATCAAATCGCATTTTATGAAGAATAAATCATAAATAATAAATAAATCACATTGGTTGGTAAATCAAGAGATTAGACAGGACACTACTACACAAACAATCAGTGAAACCAGCTAGCTAAGTACAGATTTCCAAGTCTATGCATAAAAATGTTATTATTCTCCTGGCAATCAAAGCATAACAAAGATGTTTAAACATATATTTTAAACAAAAACACTCCACTCAGAATGTAGAGCATAAAGACTCCAAGAAACAAATCTGAAGGTATCATTCTCAAAGTCCTCTGCCTATACTGTAGGTTAGAAATGCATGCGCTTTCTGCTGCCTGAAAACAGTTTGATTATGAGAGCTGAACACAAAATCTCCCATTGGCATGGACTGGCTTTGAAGTGTTATCACATAAGTGGAGATTTTTAAAATACCCTTGACCAGTTTTGTGAAAATATATCATACTTCTATTTGTGTCAGCCTTAACCATGTATCATGTCACTCCCTTTCATAACATTACAGAACCTGATCACAGTTCCAGAATATTAAACTAATCATGCATATTTTATGCAAACATTAACCTTTAGTGTTAATCCAACAGCATTAAACCAAACCTATAATGAACCATAAAGGTGGTTTATAACATACTCTGCTTCCCTTTTACGAGTGTTTTCATTTCTCACAGCAAACTGTTTTAAACCGCAGAAAGAAATAGTACCCAGATTTTTGTAGTGGAGATTTTTGTAAATAACATTTGGCCACTTCTCTGAAACAAATGAGTTATAGAGCTAGTTTACCTGTAAGTAACATAGATGAATTTTCAGAATAATTAATTCTAAAAATGTTAGTACCTTATAAAAATGAACATTGTTAAGCTGCTTCCTGTGAGCTTTTTACGTGGGCTTCTTCATGTTTAACTGAATGTTTAATCTGTCTTGTTGCAGTGCACTCTAATAAATAGCCATTTTTGTACAGCACCTTTCATATTACACATCCCAAGGCACTTCACAAAATTTGCACATCTCATGTAAATTATAAAAAAGATAAGTGCATAAAAGATAGATGCATAAAACAGATACATGGAACTACGACTAAAACTGCTACAAAATGTTGCAGCAATACAGTGAGATTGATCAAAGGATGAGAAACGTATTTATTCAAGGACCAAAATAATAATGAAATTTTATAACACAGCCTAGTACATAAATGTCTACGTCATTGGCCCAAAATTTTTTCTTGGAAAGCAGCATGACTGAAAATCATGTGATGCTTACACTAAAATTCTGGCTATAATTGTGAACAATGGCATCAGTGGAGAGACTGCAGTAATCTTGATTTCCAAAGAATCTCTCTTCTTAGGCAGTTACATTGCTTGCTACCCTGCAGTGTTGTGAGGCAATTGTAAAATTTCCCTTATCCCCAGAAGTATCCCCAGGTTACAAATGGGAAAAAAAAAAAAGGAGCCAAATTTCTATTTTCTTTTTTATGTATGTTAGACAGATGAGGCCAGACTTGAATTATTTTGTGAGCTTCCACACTGAAATTAGTGGGAGATATTTTAGAAAGAAAGAGTGACAAGGTAAGAGACCCTGTAATGGAAGAAGCAACATTAAAGTGTGATCTCCCAACAAAATATCTTAAATGAATTTTTTCTAGTAACCTTATTGACTTGAGGGTTGATTATGGCTCAGTGTTTTTTAAATTAATAAGCACATTTTCTTAAAATAGTAGTTAATGGAAGCAAAATCCAATACCAAGAAAAACTTTATGTTACCTAGCATCTGCCAGTAATGGTAGCTAAATAGTCATTGCGAATGAGCAGGTCCTCCTCTAACTGCCTATGCAAATATTGTTCAAATAAGCAATGTATACCATTATCAAAGCTAGGAGATGTGATGTTTTTGTATTCTGTTCAATGCCTCACCCTCAGGTGATGCATTAGCAAGGCTCTTCAAATGTTTTCTTTTCTTATCTCATTCATAATTGTCAGTTTCCCTCAAGACTCCTTCTGGCGATTGATGGCCACATGTTATTTTGAGGTTAAGAAGTCCAGTACTTTATTAAAAAACATTGAAAAAATTCCTAAGTAAAAAGAATGAACTCTGGTGAAAGAAGTGGCATGTCAAATACATTAAGGATTTATTACCTTACTTCCGTGATTGCCCAATCTATAAATAATATCATATCTCTAGGATAAAGAGGCTTCATGGTTTAAGGAGCAATGACATCAAGAACAGTCAGGGCTTTCCACAGAAGCGAAAAGACACAAAGCCATGAGGGATGCAACTGCAAAGATTCAATGAGGGATTCCTGAGCATAGGATAACTAACTACACTGAAAGATGGTCCCCTTTCTCTCCTTTCACCTGAAGATTAGAATTTTGCTCATTCTTCAAGATGCACAATTTCACTGCAACTATTTGTCATCTATATGACTAGGCACCATCATAAAAGCAAACAATTACAAACACATAAATAGAAAGTGATTAAAACTTTTCAAAATTGTAATCAGAGGCAGGATGGAAAGAGCATTTGCTTTAGGTGTCTGGGTTGCCCTCTTTTTCATTGGAAATTAGATGCAAGTCACTTTATCCCAAAGTATAAAATGCTAAATGACATCCTTGGAAGTTGTTATGTGTCTGGGTTGGCTAAAGGCATTTTTGCAGTGAATCTCTGAAGACTGGTGAAATGAGTGCCACTCATAGCTTTCTTACATACATACATTTAGGAACACTAAAGAATCTAAAATGCAATTAATGTACAAGGCCTTGAGGTGAATGCAAATAGAGCCTCATTAACATTAATATATACATTGTTCTTTAACACTTAATAACATAGGTCTTGCTCTCATTATGAATTTTGTATGCAGGTGAAAGGGCAATAACCCAAGAGAAGATTTAAAGACGTGTATATTAACTTTAAAAACTGATCTCTATAAGTACAGCATGTAACGTCCAGTCTTCAGCATCTGAACATCTAAGAGACAATTACACACAGGAGACTAGTGATTTAAATACCAGACCAGTTTACTAATCAGCTCTTACTTCAAGACCTGAATCCTTTTCCTAACTGCTCCCATTTCATTCAGAAATTAGCAGTGTATATGAGATGTCCAGGAAGGGGAATCATCACTTTTAAAATGATTTGTTAATATTGTAATTTGCTGAATGGATTACTCCATTTTCCAGCTTACGTTCCAGGAGTCTAGAATCCTCTTTAGGCTTAGTTAATTCACAAAATACTCTCCGTTAAATTTTTACAATCTTCTCTTCTAAATCACTTGAAAAACTATCAATGAAACTTTTATAATTTCCTCTTCTAATCACTGATAATTCAGTTAAATAACAACTTGTCTTCTGTATAAGTAAAGCCTTGTACACTTTTCAATTGTATGGCTCCCAAAACAGAGTCATGAGCTATGGTCCCAGGGCATTGTACAGGATGCTGTATGAATAGAGAACAAATAGACTGACGCCAGCTCTCAGAGCTCTGCAGTCTTAATATAAGACAAAGCAAATGAAGATTAGTAAGAGCGAAGAGTGAGGATAGAAAATAGATCAAATGGTTGGCAGTGCTCATGTCATATCAGCTGCTAGAGGACTGCTGAGTGATGTTTTGACACAAGTATATTCTAAGAAATCCTTTGCAGGAAGATGAAAATTCAATTCCATAGGAGATAAAGGGAATTACTTCCAAAAATAGAGAGCGCAGCACTGAAAAATGCAACAAAGTGCAGGAGACTGCTTTGAAGACTTATTACATTTATTAGTGGATGCTGGTGCCATAATTGATCCAAATGGAAGACATATGGTAGGTGGAGACAGACTAGGAAGTACCATGTTTTATGTTTAATGAAATAGAAACTTGGAAAGAGGAAAATGAACAAGTTAAAGAGCGATATTCAAAGTTGAATTCTGAACTATTATTAGTGGACAAGTTTGGATTTGTTGATCCCCAGGGAAAAGATTTTACAACATTAAGATATGAGAGGATAAAAAAATGGTGGGATTTTTAACCTCATTATGACGAAGTAATTGGTGAGTTTGAGGCACAGTATGAAAATAAAAGAAAAACTCAAATCAGTGGGTGCTTCAAATAGTGTACATGGGGGTGACCAACAGGATGGTGATGCTTGTCCACAGTGATCAAGAAATTAGACCACAAAAAGGAGCTGGAAGGGATTTTAAGGTAGGGACAGTAAGATGTATACTTAACTGTACTGAATGTGAGCTAAGGGCAAAGTATTCCCATGAAGGCCTTGAGGCACAAAAAAAAAATAATCAGGTTTGGTGATGTTTCTGATTCAGAACTAGTATACAGCAAGGCAGGCTGAGGTTCTTTGCATCAGCAGTCTAGTTTATCTGCAGCTGAGGTAGCCCATCCATGAAAAACTGACAGTCCAGTCTATTAGAATTTGGAGTAGAAAAATGAAACAATAATGTATTTCATATTAAATGACACAAATCAGACACTAAATTTTACGCAGACAAGCTCTTTGTATTCTGGTGCATGTGTAAGTTAATGGATAAGCACAGAGAAAATTACTTTCCTTCACTTCTCTAAGCAGTCACAAGAACCTTGTAAATGGTGAACTATGATGAACTGCACCGCAGGTTTGTATCTTTGCAAAACAGACAATTCCCAGCCTGAAAAAATAGGATTCCTGCCAAGGTGATTTTGGAAAGAGTTACTGCTTTTAAGATACCTGTACACCAAAATACCACACTCAGTGCTGAGAAATTCATATAGTAGGACCACTTTTACTTCCAGTGCAACTCTTGCAAGCCTAGGAGATATGCAGGTGCCACCCCTGCACTTCAGGCTGTGGTAACACATTTGCTGCACCAGTGCTGCTCGGGCAGCCTAGAAATTGCCTCCCACACTTGCTTATTCCTGCCCGCTCCAACTTCTTGTGTCAGCAGAACTAAACAAACAGAAAAACTATCTAGCAAACAGCAAAATAAGAAATTTCGTCTCCCTCAGACTCCTATTTTAATTCCCAATGTGGCAAGACAAGTGCTGAGACAACACCGTGAATGGTGCAACATGGGTCTAAGCATGCCATGGGCTGAGATATTGGGGTGAAAGGAGTAGGCTTTCTAAAGCTTGCACTGCTACAGGAAAAGATCTGCATAATCACAGCCTTGGAGCAGACTTTTCTTTGCCAAATAACCACTCATTTGGATCTATGAGTGAATGGATCTTATTTTCCAGACAGGTTAAACTTGAAAGTACCCAAGTGCCAAGTACTCCATTACTATAAAGCCGAAGTGACTAATAGGGATAATACGCAACAGGCGTCCTAGGACTAGAATCAGACACCTTCTAGTGTTTCTGTTATTGTGACAGGTACAGTCTAAGAACATGATAAACAATATGTTGTTTACCATCTGAGAACCAAAAATGACAAAATGTAATTTTACAGGAATATGGCTGTAAAGTGGAAAAACTAGTGTTGGTGTCAAATGTTCTTGATTTTTGTCTTTTTTACAATTATTAAAAACAGACAACAGATAAGTGTTCATTTTCTTATGATTCTAACCCAAATTTAACTAGCATCCAACCCCAAAACTATTTTTTTCCCAATTTCCTTTGCTTTTCAGATTCATACAAAAATGATTTGCTATATGTTTGGGGGATCTCTTTGCTTTTCCTTTGTATTCCTTTTCTCACACTCATATACAGATGCAATCAAAATAATCACTTTGCCACTATACTTGCAGTCAGACCACAGTGAACCTGGCAGCATACTTAAGGTTCCTCAGCAGGGTTGTGATTTCAGAGTGTTATGTTTCATCTATTTCAAAAGAAAGACTCAGTTAATAGCTCTTTCATCCACCCTGAATGGAGTAAAATGTTATGCCCACCACTTATTAGGAGCCTTGTTGCAGCTGCAAGCATAACAATATTAATTGCCTACTGCAACTCTTTTGTAAATAGGTAAATCACATGCTGCAAGGACCATAATATGGAAGGATAACATCCTGTTTTGCCAGTTCATTTTGCAGCTGCCAAAATCATGCATGCATATTTTACAGTCATAGTAAATTGTACACACAGATCCAATTATTTAAATGACTAAGTATCTGACTGTGAACATAAATCACATATTTTAGGGTCTCTGCCTACAACTGAACCTCAGGCATAGAGGGATGTGTGCAATTTCAAAAGCTATGAGTTTCATTTGTTTCTAAAGAGAGATGGGTAAAACGGTTTCAATACGTTCTTAGTAATTCATATTCTGTGTAATATACTATACAACACAATAGATCTGATCCAAACTGAGCTAAAGTCATTGGCAAAGTTCCCATTGACTTCAAAAGGCTCTGGGAAAGTCATTCTAAGAGTAAAAGTAATGGGTGAAGTGTAGGAGTGTTAGCATATTTTTATAAGGACATCACATCCTTTTTATTTGTATAAAAAGCTGCTATTTTCATTCCCAATAATAATGCAGATACCAACACTCAGCTCATGGTTTGCACAGCAGCATCCAGCCATATGTTTATACATGAACCTTCTCCTCAAAAGGGGGATATTAACTGCATTTTCTAAGGAAACATCTCCCCTGCCTCTCTTTACTGAAATGAATTGGTCCTCTCATTTTAGCAGTGACCAAAAATGATAGGACCTGTCAGTCTTCTTGAAAATCTCTGTGGTTTGGATCCTACTAACAGTAAACAATTTTCTGAGAAGAGTCACTGTGTGATTCCCAGCAGGGCTTGACAGTCACTTGTCTTTCAGGAGATTGTCCACTATTGAAATTAACTATGTTCATACCCACAGAATATACATCTACCATTAAAGAAGCTTCAAACACCCGAATCTATTTCATCAGAAGGACCCCAGGTTGACATTCCCTATCAGAATCTGACTGCTATTAGAATGATATGTTGGAGATGATGATTATTCTTTTCAAACGTCAGTTTCTTCTAAATTATGAGATAATCTAAAGGGATAAAAACACATACTTCCTTGTTATTGATTTGATCTTCAAATTATTGCACAGTGTGAATTATAACATTATTATCTTCTAAGTAACAAAATACTAGCAAGCCGTTAATTACCTAATACAACTCAATGCATCATTAGAATGATCCATTTTAATGACATGATACAGTGTAATTATTAGTATCTTGCTATTATTATTACTATATCAGCCTACATTTAAGGCAGGCCTGTATCCAAATAAACTCCAATTCACTCTATTCCTTTCACAGTTTCAAAGCAGTTTTCAATTTCCCATTCTTTTTTGACTATTAATAAAACAACTATATGTTTTTGTTACATTTATAGAATAAGGTTACATACAGGACTCGGACAGACTAATATCCCAAATCCTCTATATGCTACATCTCCAAGATGATTTTCAAGATAACGAGCAATTCTCATCAGTTTAATTTTCTCACATAAAGTTAAGAATTTCATGTACAGTAGATACCGATTGATAATCAATTTTCATTCTGACAGGAGAGAGAAGACTCTCCTCCCAGGTTTTTAACATCCCAGCTGGATGAGTAGCCATTTGGTTCCTATCAGACCCTTCCCTCTTTCTTCCATAGATTATATGAAAACAATGTGAAAAATCAAACTTTAGCTCTAGTTTTCTTCAAAAGGGAATGTTATTGTTCAGTCAGACTTTTTAAGAAGTATTGACAGGAGCAAAGAGTGTTAGAATGAATGATGAAGCCTGAAGCAGGAGATGAACATTCAGCAAAACCCAATATGTATCAAACATTTTCTTTTTAATTTCCATTTCCAAGCCCATCCCAGGTCAGGTGAATTATCCCTTAGCAGACACCTTCAAATTAATTAGGTAATGCTTCATTAACATTGGATAATATTGGATATAATAGCCCAAATGTTTAATTAATAACAAAGAAAAGGAAATACGCTTCTAAAGAGTTAATTTTCTAATTCATCATTAAATATTTAGACTGTCCCCCTGCATTTGAACACTGGCAACTGGAAATCTTAACTAATTTTGATTTCAAAGGGAAACATTTATTTCACTGAAAACATTTGTTACTACGTTTACCATAAGAGGTTTCTGTCTAGTCTGTTTTTGGAACTAAGCAGCTTTGCAACATCTCATCAATTCAAACCACACTTTATCTGAGAACCTACTGAATTAGAAAACATGGGTTTTAGCTAATGTAAGGGAAATAAAAGATCCAACCAAGGGACTTTACAGAGATTTAGAATGATCAGAAGGACAATTTAAATTCAAATACATGGAGTAAACAGTTCTGTGTCCTACAGATTAATCTAAAGGAAGATTCTCTTCACATTTTACATCATATAAAATGAGGTCGTACTTTATTAGAGAAAATAGAAATTATATGTAAGATATCATATAGGTCAATACTGCAGATAAGCTTTGCATATGGATTAAAGATTGTCATTTTATTATTTGCAGAACTAAGGATAAATAAAACAGGATTTTTTATCATTATTTGTAGGCATGACTAGGCACAGAACAGTTACAGCTTCTAAGACTCTTGCTCAAAATTCTGGGATATACAATAAGAAGTAATAGATATATATTTCTGCTCTTAAAGAATTTCCCCTTTGTGCCAAAAGATGCCCCAAGAATGGAAGAAAAAATACGAGACAAATATTGTTGTAATACCCATCATATTATTTTCCAAGTGGAAATCATTCTAGGCTCTCTCTAATTTCCAGATTAAAAGTATAAATGAGTTTAAGAAAGCGTTGTGATAGAATTAGTAGTTTACAGATACAGATATAATACTTTTAATGTCTTAGAAAGATTAAGCACATGACTGATTGTCTCAGAGCAGCTATTTATTGAAACTTTGTTATTATTTCATTGGTTTGGTGGATGGGATGGGAACAATGGATGTTGTCTGCCTTGATTGAGTAATATTTTTGATAGTCTCCCATAATATCCTCTTGGACAAGCTGGTAAGGATGAGCTAGGCAAGCAGAAAGTGACATGGATTGGAAATTGACTGATTGGCTCAGCTCAGATCAGTGGCACCGTTTAGGTGGAGGCCAGTCGCCCAGGTGTCAATACCTGGGTCAACACCATTTAACATCTTCTTTAATGACCTGATGATGAGTCCAAATGCACCTTCAGCAATTTTGCAGATGATACAAAATTGTAAGGAGTGGTTGATATATTAGATATTAAACTAGATATATAGATATTATACTAGATATAATATAGATATTATACTAGATGCTGACATTCAGAGGGACTTTGGCAGACTGGAGAGATGAGCCAAGAGGAACTTCATGAAGTCAGCAGAGAGAAGCACAAAATTCTGGACGTGGGGAGGAACTGCATGCGCTAGTACAGCCTGGGTTCGACTACCTGAAGCAGCTTTGAAGAGAAAGACCTGGGGGTCCTGGTGGACAGTATGTTGAACATGGACCAGCAATGCCCTTCATGGGAGAGAATGCCATCAGGGTCCTAGGCTGCAAAAGAAAGAGTTGCCAGCAGATCAGGCAAGGTGATCCTTCCCTCTACTCAGTCCAGGTAAGGCCCTACCTGGAGTTTTGTGTCCAGTTCTGGGCTAGCCAGTACAAGAGAGAGATGAATATACTGGAGTGAATCAAGCAAAGTGCTACAAGCATGAATAATGAATTGGAACATCTCTCACAGGAGGAGAGGCTGAGAGAGCTGGGCAGAGAGGCAGAGAGGTTGTAGTGTCCATCCTTGGAGAAAAACAGAGGACAAGGCCCCAGGCAGCCTCCTTTAGCTGACCCTGCATGAGCAGGGGAGTTGGACAAGATGATTTCCAGAGGTTCCCACTAACCCCAACTAGTCTGTGATTGTGCGTTTTCAAAATAAATATTCACAGTGTTACTACAGCCACATACTAATGCATGTTGTCTCCTCCAAGTGGCCCTTAGATATTTATGCATAACTGAGAATGAAGGACATTCAAGAAGTGGGAGAGAGCAATAAACACTGACACTGTTGCGCTTGTTTGAAATTTTATGCAACGCAAGGTTGGAAGGTTCCATAAAGCAATGACTTGGCTGTGCTGCCATTCAGAGAGACCTGGACAGGATGGAGAGTTGCACAGAGAGGAAACTTATGAGGTTCAACAAAGACAAGTGCAGGGTCCTGCACCTGGGGAGGACTAACTCCAGGCACCAGTGCACATTAGGGGTTGACCTGCTGGAAAGCAGCTCTGCAGTCCTGGTTGACAACAGGTTAACCATGAGTCAGCAATGTGCCCTCGTGGCCAAGAAGGCCAATGGGATCCTGGCTGCATCAGAAGGAGCATTGCCAGAAGGTCGAGGGAGGTGATCCTCCCCCCCTACTCAGTTCTAGTGAGGCTGCACCTGGAGTATTGTGTGCAGTTCTGGGCTACCCAGGACAAGAAGGACATTGAGCTTCCAGAGTAGGTCCAGTGGAGAGCCACGGAGATGATTAAGGGACTGGAGCATTTGTCATACGAGGAAAGACTAAGCGAGCTGGGCCTGTTTAGTCTGGAGAAATGAAGGCCGAGAGGAGATCTGATTAACATGTCCAAGTATCTGAGGGGTGATCGTAGGGAGGATGGGGCCAGGCTCTTCTCTATGGTGGCCAGTGACAGGGGTAATGGGTACAAGTTGAAACACAGGAAGTTCCACCTCCACAGGAGGAAGAACTTTTTTCCTGTGAGGGTGTCAGAGCCCTGGAACAGGCTGCCCAGAGAGGTTGTGGAGTCTCCTTCTCTGGAGATCTGCAAAACTCACCTGGATGCCACCCTGTGCCACGTGCTCTAGGTGTCCCTGCTGGAGCAGGGGGTTGGACTAGATATCGAATATGTTTTTTTATGCAAGATAGATATTCAGGCATTAATGCACAGCAATAATCAGTCATCACCATCAATCAATCATTTACATGGTGTGCAAGACTTTGGTTAATACCTTTGCACTTGAGTGATTTTATTCATACAAAAGCACCCTTGCAATCAAATCTGAGATGTCTTTTGTGGTGCAAGAATGATACTTCTTTTCTGACAGATGTTCTGTATTTTGGACAGAAGAAGCAGATTTTTCGGTCTGAAGGGAAAGAAAGTCACTAAAAGCACACACAGCAAAAATCAAATCGTCAGGTGGTACTGCCATACCTCCATGAGATTCAAAAAAAAAAAAAAAAAAACAGAACTCAGAGAAACACTTATTTACATTCATGAAGAACTTCAATGAGAAACTGAAGAGGACAATAGGAGACTTAGATTACTCCATTTTCGTTTATTGCTCTGAATACTGGAGGTTTTGTATTGCCCTACTCCTAGCAGTACAGGAGATACAGTGTATAATGATTTATTTATAACAATTTATTATGTTTTCTTTTCTCTCTTGTCAATAGCCAGGAGAGCACCAGGAGTATGAGCAAGATGATTTTCATATTTTTGTGCTTGCTACCATTTGTCAGGGGGAAGGTGCAGCTGTAAGAAAAGGCCCTTTCAGCTCTATAGCCTTTACATTAAGAGGTTTAGTGAAGAGTTTTGGGCAACTTTGTTGCTAGAATAAATAAACCTCAGGTGAGGGTACAGAAGATGAGCTTGTAACAGTCAAATATCAGCATTCCCAGAAGAACTGAAGAAATTGCATGATTCCAGCTTACTTAACTATGTTAAATTTAGCTACTGAATCTAAGGTCATCATTTACTTTTCCAGTAAGAGGCACCATGAGGCCCAGTGATAGTGTCTGACTCCTGTAGATGCCAGGTGGAGGGGAGAACTTTACCTGGAGGCTATAGTCAAAAAGCACTAGCTCAACAACAGCTGCTATCTGTAAATACAATATAGAGAGAGAATTAGGAACTTGCTGAGTTTGACAGTTTATTTTTAGGACTGTTATCTTGCACAAAGATAAGAGTTTAGTCTGTACATTTGTACACTTCTGGCTGTCCCAGATCAGGTGGACTGCTGATCTGGCTTTCTGCATCTGCAGTGACATAGCCCTGTACCTCAGCTGGAGCCTGGCCTGACTGAGACAGTCTGAGTCCAGAGGCCTTGACATTGTGGCTTTCACTCTCTAGTCAGTAAGGATTGCAGGAATACAATATTTACCAGTGTCAAAATTACATTCTACCTCACACTGAAGCACCAGCATGTGTTTATAAATTACCTTATTATAAATGGCCCATAAAACAGTTAAATAACATGCTGAAATCTACCCTTTTTTGCTTAACCATTAGATTAACCATTAGATGGTTTAATCTTGTATGTTTTTTTCCCCTCAGCTAAGAGTCCTGCAAAAGATAAAGTAGAACTGATGTTAGGAATTAAAGACAAAATTAGTTTCTGCGATCAATGGTAGTGCTGTAGAAGATGCAACAGGAGAAGGATTGAATTAAGTAGAAACTAAGGATACAAGTGGCATTGAATAATCATGTCAGGCTGACAATGAGCTATAGTATGAGTTTCTGCAGAAGTGGCACTGTCTTACAACACGTACAAACACATCTGAGGATTAAGAAATGAGCCAGCATTTACTGTAGGGTTTAAAATCTGATCATTTCAAGAGGAGCTAATTCCCTTTGTGAAAAGTCCAAAAACATTGCTGCAAAATACTGCTACACTCTCTGGAGGAAACAGGTTTTTTTAATTTTTTCAACTTGGATAAAGCAAGGAAACACATTCTGCTGAGTTGATTTAGATTAATCTTACAATTAAAAGGGCAAATAAATAAATTGTTCTAGGACAGAGTGACCATGAGATATTTTCTGTAATATTTAAAGACTGACAAAATCCAAAGCCATGAAATAGTAGTAGATTACCTGGTTAATGGCTTTACTATTGTAATATTGTATCCTGTATGTGCATGTGTATAATATACAAATGCACATTTGTATAGAGAGAGATCTTCTGAAAGCTGCTAACAAGAATAATATAATACTTTATAGATAAGCAAACTCAGGTGCTTGGAATTAAAAATCTGAGTTAACTTTCAATTTTTCTTCTTATTTCTAAGACAAGATTTTAATTGAATAATGAAGTTCTCTGTGTGCTGATGAGACAAATTTTACACAGCATATTCTAAGGAAAATGCAGAGCTTCCTCAAAAAAAAAAAAAAAAAACGCAGAAAAATAGAAAAAAAGTATATCCAAAAAAATTGAAAATCTTTCTGCAAAATTTCTCAGACAAAACAAAGCCAAAGCGTATAATGCATGCCTGATAGGAAAAAAAAAAAAAAAAAAAAATAGAGATGTCTAAGAGAGGTAGAATGCAATCTGAAAAGCTTTATTTACATCACCAGATGAGGCTAGATATTGAATATTGTCAGCCTTTTAGAACATTGTAGCGTTGAAAAGAATGAGGTTCTTGTTTTTAAATGTGTTCAAAAGGCATAATCTGAATGCATGACAACACATTTATTAAACATAAAGATATATGTACAGCATCTATTATTTTATTCTTACATGACAATATATTCTTTACAAGTAGTATATATTTCTATCCATCCTTTTATCTTCTTATCTGTCTTAAGAGATGTTTAATTTTATTAACTATCACAAAACACCAGGGAATTTATATCCTGAATTTTGTATTTTCTGCTCAAGAAGAAACATATTTTGTATAAAGAGGCAACTTTTTAATGTTTTCATATTATCTACCTATTATTTGTTTATCTATCTGCTATTGTATGAATACTGTTGGACAATGTTTTGCCTGCAGCTACAGTTGTACCTTATACATGGATTTAACTAGAGATTTCATAAAACTTTTGAGACTGAAACTAAACCTGCTCATTATTTTTAATACTACTCATACCTCAGCTGTGTTCATCTTCTGAGTTTGCAAAGTTAAAGGGCATCCTCATTGGAGAACAGTGAGTGAAGACCTAAATATCAGATAATACAAATTGATTTTTGTTTATCACTTAAAACGACAGCAAAATCTATTATAATAAATGACATAGGTGGATGTGGTATTTCAAACATCAGAAGATTGTTTGATTTTAATCAGCAGAAAGATAACTTCAGACTGTTTTACAGCAATTAGAATTGTCATTACAGGGAAAGAGAAAATGAAAATTAGTTATTTTCAAAATAACCCCACAGCAACTTATGGAGGAGGATACAGCAGGTACTGTACGACAGATTCTGCAGAAAAGAATTTATGCAAAAATTGTATTTTACGAATTATGCTTGCTCAAGTAATGGGTAAGTGGATTTTGCCCTGACAGCTGGACCTAGAGTGAGCAACAGATATCTGGAAATGCACAGAACAGCACCATGTCTTAGAAAAAAATTCCTCTTAGGCAAAAGAGGACCTTGCCCTGGACTGTATGTGGCTGACATCACCCTGCTAAGGGTAATATTTAAAAACTAGGCTATATAATGCATGCTTACTTGTTCCCTGCCTCTGCTCTGGATGAGAGTCTCCCATCTGCTGCATATTAACCTGATGAAAGCATGATGGGTCTCAAACAATTCAAAACTTTCTCCAAAGATGATTCATATTCCACTCCTCCTGCAGCATCAGAGGAAGCATGCCCACTCTTTTTGTTTGCAGAGAGAAGAGACGGACCCCAAACAAGCTGGGGAGTTACAGGGATGGTGAAAATGCAAGATCAAAATGCCCTCTAGTTCTAAATGCACAGTACCAGACTTTCAAGAAAGAAAAGGAGAGAACAATTGTCCTCTATCAATGATAAATCTACTTGATTTTAATCTCATGCACTGAGATTAAAACGCAAGTGAGCCAAAATACTTGGTGTAATTTATTTTCAGGTTGTCAGGTGAGCCCCTGCTAGTACAGAGCTATTAAAAGTAACTGAGCTGGAAATCCACCAGTTTTCTTTGCAAGCACAGCACAGTTAATGGGTCTGAGAAAAGGGAATATGATTTTTCAGGAAAGATGTGTTGAGATCAGTTCACAGCTTTCACAGCAAAGTTATCTCCTGTGTGAATGAGCAAGAGGCAGAGGACTGACCAACGCAGAGTCACTTCTCCAGGGTCAAACAGGACACTAACTTCTGAACTTATTTTGTAGCCTGAATTCTTGAGGAAACATATGTGCTGCTGTACAAGTTATACATCTTTCTACCCTGTACAACCTTAATAACTTTAAAACTATTAACTACTTTCACCCTAATTTCATAAAGGAAATGAGAAATGATAGAGGAAAATAATAATAGATTACTTAAAGCTTTGTGAGTATAGATGGCTTAGATGAAAGGAAATTGGAATAATGTTTCTCCTCCAGATGGGCTTTGGGGAAAAAATCAAAAAGGACAAACTCAAAACTATCCACATGTGACAGAGAACCAGGAATTCAAACTTCCTCAATTTTGTTGTTCACAGATTGCTTTCTTGACTTTTTCATCTATATTCCTATTACAACTACAGGTCTAAGTACTGCCATATTACTGTCGTGTTTGTCTTAGCTTTCTCCGACTCAATCACTTATCACTTATTTTCTGCAATATTTTTCCAGCGTGAATACAATTCCTAGCTCTTCATGCCTGCCCAAATAGTTCTCATGCATTCAACTGTAGATACATACTTCCATTCCTGTAATCTAAATTAAATAATATATTCCCACTCTCAAAGTTTCATGCTCACATAAAACAGTTTCATGGATTCTGCAGCTTTGCATTTACTTCTTAGACCACACTGTATTATAATGCAAAAAGCCATGAGTAACAAATTGAATGGAGTAAGGAGGACATTTCTCACAGAAGGCCATCACTCCATTGCAGGAAGGCGCTGAGAAGGTGCACTGCTAGGTACCAGATTCAATCTCAGCAAGTGGCGGATTTCACCTGGAAGTCAATACATCTCCTCATACATCATACAGCATGATAGCTATATTTGGGCTCCTGACAACCAAATGCTAGCCATCCCTGCAATGCAGAATACAAGGGACAGCACATTAGCTGTGTTTATCCAGACAAAGGTCCATGTGCCCCAGTATCCTGCCTCCAGCAACATCGAGAAATCATCCATCCAGAAATGGATACCTTGAAAAGCTTATGAAAATAAGCACATAAAAATCCTCACCAGAACATTCTACTATTTTCCACGGATAAGTGTTTCAGGGATTTCCTGATTACATTATAGATTAAGACTTTCCTCATCGATCTTTAGAGGGCTATACTTGATGTATTCACCCTGTGTTCCCACTGTAGACAGTCATCCTCCTGACTTATTTTAGACATTTATTTTAGGACGAGATGAACTGAGTCCTAATTTAGCTACTTTTTCCATCAGTTATGAAGAGTTTTCAGATGACTGGTTCAGATGTCATTTGAGAAGATGCTACCATCTATTGTGGTACGTATAAGTTCATATCTTTCTCAATACATGTAAAAGCATAAAATCCAAAACCAGCAAAGATTTTCAGAGCTTAATGAAAAACTGTGTAATGAGGAATTTCTCTTTTCTTACTTGTCAGCCTGAAGTAGAGGAGAACAGAAGGAAAATGAGATACTATTGATAAGACAATGATTTCAGCATACCAATAATCAACTCACCCATGGCTGTAGGCATCACAGAAAAAAAAAATCAAGTTTCCTGGAACATGTCAAAGATATATAAACAGAACATCAGCATGAAAGATGAAACTGAAAGATAAATGCTAATTGAAAGGTAATTAACAATGCTAATTTTTTAAATTATATACATTACTGATTATTATCATACATCCTGTTTTTTTTTTTTCATTCATTCCCATCTAAGCAGCAAAACTGCTTCAAAGAGTTCATCCTTCATTACCAAATAATAATTCCTTTCATTTTAATCAATGTATTTTTTGTTTCTCATCCCTCTGCTACCTATTTATGTTAGGACAAGTTTTCTAAAATTTCTTCAGATCTGTAAATAAATGCCCGAAATAACCCATGGACCAAGATTAGAGAAAAGTGTGGAGGAGAGCAGTAGGAAATGCTTCCAGATCATCTTTATTACCACAGGCAATGTGTCTGAGTGGATGTATAAAGAAGAATGAAATATGTGAAGAGTTTAAGTGTTGTGAATGAGTATACACAGCTTGCACTGTGGTGAGGGAGCTGTTTAAGGTCGCATGTGAGGAGTTGAAGTCAAGATTTAGAAGAATTAATCCTCTTGTTTTTTTTTTTTCCTCTGAATGGAGGAGGGAGATGTTATTGAAGTGCTTTGTTTCTTTTCACATATCCTATTCTATATGATTTGTTTTAGTTTGAATAAAGTAGTTTTCATACTGACCTATACCATCTCATAGCTGAGACACGAACTGTTGCTGTATGTGTTCATATCAATACAGATTTCACTTTGTGGCACAGATGATTTTAGTAATAACAATTTTCACTTAAAATTTAACAAAGATCAGCTAGTTTTTTTAGTGCTTAGGGCTTAAAATATGAGTTGGTTCTTATTATAGTTACAGAATTTTACCCATCGAGGTCATGAAAGACTAATTACTTTACTAGGTAAACAAGATGTAGACTGATAATATACTTGCTTTAACCCCAACCCTTAATTTATCTTTATTTGACCTGCTTTATCAGACTGTACCTGCCAAAGCTTTTTTCCTTTGCTGTTCAGAGTCTCTCTCATATATCATATTTTAACATATATCTTCTTTAACCAGCTTGTCAACTTTCACAAATGCTCATCTACTTCACCATAGTGCTGGAATCATCAAGGATAGATACCAGTTGTTTGGGGAAAATAGGAATTCTCTGTGTAGATGCCATACTGTTTTATTCTTTAAGGTCTTTGTGTCTGTGATGGTCTGTTGCTAGTATACGTGGAAGGGTATGCCTGCAAGCAAAGCTTTTATGCAGGTGGTGTAAACTCTTTGGATATGAGTATTGCTGACTTCAGAGAATGTCTTCCCTAAATATACAACTTTGTCTTGCTTTTATTCCCAATGCTTCAATTTGGTTAGCTCAAAATCTCATTGTACAGCAAACAGAAAGCCACTCATTTTCAAAAATTTCAAATTTCCAAAAGTTTCATTTCATTTAAATATTAAAAACAGCTAATTAATACTCATTTGCTCTCCTGCAGCTTTCTATGTTACATTAAGGCCTCACATCTTGTTCTGTTTTATTCCCATTAGATTGTTTTACTTTTTGCTCTGTTTGTCTGTGAAATTAATGCCTTTTGATCCACCAAGAAAGAGACTGTCCCTTATAAATACACTGGCCTCATTTCAGTGAGAACAAAATAAATCCGAAGACCATTGAACATACACACGCTTCTGTAGTGGTGATGCACTAATAAATGGTGACTGGTCCCTTTACTGACTAAAAGTGCAGGCTCAGATTTTCATTAAGTCACAGACTTAACTGTGCAACATCTCAATTCCTTGATTTGGCCATAGATGTTCAGTGGCATTTGAGATGCCCTAGGGAGAAGGAGATGTTGCAGCTCTTTCCAGCATGACACCTGGTGGAATACATGTGGGCATCTTAAATGGCACTAGGCAGCTTCAAGTTCCTCATCAGTACAAACAGCAAGTTATTCAGTAGGTCAGATAAAAGCATATATTTTAAGATGAGATAATTGCTTCTAGGCTCTATAGCTTGATGTCTGTATACAACCCAGATGCTAAAAGCTGATGTTCTACTCTTAAACTGGAAGCTTCTTCTAATACTAATAATTCCAGCTAACACCCTGTGCTGTGGACAAGCCTCTGTGTCCTACCAAAAGCCAAACAGATGAGAAATGTTCTAAACTGAGTCCTATTTTCTTAATACTACCTCTGTGCTAGAGTTTTTACTAATTGCTGATCAGTTTGCTGATTATAAGCAAAACTGCATTGTTGTTTCAAGAGAGAGTAAGTAACAGTGATAAGTCAGGAAACTTCATTCTTTCTGTGAAAGATGATCCAGCTGAAGATGATCTCTCTCTGTTTTTTGAAGGTCCCAATTTCCAAGCAGCTGTGATGACATAGGCAACGAGGAATTGGGAATGGAAAAAGGTCAAATGGTTCTCGAACCAGATAAGAAGGAGCAACTGCAATCTTTCCTGAAGCGATATATAAAGCAGAGCAGAAGTTGAGCAAGTAGGAGGAATACATCTAAGAAATAGAGGGTGGGGGTGGAAAAGGAATTCAATAACAAGCACTTGGGCAAGAAGAGTATTGGCATACTATGGAAAATTTGGGCATGTAATTGCAAAGATAGCACTTTTTGAACCCTTTTTTATTACATTTTCAGCAGCAATTTCAAGTCAAAATTAACCACGATCAAATGGGTTGTATAAGAGTAAGCAAAGAACGCTTAAATTTTCACTAGATTTTACAGGCATGGTAAAGTTTATGAAGAAGGCTTTAGTTAACCACCATTAAGAATAGATCTTTATTTGTTTTTTTTTTCCTTAGTGAAGTTAAAGACTAGACCTTAGAACTAGTCTGAGCTATTGCAACCAACAAATGTCATTTGTCACGTAGAGGCAGTATGGCGTTCCTCTGTATACGCTGCCACTCCCATCAGCCATCAGTTGATGGCTCCTGTCACTTCCATTCAGTTCACATATGATCTTCTTAAATTCATGAATAATTATATTTTCAGAATTCAGTAAGTTCCCAGCTAGTGCTCTGCACTAGTCCTTAGACATACTTAGACATATTTAAAGAGCCGGATTGTCCCAGATCTGATTACTAGCCTCTACATTTTTCTCTCAACAGATAACCATGCTATTTTTTTCCTAATGCAGAGTAGTGTAATTCTGTAATAAACTCTGAGGTGTTGAATATTTATTCTTATTTTTCATGGTTTATTATCCTGACATTTCAAATTGCTCTGCTTAAACTTTGATAAGTGTTGAGTAATAGAGAAATCAAACTTTTACATCAGCATTGCTTCAATTAAATGTCAAAATAGACATAAAAATTATGTCTAAAGCTGTCTGTGCTTTTTTCTATATACCCTGTGCAGGGGGTGGCTCAGAGGAAGGAATGCCCTGCTCAATGTCCCCTCCTTGTGTTTGAAACTTGGTATTTTAACACTAATCTTCACTGCAATATTTCGGCACTTGCCACATGATGCATTTGATTCATATGATCTACAAATTGCTGTTACCCATTTTTTCCAGTGTCAAAAGCTACTCAAATACATGGTGGAGTGTGTAAAATCAAATTTTACAGGATGCTGTCTTTAAATATAAAATTTATCTGCTCCTTTTCTCCTTCCTCTTTTATAATCCCATTCTTTTTTCCTCTCTCATTGCCCAGGTTTTGACCACACATAAACCGCCTCTCCATGTAGCCATCCTAAGTATTTATTACTTATTCAGTCTTTTCATATAATTATTACTGCTATTACTGTAACTCCCCTTTTACCATATTTCTCCTTCCTATTACATTCCTTTGATCTTCTTTCTTTTCCTACTTTTTTTTTTTTTTTCTGAACTTCTCTCCTCTGGCTGATAGCACCTTGCCTTACAACCTAGTACTCCTCTGGCTGGTTTCCTTCCCTGCAGCTAGTTCCCAGGTTTTTTCTACTTTTTAAACTCCTTTGTTCCTCTTCCTCACTAATCCTCTGATCCCCTGCTTGCACTCACCACCACATTTTCTTCAGTCCCTTGCTGTCTTAGCACATCCCCTTCAGCAGACGGATAATGCAATTTTAAGTTGAACTAAGAAACTTTAATATTGCTCTGATCCTTCCTGGATTTAGGCTTATGGATAGAGCCAGCTGCAGGATGGGAAGGGGAGGGAAAGGGGAGCAAGGGAGTGCAGACAGTGGAGAAAAGACAGAAGTCAGCAAACTCAATAGCACTTTGCAGTCTGTTTATTTCCCAAAGAGTGTTCGCTCAGCTGGGTGGCAGAGCAACGTGAGCCACCAGATGTGCGTCAGGAAGGCTGGTGTCAGCAAGAGGCACTCATGCAGATTTTGGCCAGTACACAAAGTGAGATGTCTTTGCCTTCCTCTGCAGCCAAGATATACCTAGCAACCTAGCAATGCTCAGGGATGAGACACTGGAAGATAAAGAGAGATAAATAACTAAACAACTAATAACTATAAGGACAAGAACATGGAGGAAAAGCCCACGAGAGTCATTGTCAAAGTAGCACAAAGGCATTCATGTAGCCTCCTTAGCAGAAGCCATGGATTCATTTGGAAAGTAAAGACAGGATAATACTACAAAGTGGGACGCAGGGCCAAGAGATCCTTAATCAGAAAGCCTGCTTGTACAGTACAGCCAGAGCTGCTTTCACAGCAGCAAAGGCAAAAAAACAGGCTGAACCACCCACAAATTCCCATGTAAGAAGATAGCCTGGAGCCAGCATCGCATCCTTCCGCCCTTCTAGTTCTGTCTTTACCATAGTCAACTATCATCTCCCTTACCATGCCCTGAAACAAGCACAGTAGTGATTTGCAGACACACTCTTGTGGGTTTACAGATCTCATGTAATGGCAGTTTTCAAGAATCCATAAGATGAGACATAAATTTGTTGCCATATACAATGCTATTAAGTACTAGTAGCAAAAAAAAAAAAAAAAAAAAAATCGATTTCCCCAAGCATAAAATGCATGCCAAAAAAGAAAGAAGGAAAGAATATGTCCCTATTTCACTTATGCTAGTCAGGAACATAAATGAGAATATAGCCCAGGAAGGAGCCGGACTCCTCTGCAAACACTAGTAAGATTAGGTATTGCATTTATTTAGTAAAATTCAGAAGGGAAAATTATTCACCTGTTACTCCTTTCAAAAATTTGGCCTACTGTGTCACATGTGACATAATTAATGAAACATTACGACATGTTTGAATGAACCCAGCTACGTGCAAAGTGTGATTAAAGAAATGATTGGAGAGCAAATGGCGCTTTTACCAAGACAGCTGACAATAAGAGACACATCGGATTCTTATTATCTGCTATTAGCTTTGCCTTTCAGGTAAGAGAAAAATACATTTTAGGAATCATTCATTCTCCTGCTTTAATAATTCCTGAAACATGCCAGTTATTGAGAGAGTCAACTATTTCATTTTACTTAATATTTTCACAAAAATACAGACCCCATTAAAAACCTTTAAAAGGTTTATGTAAAAGGTCATCTCAAAAGAAATCACTGCATTTTCCACAGAGGAGCAGACACATTAGTAGTGCATAGACTTGTAGTAAGCTTTTCTTTTAGGACTTGAAAGCTGGGTTCCGACGCTTCTAAAACCTTAAGTCTTATGTAGATTTCAAAATCCCCGACCGACAGTTAGTCTACATAGCTGGTAGTTCTGGTCATTTCTCTATCTCTGCCTAAGTTTCTAGTTATTGTTTGGAATGAGGTGTGAGTTTATCAGAGCTCTGAGAGCATGGACACCTCAGCCAATGTTGCCCAGTTGGAGCAACTTCCTCAGAACAGGTCTCCAACGTAGTTTTCCCTCCTGTGGGGTTTGCCTTGTGAGTTAAGGTGAATAGTGCATGTTCAATTAGGTAGTGTGAAATTTAGACACTTGTTTTCAATATGGAATACCACCTTTTTATACATCATGACCTCTCTATATACAAGACACAATAGATCCTTCATATCTATTGTGCCTTTGTGGTCAAGATATTAATAAAACTTTTAGATGGTGGGAAAGCTTGCATTTTTCTTTCTGAACGAGAGTTTAAGTCTGTCAGTAGAAGCTTGTCAGGAGGTAGATGATGCCACCTCTCATGAGGCAAGCCACTGCTGAGTAGCCACTGCTATCCTGATGTTATGGTTTGATGGTGGGGCAAAAAGAGATGAATCCCCTTGTGTTACAGCCGATCCTCAAAGGTTAGAAGGTGGTTCGGTTGGATCCTCAAAGGTAGGTTTTTTGGTTGGGGGCCGCTAGACTCATCTCTCAATAGGGATACCAAATACTGTGTTAGCTATATGCCCCACTCTGGCAGTATCGGAGTTACCCAAGGTCTGCTGACCATCGGCCCCATCGCCTTCCTAAGTGTTAGGAAAAACCCCAGGAGAGAATGCGCCCAAGGACATATTTTCGCTATTTTCAGTGGAAAATACAGACAAAACAGGAGATGTTCCTGGGACATCATGAGAGAATATGGACAAAACAGCAAAGGCCATTTGAAGACGAAGGTAAGGACCACCATATCTTTAAACAACTGTTTATAATTGGGCAGTAGGACCAAAACAGGGCCCCTGAGACAGAATAGGGCAGTCAGTTCCAGGTTGTCATCAAGTGGACACCGTGAGACGACCCCCCACCAGGGGATCTCAAAAGACAACCAGAGACCACCAAAGGGACAGAGGGTGCACGCTCATGAGGGTGGAGTATATTATAATTAGTTCTGGGAAATAGAATGAATATGTATGGTCAGTCCTAGAGTTTAATGCATATGTAGATTTGGTGTAGGTTTTTGGTGACACTAGGAGTGAATTAAGTTTGCCAATAGTGTGATCCACTGTAAGCTCAACTCTGGCAGTATCGGATTCACCAACAGTCTGTCAACTATAGGTCCAGTTGCCTTCAAGACAAGTGGTCGGATTCACAAATAGCGCAATTTATTCAAATGCAATATTTGGAAAACTGGTTTCAGATGTCAGTATAAGAAATTCTCTACTACAGTGTGGGGTTCTTAGCTAGCGCCTAGTGTACAAATGAGCAACTATAACTCACCTAGAGCGAGGAAAGGGCTCTCAATCTTGAGGAGTCTCCTCAGGCAGTGTCTTGACCCTGATCCAGATCCTGTCGATGGATCCAGAGTTAGGATGAAGTCTTCTCTCTCTCCTTTCTTTCTTCCTAGCTCTTATCCCCCTTCTTCCTTCTTAGTTCTTAACCTCCTTCTTCCTTGTATTTTCTTTTACATTCAGATGGAGCTTGAGTGACTCTAGTCATACTTACTTTTGTTATTCATTGGTTTAAAAAAAAAGTCTCCCGACTTAATCAAAAATCTAGAGAGCATGCCCAGTGAGGAGTGGTCATGTATTGGCATTATAATGAGATTAGAAGGAGAAGAAGCCTGAGCAAAGCCTATCAGATGGAACTGATCTGCCACCATTGTTGGCCCAGCACCAGACATCACACTGTGTAGCCCATCAGCTGTGTGGCACCACCAAGCTGCCACCTCTGCAGGGAGTACGATAGAGTTTGGCCATGTTGTCTTCACTCTGCTCCACCCTCCATTCACTCTTATTAGTACGTATTAGGAGGGCAAATTGTGTTGCCTAGGGAATCATGAAGAAGTAGATTCCACACACACCAACCGTCCTGGAAGTGGTAGTTGTCTCTCACCTTAAGCAACCTTCTGCAATGCCAGAACTTCTGTTAGGCTCTATTTTTCTCCAAGTCCCCACCTCCTTCTTGAGTAATTCGCTCACACCTGCTGAGTTCACACCTTGGACAGGGAGGTTCTCTCCCTTGGCCTTTACAGGATGTTACATCTTCCAGCTCCCAGCCTTGGCCTGACCAGCTTCGTGCTATGCAGAATGTACCAGCGTGATGCCTGTGGCACCACATACCGGAGACAGCCTGTTCCTGCTTCAGATGCCATCACAACACAAATAGTGATAAAGGCATGGTGCAAGCTGTGGTGGGATCTGTCCCTGGAGTGCTCAAAGCCTTCTGCTTCTCCCCATTATTCCTAGAAGTGAGGATGCCCAGAGTACTACTCTAGACAATTGACTCTCAGTCACACTCTTCTTTTGTGAGGACACTTACTCATACCCTTCTGCTTTCAAATTTCAGCTTTCTATTGTTCCTTCCACTTACTGTCTGTTCAGTGCTTTCCACTTAGCTGAAAGCTTTTGTAACTAAGTAATGCTCTCTATTGCTGATAGGCCTAGAGGGTTAAGATCACTTTCCTCATGTCAGAACTGAATAGTATTTGCTACCACAAGGGCACTTGTAATTGTTTTTAGGAAATTAAAACAATTTAAAATATGCCATTGCCAAATGTATCATATGAGGACAGTAAAGAGACAAAAGAAGAACCACTTGCCTTTAACATCTCAGCTTTTCTTCTGGAAGAGCAGAACCCCCTTGTTCTGAGGACATTTCAAGGAGCCAGACTTCATCCAGAATGCTGTATCCAGGATAATGCTATGACTGTTTTTGTGTCTCCATCTGCTTCTTCTTAACTTCTACTTAGAATGTTTTTCACCACTACTCGGTTTTCCATTACAGATTTCGGCATGAGAAATAATGCGTAGATTCCACCCAAGAAATGCAGATTGTTTTAGGCAATTTCTACAACAACCATTAATCTGGTACAGGTGCAACGACTTTTAGACTGGTGTCAGCCTGCACCTGCTGAGTCCAACTCCTATTGATGAATGTTAGGAACTTGCTTAGAAAGAAAGATCTGCAGTAGATCATGTCAGGGAAGAAAGACCACAAAAACATGAGTTTACAAGGAAGGTAGGTGTATGGGCCAAGTTCACATCTGCTTGCATTTTAGATTTTAATTTGATATGCATAATTCTTACCACTTGCCATAGTTGGAGGTTCCTAAAATAAAGATCAATGAAGATAGAAATAAAAGCTGTTACATACAGGTCAGACTCATCCAGCTTCTGGGTCATAAATCACCTTTCCATGTGGATGGATTACTACCACTTAGCTACCATTTTGATACTTACCAGTCTTTTTTAAAACTGCCTCGTTTTTGTTGAAATAGCTGCTAGTGATAGCAAGGCTCCGGTCTCAGCTGCTACCTTTGGTGTTCCCCGTACTACTAATGACTGCTGTAGAGCTCCGCTCTGTGGGAGCTGTGACACAGAGAGCCATTTCATTACTGCTGTGAGACACCTTTAGTCACGTTCCGTCAGTATGTATATCACTAAATGGGTAGGTTCACATCAAGCAAGGCATATAATTCTATCTGCATTTCAGGAAGCATGTTTTACTAACTTTCTTTTTTCTTTTTTTTTTCTTTTCTTTTTTTTTTTTTTTTGAAAAAGTCCACACTGGTTCAAGGTAGGAAAGTATGTGGAACCAGTTAAACGAGCCAACAATCCAGAGAGCTGTAAGTGCTACAGAACTATTCCATAACACTTATATGTAAATTAAAATAAAGGAAGACATACATTCAGCTATTATAAAAGCCAATCCAGATACATGTTTAAATAATTAATTATGATAGTATCTCAAAATCACCTTTTTATATAGGTAATCTCTACAGTTAACAATTTTTTAAAATTTTTTTGTTGTTGAAAAAATTACAAGAAAAAGAACAATCAGTGAATGACAGTTCTCATTATGTACTCATTATGTATATATGTATTTATACATATATACGTTTAATTATACATGTATATATACATAGTATATGAAAAGGCCAGATGTTTTAGTTCCTGGCACAATCTCCATTGTCACTTTAATAGTTTTTCAATAGCAAAATGACAACAGAAGTGCTGAAGTAGTAACAAATTAGCAAGAACCAGACCATTCTTTCACAAATTCTGGAGCTGGCATTAGATACCTACTGCATGCACATGTGACAATTTTAGCCATCACTTCTTCATACAGTTATTTTAGACCTATCATCTCTCTTGGATTCTGCAGACCATGTGGTTCTGCTGACACATCTTGAGAATGTTCTTGCAACAGATAGATACACTCTTAAATTTTTATTTTCCTTTCATTCCATATGGTCTAGGTGCCCTTGACATAATTTGAAAATATAGTACAGCAGCACAATTTAAGATAAACCACTACCAATAAGCGAAGCAATTTAAAATCTCATATCCCCTTCACCTTTGAACAAATCCCCCCAACTTACAGTTCTCCTCAAACTTCTTTGAAAAAATAAAATGAACTCAGCAAAGTGTCTTAAAAATCATTTAAAATTATATTGCAATTCAGTTATGAAATAGTTCAGTCTGTTTGATCTATAACATCACCGTGTGATACAGCAAGCTACCCAGCCCACCTCTTTCACCAGAAGATGATAAATTAAAGATATGAAGCATCTAAGATTTTGGATAAATACACGATTATGCCATCCCAGAGAGATGTCTCTTCCTCCTGCCTCCCTGTTCACTCTGTTAATTTCCACTGCAGACAAGAATTTTTCTATAGACCTTTAAATAGTATTTCCTGCTCTCAAAATTATGCCTGGATGAGCCTCTGGGAGGCTACTTTGCCATTTTCCACCTTGAGATTTACATGCAGCTGGTAGGAGTTTATGTCATTCCCAAAAGTTGCTGGAGCTGTTAGGAGTCCTTTTGCATGATGGACTCAAAATCAAACCCTTCATGGAAAGTTGCACACTGCAGTGTCTCCGTAATCCTTCCGACAACAGCTTTATATCACTATTTCTAGTGGTCCAGCAGTAGCAGTCAATCTGTTGCTATTTTACACTCACTTCTCCCAAGGGCTGACAGGTAGGTGGAAACAATGAAGAATTGGTCTTTCCATCACTCCAGCTCTTATAATGCTTCAACAAACTGGGCAACATCTTGCCCTTCGCTTCAGCCCTGAAACTACATCCCTGCCACAGGTTCACAGCTGTGTAACTGCGAGCAGTATCTGGCATAAAGCCCAGAATTTGACCCAGCAGCTTTATGGTGTATGGAGATGATATTAACACATATCATGAGCCAAATCTGCACTCTGGCTGCTTAATAAAAATGCTACTGCCTTCATCATTACGTTTAACCTCTTACATCAACTATAAAACACTAAGAACAATTTAGCCAACAAAGTTAACTATTTATTAACCACTAGCAATTTTTGATTTGTATTTTTGAGTAACAGGAACTAAACAGTAGCAGGTAGATCAGCAGCATTGGACTGTATGTTTATACTATTTGTTAAAATTACTATGTGGTTGCAAGAACATCTGAAAGTTAATGTTCACAGAATGAAAAATGCACTTTTTATTAATACAAAGTACATGTTTAAATGCAGACATCATAGTAAATAATTAGTTTTTAGTGTCATTTTTTGAAAATAAATCTTTGTGAACAGATTCTTTTTCTCAGTCAGAGAAAAAAAAAAACAAACAAAACAAAACAAAATAAAATAAAATAAAATAAAATAAAATAAAATAAAATAAAATAAAATGGCATCCAGGTTATTCCATTCAGATCAAAAGAAAATACATCATATTACTTGGGACTTTTTAGCTGTTTCTGTCATTAAGCCTAAGCATTATTTGGTAGTAAAATGTGAGGACATTCTTTCTTTGTTTGCTTGTTGTTTTGAATCATAGAATGATTTCAGGCAACATAAAACATGGAAAATATCACTCAGCCAAAGTGTACTGGGCATGTAATGGCAGAATGATAACAATTCACCTTCTTACCTGTATTCCAGGTAGCTCTAGTACACCACAAGGTACAATAGCATGTGATGTGAAACACATTGAATTACTCCCTGGATCCAGATGGGTTATCCTCTGGTATAACTACTACTTCAGCCAGGCTACTGTATTTGCAAAACAGTTGAACTCAACAGTGCTAGTCCTGGACTGAATTACCATTTATAAGCATCTAAACAGCATTTTTAAACAAGTTCATTAATGGGTGCACACAATTTACATCTCTGCCTATCACTTATCTAGTGCTAGAGATTTGCCAGGCAGACGGTATCAATCTGACTAATCTCAGGCTTAGAATGAGTGCTGGTTTGCATACATTTACCTGGCATCCATGGATTAAAGGAAATTTAATATGGGTTTTCTTTAAATTTATGATGCTCTTTGACATATATTTTACCAACTTCATCTGATTTTACAGCTGCATTCTGAGGGCCAAATATTATCCAATGTACCTTCCCAGTGCCTCCAGGTGTCTTTTGCTTCATGCTAAGTTGAGGCAGATTTGACTAGCTTTCATGCATGGATTTATGAACTGCATTAAATTAAGGTCTGTGTCATGACATTCCCCATTCCTCTGAAGTGGAGCTCTTAATATCAAACCACTTTTCTTGAAGGGTGGTAAGAATAAAACACAAGTGAAAATCACTTGCTAATTGCTGATGTAATGAATGAATGAACTCTAAATCTTATCCCAAAACTTTTTGTAACAGAGATTCTGGCAGTTTAACTCATACAGGGTTTATGTTCCCTGAAATGAATTAACACTGCAATATTAAAAAAAAAAAAAGCTGGCTCCATTCATGGCATTTATTATCATTATCATTTCATCTTATGGGAACAAGAAATCTGCACAATTTAAGTTTATGAGTTAAAATAGGTGCTGAGGTATAACAGATTTTTTTCAACATCATTTTCTGCCTTATTTGCCGGTTATTTGCCGACTGTGAGCTTGGAAGCACAATTCTCCAGGCCATCTTCTATGCATTTGTCCCTGCACAGCCACTGCACAGCTTGGCTGTGACACCAAGCCTACTTGGGTAAGATGCCTGGAACTGAGCTTGTCTATAAGATTTCTAGAAGCAGCTCTGGGAACAGAAGGAAACATGGTCATAAACAGGTCTACTCCCAAATTAGGCTAATGTTAATAAGATCCATGAAGGTCAGCTGTGAAAAGATATGGATCCAGCTCTAGACCACGGTCATTGAAAATATAACACCTGGGTACCTACTATATCAAAAGAAAACTTCAAAAGTGACTTTAAATATTCAAACTAAAATATAAAGCATTGGAGATGGTAAAAGCTATTTCAAATATTTGAAGATTTGATATAAAATCTTTTTTTTCTTTTTTGTATGGGAAAATACAATTAGTTGAGAAAGATCACTCATTAAAACAAAATTATAATAGGCAGAGACTTCTGGATGAAGTGCAACAACAGTTGCAATCGTGTGATAAATTCATTTTATTCTGATATCCAGTTTCTAAGACATAATGCTATTCTTTAGATATTCCATGTCCATGCACCATCCTGAGGATTATTATTTATACAATAGATGAGAGCTCCTAAGGTTTTTCCTCTTGAATAACATACTACCATGGCAAACCGACTCATCAAGGTTAACCATTCTTCTTGCCTACTACCTTCAAAAATTACATCCTCAAGAGGCATTGCACAACTAAGTCAGATAGTGTGGGCAAATTTAATTAACTAAATGTCACAGCCCACAGTTGTTACAGATGACATAAAGAGAAAAAGAGATAGGGCATAACCTTGAGGCTCTTGTTATTGCTGCCAAATGTTTTAAAGGATTGTTCACTTGGACATGAAGCTTTCAGACTCTGGCACAATTAATATATGTGTGTATCACTATATGTCCCTCTAAAGAGAATTTCGGTGTGATTTTTCTCGTAACCATTGAAGAAAACCTGAGGTGAAGAGAATAAAATGTGAGGGACTCCGACCGAGCAACTGTGGCACCCGCATACTCATCAGACAGGAGCAATTTGGGCTCAGTGCTGCTATTTAATTGCAACAGCTGCAGGAAGGCCTGAAATTCGCCCAGCTCTGGGACACAAAAGCAAAAGGCTGACCTTGGGCCAGCAACTCCTTTGGTCTGAACAGGGTAATCTGCAGCTACCTTCTGTTTTACTGTGTGAGCAGGGCTTCAAGTACTGGATCCTGGATCTGGCTGCCATTTTTTGTATCTTGGAAAAATGGCTATGTCCTCAAAGGGTTGAAAGTGGTTGCTATTCCTTGTTCCATCTATGCTGATTTTGTGAGGAGGAAAAACATTATTTTGTCTGGATTCTACAAAATCTAACGGATTTAAAAAAAAAAAAAAAGAAGAAGAAGAAGAAGAAGAAGCCACTGATTGAGCCTTAATATCCTGCTGTTCTTTTGGGCCAATGAAAGCTTAAGAAGTGAAAATCAGGTACTTTACTGCCACGCTTTAGGGGCTGGAAAGGAAATAACCTCAGGCCTTCTGAAGTTTAGTGAATGGGGCTCATCCTCGCCCCTTCTGGGTGACAAGCTGCCCATCTACTGCCACCCCATGGAAAGGGACAGCAACGGTCCAGCACCCGCTGTCCCTCAGCAAGGTGTGCATTGCTCCACAGAGATGCAAAGAGCATAGGGACTGCCAGAGGAAAGAGAAAGGCTTCCCTCCTCATAACTCCATCAAATTGTATCTAGCTGGAATGACCCAATGAATCAGCACCATAAAGAGCAGCTAAAAAGAAGCATTTATACTTTTCAAAACAAACCTGTCTCAGTGCCTGCGTAATCATTTCAAACTAACCAGGGAGTGGTAGAAGGAAGCAGCAGGAGGATTAAAGAGTTAATTAAGTTTCAGACAAAGATTGGGAAACCAAGGAGGAGTCAGAGAGAGAGAAATAAAAAAGAAGTCTTAAACAGGACTTCAGAAAAGCTCTGCAATAAAACAACTGGCTCTAGATAAGCCCAACAAAAGGCCAGAGGAAGGAGGGGGGGAATGGAACATAATAGCTTGTAACAATAATTCCACCCTAATAAAACTCTTTTGAATACTTATAAATGGCACAAATACATCAATCCTCTAGTTTGGGCTACCATAAACACATAGAAATATACCCTTCAGACTATTAATTTCTGGAACAAAAACATAAAACCCTAAAAAAAAAAAAGAGAGAGAGAGAAAAAGAAATACTATATACTTAGATATTTATAGCAGGAAATAATGATTGGCAACATGATAAAAAAGATGAAGGTTTAGCAGACAATACTCTATATTTGATATTTCAGTAGGATGCAATGAGATGTGTTTTTTATTATTATTTATGAACAAATACATAGAGACATCTCCAAGGATTTATGGGGTATATAGTTGTTATTCCTAGTCAGAAATAATCTTCAGAATTTTCCAGGCAGCCTTACAATGAAAGATATTTTCCCATAACCCAAACACAATTGGGAAATTGCCTTTTCTAGACATCCCCTCTTAGGATCAGCTCAGATAGAAGTGAGCTAAAATAAAACCATAAATAGTGAAACACACAAAGAGCATTTGTAGTTCATTTCTTATTCCCCAAGGAGTATTAATGCCTTCCAAGATGTCAAATAATCATAAAGAATATACTACATCAAACACTGTGTGAAAGAAGACATGAGTTTTATTATAATTGAGAAATAATGGAATAACATGTTTGACTGAAACATGTGACACTGATTTGCATTAGCTAAAGGTCTCTCTGCTTTTGAAACATCTCTTGAAATGTAGACTGGTTATGCAGTCTTTCAGAATGATTGCTATTACACATAATGGGCCAAAAACGCTGAACTTTCATCTTTGATCCAAGAGTTATCTGTAAAATCTTTGTCCGACATCCATGTGGACTGTATGACTATATATCCTAATAAGGAGAAACCAAGGATGCAATTATCAGGAGTCTGTATTCTGTTGGTGGGCCCTGTCTCTGTTCTCTGGTAAATTGTTTCTTCTCTCTGGTAGTCTCACCATTTCTCCACCCTCTGCTCTTCCCTTCCTCTCTTAATGCAGAAAGCAGCACAAGAAGGGAGATCTCACAGCTTCCTCATGCAGATGTAAACCACACCTCAGTGACAGTAGATGACTATCTGGCAAAGTGGACTACCTTAGGATGCAGCTATTTGTGTAGCACTATGTAAAAATACAGCAATTTCCAAATATAACTTTGCTTTTGTCAATTTTTCCTAAAGCTAGTTATAAAGGATTAGAAGGTTGTGTCTGTCACTGCTCAAAAATCCTCCTGGTTGAGCTGAGGTGCCAAGTCTTGCAGGATGACTAGCTGCGATAGCATTACGCTGTACTGTAGTGTTTAGGGAAATGCCTTTGCCAGGTCCAGAGGTGCACGAGGCAGTGTGAGTGCTTGGGAGGTTTGCAGGGTGCACAGAAGAGGCCTGGTCCCACCAGTGTCACATAGCCTAGCACTGTGACCAGCTGCCACAGAACAACCTGCACCTGTGGAATAAGTCAGGAGGCCACATTCAAATTATTCCCATATGATCCCCAGTTCCCATGCCATACCCAGAATGTGGGAGAGTGCTCATTACTTAGACAAAAATTGTCCTAGGACTGTGCCAGACATTTAACATTATAGACAACCAGTGTCAAGTTCCCAGAAACATTGCTTCGCACTTCTTGATTTACTATCATCTTGAGGTCAGGACCCTGTTCCATTATTCTCATTCTCTAAGACATTATTCTCTAATTTGTAGGACCACGACCATGTGTGCACCCTATTGTCTAGGCACTGGTACTGTATTCTCATGCTTTGAGGAGTTTTGCCTCATCATTATCCAGTCACAACAGAGAAAAACACTATAAAAATAGTTAATTCTGGCTGTGGACCCCACTCAGAAAATCTAGGCACAAACTGAAGGCAGGAAAAGTGAAGGCAGCTGGAGGAGCATTCCCCATGAAGCACATAACAGTCCTTCCTATTTTATGGATACAAATGAGATGCAGAAGACTGAAGAAAATAGTCCATGAGATGATCAGAAATCCTGATATTTGCTGTCAGAACACCCTTTATTCTAACCACTCTGAAGTTAGGGGGGAAGCCCTGAGAATAACAGCATCATGGATGTGTTTTAAGACTACATGCTGCATGCAGCAAAAAGTCCATTAGGATAGAACATCAAATCTGAAAAGGGTGAGTACTGAGGACCTTCATTACCCACACGATATTATAAAACAGAATAGTCAATTAACCTCCAGGCATAGATCAGCTGGCCCTCTCACAAACACTGTCCATACTTCTCTGAGAGGCAAAAAGGAGAAACAAACCCTTAAAACAAGATGCACCTGTTGCATTTAGCAGTATAGGAAATCACCCTGCATTCATCTTAGGTATAGCAATCCCATTTCTTACAGTGGTCTTTTGTATAAAGGTAGCATGATTCACTGCTGTTATCATGTATCCCAAAAGTATAATATTCATAAGAAAAAGTTCTTATTACTGTATATTGGAAAATAACAACTTCCTGCAAACTACCATCAAAAAAGGCTGAGAAAGGAAGACTTTATCTTGCTAGTTCAAATGCAGTAAACCAGAAATATTTTATTCGTTCAGATGGACTTCTATTAATATTTTTATATGATTCAAATATGTGATAAGCATATGTAATAAACAGGCAAATGGAGATCGCTGCACACCCCCAAAGCCTGTGGTTCCACCTACTTTTTTGAAAGTTCAGCTTCAAAACAAACTACAACGGGCAAGCAGTCACATGTGCCTAAATGCCATGTGGTTCTTTTCTTGGTTAGATTGCTAAAGCAGTCACATCAGGCTCACTGGTAAGAACTATGTCAAATTCTTTTGAGTTCTTATATATCTATTATTTACTAGTTTGCTGATTTAAAACACATTGGAAAATTTGATGTTCTTGTTGCTGAAGTGAGACAGAGGCTGGGGAGGGAGAGAGTGGGGTGAGCAAACAGTGCCAATGTAGTAGCTGAATGAGTCTGTTGTTTTTGTGCATGGCTACAGTCAGTCTCACTTCTGCACACATTGCAATTTTGCTACATTGCACTTCATATACTTTTTTTTTCCCCCAGTTTGATCATATTCCTTCTTTTTGTGACTCCTTATCCTGCTTTCAAAGGATGGGTGATTCTTTTACAGGAGTGAAAACTTCTATCTTTGCTGGTTTCCATGCACCTGCAAAGAAGGTGTGAGGAATCTATCTTTGTGCAAGTCAGAGAGGGGATTCCACTATGCCATCCCTTCAGCCCCTGTTCAGAAGAGAGCTCTTCTTTTGTTACAGCCCAGCTTATTTTTAGATGCTTCAAAAGATGGAGCTTTCCCATTTTGCATTTGATATAGTGACATTGCTTATACAGAACAGATGTCATGTGTAAAAAGCTGACCAGGAACTTAACATTACTTTCTACTGGAGTTACCCACCAAGACATTACAGCTGTGCCTTGCCTTGGAGCACTGTTAGAGCACTCGGCGAGCATTGCATATAAGTACCACTTCAGTTAAGTGGTGCATGTGCTCTGAAAGTGTGTAATTGGTGGCCTGCAATGCCTTTATCTTGCACCTAAGTATTTTCCTGGACCTGCTGTAATAGGACACTTGAAGAGATAGTTACACAATCTAACTCTAGATGGCTTATAAAGTCAGTGGGGGAAGGTAGGTGCCTAACTTAGGTATTTAAAACTGCTCTCTGGAGGATCCTACTTTTTTCCCTTAGCTATACAGTGTGTTTAAGTTCCTCAGTCAGACACTTCAATTAGATGCCTAAAGTTTGAAAGTGTGAATACTCGACTCTGTGACTTTGCTGTCTGAGATTTCCTCTGGCTGTGCTATCTATCATATGACTTGACAAATTTAGGCTTACAAGATGGTAATTACCAGGATCTCCCCCTTTCTTTTCAGACTTGCTCACCTAAATTGTATTTCTATCGTGAAGAGTTGACACTTACTTCTTGTGAACTGAATTGCCCTTCCCTATTTCTTCATTTCTGTCCTTTACACTGCTGCTGAATTTCTCAGCCTTTAATAATTGTTTCTATTTCTACTCACTCTGAAGTTTGCACAATTTGCATAATAACTTTTCTTCATTCCCAACCTAAAACCATCAGTGTTCTATGACATTTGAGGAAAGTCAAAAAGATAAATATCTTTTTACTCGCCAGAATATTAATATTCTCTATCAATAAAAATATAATGTATCAGGAAATATATTTTTATCTAGATCATGTAAGTGTCATAAGAAGGCAATATTCTGCGCTTACATACATTTATTGCCTCTGTTACTTTTTTCAATGCTCAGTACTTTTATTATACTAACTTATGATTTGTTACATATATTTCAGAGCTGTTGACAGAGCTAATTACTAAATTGCCACTGATCTGTGCTCTGCACAACTTTGTTATCTGCCTTGATATCACCTCCAATCCTTTTGCACAGAAGTTTTATAAGGCTTTAACAGCCATTGAATTGGATGAAACAAATTGACCACTCCGTTACATGTGAGAACAAGAGTTAGTAATTTGACTGTGCCTTTTACCTGGGAAATTTCAAGGCAGCACATCAATTTTCAAAGGTCACTCATTCACTCTGTTGCATTTCACTTTCCCCAATCTGTTTGCTTTTCAGTAAGTTGTTCTTTTCACTTTTCGGTCCATTCTAGGTTGACAGAGCTCATTACTTCCCTAGGGCTTATGAGAAGGATACACAACTGGTGTCAACAAGCCGCACAGTGTAGTGTGAACTGGAATCATTCCTGATATTTGCTTGCATTTGCATGTGCTATAGATGAATTTGGCAAAATAAAGCATTCCCAAAGGTTGTCTCAGTTCTTAGATGCTGCATAGTACTTTATGTGGTCAAAAATAATGTTCTAATACAGATAGTTAATTATTTAGCTTCAGATGAGAGAAAAAAATGATATGTCTTCATAGCTTAAAACAGTGTTATTTTTAGAATGATAGGATGCATGGTGTTTTCTCCTCTCAGTTAAGTTGCTTTTTGTTTGTTTGTTTGTTTGTTTTCTGGCTTTTTTCTCCTCCTTCTGCTTTTTCTAAAGCTCTTCAACTGATATTGTTTGTTATGTCAGCATGTTAGTCAATCCTATTACAGCTTTTATCAAACTGGCAGACCACTCGCTCTGTGGTATTTTTTTGAAATGGTTGCTTTGATGGATTGCACCCACATGACACTGGAAAATACTATGCCTCTGAGTAGCAGGTGGGATCATGCACTTTCAACCAGACAATTTGATGAATGAAAAAATCTCCAAGAAACCCATCATAGCATGAAGTTATAATGCAGTCCCCCAAGCACATTTGCTTATGTCACACCTGAACTAAGAGACTGCACAAACTGTTGCAATGCTAATGTCAGCATTAAATAGGAAAAGCAGCAACCTCAGGTTTCTCTTTCTTTCCATATCTCATATATTTGGTATATAGAAATTTTCTTGATCAGACTTGTAGTTCTTACAGTCCATTACCCTTTCTTCTGCTGATAACAGCCACTATTAGATGTTTCAAAGGACATGAACAAAATACTCACAAAATAATGAGCCTTTAGAGCTATTAGAGCAAGTTTATTGCAGAACATGCAGTATAAAGGCAGGTTTCTGCCTTGAGGTTTCTAAGACTGCAATCATTTTGAATCTCTGTTTAAGTTTATAATTCTTATTACAGTCCCTACTCTCTGTTAGCTATAGAGATGTCATTTTAAAGATTTTTGCTCAAATCTGAAGTGTTAATGGTAGCATATATCAATTAGATCAAGAGACTCATTGCTCATTAAAAAAAGGGTTTTCTCCAACTATTTTAAGGTTGCCTGCTTTTAAGCTCATTGACTGTTTTTCTGTTCTGTGATTATAGATTTGATTTAAGACAATCACATAGTTTACCTTGTCTTGACCTTTTGCTATCATTATATCCTTTTGAAATGAAGTTTTATATTTCCTTGTCTCTAGGGCAAAGAGCATCCAGCCATCTTAATCTCTATTTTCATCACTCTATCTATCTGTGGTGTTTCCTCTCTTTTTTGACATTCTGTTTTTGGTGCCAATGACTTTTACAGCCCTATGCCACAACTTGTATTCATATGGTCAAGTCATTAATTTTCATATGCACATATATAAAACATACATTTAGACAGCGTTCATATAGGCATGATTTGTAATGTTGCTAAGAAAAGAATGTGGCAGAATGGGGTAGGAAGAAAAGGAATGAAAGAAAGTGAGGAGCTGTGGTGACCAAAAATAAAATGAGGAATAAAAATGCTTTCAGCCTTCTTAGAGGCAATAGAAAGCCCGTCTATCTCTTCACTGGATACGTCCACCTTATTACTTCTACATTATTAGGAATCTCCAAGGGCCATAACTGCTCTACATTGCCATAATGTAGGCATAATAGGGAATAGAGGGAATTCCAAGAAAAATAAAGTTTTCCAGACTTCTTATTCTCTCTCTTCATTCCTTACCTTTTTTTCTCTTATCCACTTTTTTTTTTTATGTAGGTGTTCAGAGCTTCAGAACTCAACATGAACACTTTGTTTGTGTGAAAATAATCTCTTTGCATTCCAGGTAGCTATTAGCTCCAATAGTAAAATGTACTGGTATATATTATTGCTTAATCAAACTTTACTGTGCAAGAGTAAATGATCATTTACACTACCTCCTTTTCAGAACCTATATCTTTTGTACTCATAAATTCAGAGTCTTACAGAAGATATTGCATATTTCAGCTAAACAAGTCATCCGTTAACATGTTCTCCCATTAATAACAGTTGAAGATTACTTACTATATTTTAAACCTCACTGCATTTATATGATAGAATTTAAGCAAGCAATATATAAAATTTCAATATTCTATGCTCTCTTATATTCTTATATGTATCTTAAAAATATTTTATCATATTTGCAATCATATTTATAGAGTTTGGCATGATCCCTGGGCCAAAATTTTCTGGAGCAAACATTCTAAAATCAGCTTGATTGCACTTGGTTACACTTGAAGTGACTTTGGTCCCTTATGCTGAAATTTCTGTTGTTAAATGCACACCATAAAATGTCAAGCATTTATTTCAGGATATTTGAATTAAGTACTGCATTTAACCCTTTTAAAGGCAGGGTTACAGAAATGTCGGTGACATCTTTAAAATGCTTAGATTTCTCTAATTGTAACCTGAAAATGCAGTTGCTGAGGATTTTTGTTGTTGTTGTTTCCTTCTCCTCCTTCCCTCTTAAATGTCTATCATGGCTAATGCTAGAAAAAGAGATAAAAAAGCAGGTTTCCCATTACAGGACTTACGGCTTTGGGACTGCAAGGTGCACCAAGAGATAAGAATTCAGAATTAAGAAAGAGCATGATAAGACTCTCTAAGACCATTTCAGTCTCTGAAACTACCTGTTCTAGGAGACCTTTTCTGGGTGTACAGTTTATTTATCGGGGAGCTGTGGTCAGTGAAACAGTTGCAATTGCCTAGTGCAACTAGACTGGAAACAGCAAATAATACAGCCGCAAAGAACTGTTCATCAGTGAGTCAAACTCTGGTGAACAAACTGTTATAAATACTCCTAAAATATGTGGACTGTGAGATATTTGCAAATGGAGGAAGGAAAGAAGCAAAGCATTTTACATAGCAATGATTCCCTGGAATTAGAAATATGTTGTGAAAGTTCAGTTGTACACAAAATTACGCATATGCCAAGTGTAGGCTAGTGTTGCTACAATGTACCATTTGTAAAATGTTTAAATATGGATGAGAATATGAAAGTACAAGCCATGTACAATCTCGTCTGTTTCCCACACATATGCCAGAGCAAATAATGATGTGATTTGAGAGGCATAATGACAATATTGTGCCTATAATGCATTTGCCCAAAGGTGCACTTGTGCATATGTTTTCTATTCATTTTTGTTCTCTATTGCACATTTCCCTCAACATAATTATTCCATTGATTGTAATTAAGCTCCCTTTAAGCCTGTGAGTGTGGAGTGCATTTTCAAAATAAATATGAGAGAGCTGACTTGCCTCTGAAGCTTTTCTAAACTCTCACAGCTCTATAAACACCTAGCAGGCAATTTATCTAAGAATACAAGTGCATTTTATTTTAGAGGCTTTCTATAGCTTTATCTATTTTAAAAGAGAGAGAAAAAAATCTGAATTTCAAACTATGGAAATCAAAAGTGTGGCAAAATGTTTAACCCATTTTTCTTAATATTTGTATTACATTATCACCTACTATAATATGGGCAACTTACAGAGATGAATGTCCCTTTCTGGTAGGGGCTGAACAAGCATACATGAAGGAGATAAGATATACATGCCCAGAGACAGGACTGGACCGAGACAACTTGGATGAGCTGAAGAGAAGAACAGAAAACATGATAGTAGCCAGATAGTAACTGTATAACTACACATATATATTTTTTACATAAAACAGCAGTCTCAGTTTGCCACCTGTCTCACCATCTCAACATTGCAACCTATTTTCATAACTTGAAGAGTTCTTTGGATTCTCAAATACTCCTGTAACACTAATTTCCCTCACTGTAATGTAGGGCCTGAAGGCTGGTTCTCTCTGTCTCCCTCTTCCTGCCTTCCCAAAGTCAAATGCTGCCCCATGAGCAGGGTGGCTCACTGGCTTTAGAACACAAACTATGAGTGGTATCTCAGGTGCCTGTGCATCAGAGGGAAAGGCTCTGAAAGAGACTTGCATCAAGTCCATTTTCAGATGACTAAATTAAAAACTCACAAAACTAAGTGTCATAATCACTACATCTACCAATGGTGCGCTCACATTATGTGACATTAATATGCACTAAAAATAGATCATTTGAATTCTATGCCCATGTAAGCATTTCTGGTGATAGGGTGATGCCAGATTTGAAACAAAACAATGTAAAAAATATTTAACAAGGAACAGGTAGCAAAATCTCATTTATGCTGTAGAGTTTTTCATACTAGCTCATAGCGTAGCATCGGATAAAACATAACATATGCAGTATCATCCTGAAGCAGAATGAGGCCTTCCCCTTATATTAAGCACTTTTATATCTTCTCAATATATTCAAAATAAATTGATTATTCAACAAAACATATTTGGACAAATAACTGCCATGTAATAACTCTTAACAGATATTTGTTGAAACTGGTAAACAGGGTTTGACAAAAACAGTGTAGGAAGTCTTGGCTATAACATACCAAGTGGGATCCATCTGGCTATGTCTGAGTTAGACACCCTAAGTTGCCTATATATTGTGAAATACAGATTTCTTGATGGTTATCTAGTCACCATGGAAGCACAGAGTACTTCATTTAATAAATAGAAATCCTAAAATAGATCAGGAGAAGTGGATCTTTAGAATAGCTGTTTCTCTCTCTTGACTATAAAGGGAGGGAGATCAGTTCTTAAGTTTTGAAAGAGAAAAGTGGCCATTTACTCATCATCCTGTTTACGCTAAACCTAAATTCATCAAAAGAGTGTTCCCTGGCATTAAATGCATTACCTTTCTTCAGTTCTTTCTTTATCATATCAACATCAGCTCGCTACAAAATTTGCAATGATTAGTTTTAAAATTTTAACACATCCTTATTAATCTTATTTTCTACGTTTTTCAATTATTGTTAAGTAATTGTTATTAATGTCCTGAAATATTTACATTCTTTCATAATTTGTCACAAATCAATGCAAGAAATTTGGGAGCTCCACCGACCTTTTTCAAATGTAAAAGGAGATCTTTAGAACGCAATGTTTAAATATGATAGCTGTGGCTTGATACAATTCTTAGCCACTGACAGAAGAAAGAAACATTGCATTATTATCACTTCTCATTTCATTACTAATATTTCAGTACTGTCATACAAACATATAACATGTAAGACATTTCTAAGTTTTTCAAGTAGGTATCTCACCCTACTTTCTTTGAAATACTATAGAAAAATACCTGGTGAATATTTCAGAATTTCTTGCATTGTGACACATAGTTTCATATCCTTGTCCTGGGCTCATCCATTTTCAAATTATTTAAATATTCCTTCTCACTGTGTCTGTGTTAATTTGCCAGTCAGAAGCATGAAAGTCTGCTTACTTAAAGATCTTAAGGCCAGCTGATGGCATCTGCCTAGCGCTAGCCCTGTGCATACTACTGATCCTGCCTCTGCTTCTTCATCTCCTTAACCATTTGCATCATAAGGATTTCATGGTCACTTTTACCTATTCTTATCAAAGTCTGTATCCTCAGCTACTGATTTATTCAAATTTTTGTTTTCTTTAAAAACAATTAAATTATTTCTTTCATCTCTTCTCTTAAACTTGATTATTTTAACTGAAGATGGCTCTTGGAGTTGCTGAATTGTGCTTTGGGACCAAGGTTCATCACCTACAGCTTTTGCATCTAATTCCAACCTCTATTGACATGAGAGTGTTTTTCTTTCATGGTTTTCCTTATTCTTTTCAGTTTTGTAAAACCTTTCCAAGGAAAAAAGTATGAATATTATAGCCAGAACCGCTATTCTATTTTTTTTTTAAATTTGTTTTTGTTTTTGTAATTATATGCTAATAAAGATATATCTTTCAGTTACTATGAGGTAAATATCTTTACTATAAAGTTCTCCCCATTTTATCATTCTTTTATAAGGGGTAGCCAGTAATGTTTAAATTCAAGGCATGTAAATCATCTTTCTACATTTCAGTGACATCTATCAAACCAAATATCATTTCATAAATGAGCACTTCTAATTCCTCCTGTTTATTACCTGGGCTCCTAGCTAGTACTATGTATAGATTGCAGAAGGATATCTTCTTTCTCCATCTCCTGACACTTTGATTCTTTATTTCAACCCATTTTACAGAGCCGTGAACAGAGGATTTTATATTATTTCACAGTTCTTTGAATATCATTGAAAGCTGTCTTAACTGAATTTTCATTTATGGGAATTGTATTAGATTAAATCCTTCAATATTGTCAGATATTTTTAAAAAGTGAGACTGACCAAATTAATTCATTTTCTGCAACAAAAAATCACAATGGCCATATTGCTAATAACTTAAGTGACTATAATGCATTATAGTTATAGCAATCAAATTGCCAATCTGGAATAGCTATTATATTATTTTCGTATTTCATGAACAATGATGTAGATGTTCGTTTCCTAATTATTAACTATGCAGAAATATAAACCCCTCTCAGGAATTTGGCATATTTCTTTCAGTCACAATTTAAGGGAGAAAAACAATACACCAAAAACATTTGTTAGCATATAGATTCTAAACATTCACACAGTCTAGTGGAAAGAAGTGACCAGATGCAATCTTAAGTGATGATATTATTATGATAAACCTGCAATATTCAGTACACACCTGCCTGTGAAGTACTGGAACATCTTTTTCAACTGCATTCCTATCTTACAAAGAATTTTTAAAAGATTTGCATGGTAGGTCCTTACAAGACTAAGATACTGGATAAAGACTAAGACACTTGCAAATGCAGTTAATCTAATTGAATAAAGGCCAGTGGACTTTTCGAATATTTAAGAATATATAGGCTAAATGGGATTTGTTTATTTATCTCCCTAAAAAAAATAGAAGTAAATTGCACAATCTGACAGCATTATTTTTTAAAAGTATTTTATCAGTTTTAAGATCACTGCCTATCAGTTTTTACTGTTTACATACCAAGGGGGTAGCTGGAAAATGTTGACCTAAATGCTAAAAAATCCATGTGAAAGTTAAATAAATATATGAGGATGAGATGAATGTAAAAGTCTTCTTTTATTTGAACCCATCTCATCTGTTAAATGTCATCATAAAAGACAGCCTAAAGGGTCTGTCAATAATGTATGTTTCATAGCAAAAGATGATGAAGAAGATGGAATTAAAAAGAGCACAACCCTGCTACTTCTGTGACCAGTTAAAATAGAAAGGAGATTCACCTACACAATAGCATGATATAAAACTAAAATATGGAATAATGACTATGTATCAAAAGTCAATTACCTCTGACAGTGCCTAAATGACTATTAATAAATATGGTTTTCTGAAAAGCGGAATGTAATGGCCTGCACTTTTTACTGAATTTCCAGAGTATATTTGGCTTCCGATTATATTCACTCACCTTGCAGAAGAGCCAGAGAAGTTCCCGGCTGTCTACATCTATCTACTTGCATATACCTCTAGAGACAGCAAAAGAAACTCTCCGAGGCAATAAAGTCTCAGAAGCTGTAAACACACCGTAGTCTTGCTCTGGAGAACACAGAATCTGGTATTTCCCTTGCATATTATCTTAAATGAGCACTGGGCACATTACATTAACTGGAGATAAATGAACTCTGGTGCCTCAGACTCATACACTGTTGAAAGAGAGGAGGAGAAGGGAAAAAAGCAGAAGGAGAGGGAGGCGGAGAGGGAGAAGGGAAGGACAAGGGGAAAAGAAAGTAAAGGGAGGCAGAATTGCTCTAGACAAAACAACTGACACAAAGTGAGTTACAACAAGGGAGAGGAGGAAACAATCTGGACTTTAATAACCTTCATCTGAAATGCTGAGAGTAGCCCTATCTAGCCAAGGTGAATTCAGACTTTTGAGTTGTTTGCTGACAAGTTACTGTGATGATCACCAACGTAGAAAATCCAGCTCTACTCTAGATCTGCTATAGTATACCATTGTACTGGACAGTATATGTGGAGGCTGAGGAGGAGGTTGATTGCTGCCTATGAACACATTATAGGTAGGAGTTGGTCCAAAATAAAAATGGGTATAAATTGTTTGGGTATTACACTGGAGATCAGCAAAGGATTTCATACAGATCAGAGCATTTATGTTCTAGAATTATATATCAGCAGAAGTAAAAATGAGAAAAATGAGGCTAGAAAGAAAATACATGATTGGATTACCACAAAGTAAAGAGCTGATAACCAAGATGCCTTGCCTTACCTTGGCAGTTCTTATAATGTAAAATATTAATTTATTCAAAATTAAGCACAGAACTTTAATTCAAAATTAAGCACAGAACTTCTCTGTCATGTGGGTGAGCAAAACATGGTTTTACATTTGCAGAGCTCTCTTCAGTGATTCAATTCATATTGACTTAAGGGCAATACAGATAACCCAAGAGAACCTGCACTCTTTCACTCTACCACACTCTGGGAAGAGAAACTATCTTCTTTGGAAGTGAACAGGCCACCCAAGAAATCCTTCCTCTTCCAGGAAGAGGCATCACCTAAAGAAGCATCAGGAGAGAAGGACAAAATGCCAGCAATTATTATACTATGGATAATGCCAAATTCTAAACCATATAGAACTGCATTTCTGCATTCTTCTGCTCTGTGAACATACGGCCGTATGTTCACATATCTATATCACAACCTCTGTATCACAGAACGGTTGAGGTTGGAAGGGACCTCTAGAGATCATTTAGTCCAACCACCCCCTGCTCCAGCAGGGACACCTAGAGCACGTGGCACAGAGTGGACACATAGACGCAATATTCATACTTCATGGAAATATGGTGAGGATTTATCTTTTCAAAAAATTGCATGTTAAACATAAGAAAGTTTAATCTAAAAGGTAGAAGTTTGTTTTTTTTTTTTTTTTTGGTTGTTTTTGTTCTACCCTTAACTTTTTATTACATTCAGGTAATTAAAGTAAATTCAGATACAAATATATGTTTCCTTCCACGCCAGTCTAAAGGTGAGAGCTCCAAGAATATTCATGCAGTCCTGAAGATACAGCCTCCTAACATTTACATGCTATACTTGTGTAACTGAGCTGACTTCAGAGGAGTAATTGCCTATTTACATATATATAAATCAGGGCTATATTTTCCAACAATGCCACACAATGTTTGTGAATGGGAGATTGAAAATGATAGAGCAAAGTGTTTTCATTTTAAAGTATGCTAAATTATATGCCTCTTAGATGCTAAAGTATATTTACATGGACAAATGCCATTCAGGCAATATACTGTATCAGTCACAGAGTAGCTATAACAAATAACAGTATTGTATTGAATTCTATCTTTAATCATACAGGACTAATTCTTGTTTTGTGTATAACCTGCCAAAACCAGTGTGATCTTTTTCTTAAATCAGATATGGGTAGATGAATATGAGGCATATTGTTTTACAGGAAACAAGTATCAACATTTACTAATTATAATGCCAAATTAATGACTATAATGAGTTGGTCAGTAGCCAAGTTTAGAAGCAGGGCTGTTTATGTAAAAGTCCTCTTTTCAGTACTTCTTTTTTCAAAATAAAATGACAAAAAAAAAAAAAAAAAAGAGAGAGAAAGATAACCCCCTTTATTTTTCTGGAAAGTTATGTGGTTTAATAGATTCGGATATGGATCTTGTTTTTTAGAACAGCTACATGTGACACCTAGCAATTCATGTTTCTCCATTTTTATTTTTAGCTACAAATCTTCATTACCTTAATTATTTAGGTTTTTTTTTTAAGTAAAAAAAATGTTATTTGCTGGTATACCACCAAGTACAGCTCAGCTGTTGTAGTAACAATAACAGTAACAGTAACAACTCTCATTACTCAGATATAATTCCAATGTTGCAATCTACTTCAGCAAAGTCAACAAATATCCTATGTCCAAACAAAAGAATCTTCCAGTTTGAAGCTTTCCTCGTTAGAATTTCATGCATGCTGCCATTAATTTCTTATGCAGAAGCTTCAGAGTAAGAGAATGAGCTATGTTGCTGACTTTTATATGGCTTGGCTTTTATTACAGCAACAGTGACTGATAGAATTATTCCCTTATCTACAAAAACACGAGCAGACTTATGCAATTTTAATATCTGCAGCTAAGTCCAGGCAGATTGTTTAACACGGGAGTTTGAACTTTCTCTTGCAGTTCTGGTTAAGCAGAGGTTTAGAATATCTCTCTGCTGTCACTAGCACCTATTAAGGTAACAAACAATGTTTAAATATTAGCTTCTACAGGCAGGCAGGACCCATACACAACCCAAAATAATCAACCCAAGGCAATCAACTACTGGAAATTCAAACTAGATTCTTGTTTCTGTTCTTGCAGCTTTGTGCTATCCTGACATTGTAAAGCAGCCAGGCAATCAGCTTGCTCTGAGCTTACTTAGAGCCAAGGTCGTGTCAAGAGCTTGGTGCTCCTGACACCCAGAGCACCTTCCTGCAGCTTGCACCAAGTCCCTTGCAAAACTAGCAGCAGTATCCTTAGAGTACTTTAATTGTTGTATTTTTCAACAATCTGAGGAAAACTTTTTAAAGTTTTCAAACCATCCGGAGTTCAGCCACCCAATTTTGACCTTAATTACCTCTAAATGTAATTTCTTTGGGTTCTTCCTCCTGGGATCCAATTGCTTCCTACGCTACACCATGAAAGCAGGTTCCTAACTGCTTACTTCATTTCTGCAATAGCTCCATATATCCTTACTAGCAGTTCCAGACAACACCATGAACATAATAGCACTTGCAATGTTGTAGCTTATGTATTGAAAAAATAAGTATTAAATGAACTATGGTTTAAATTACTCTAGGGATGACCAATTGGACCAGAAAAAAAATTTAGAATGCATATTATAGAATCGTCATGGAAAAATGATTTGAGTAGAAAAGACTTGTTTTTGTACCAGTTTTGGATGTAATTCATCCATTTGTATGGATTCTCAAGAATTCCATAAAAATTAATAAAACCTCCTCTACTTATTAGACTGGATACTACCAATCCCCTCAGATAATGTTCCCATCCGTGCAATGGGAAACATGTGCTGTAAGAATGCAATGTTGGATGGAATTTTTTAAAAGACATTTTTGTTCTCTAAGGTAATGGCTTTTTTTTTTTTCTGTTCTACAAAGCATAACTAAGTTTTTGTGTGTTCATTTGTTTTGTTTGTTTGCTTGTTTGTATTGTATTGTCAGTATTATCCTGAAAATTAGCAGCCTGTGCTGTTCTTATTTGTGTGCTATGGTTCTCTTAAGATTATATTGTGTCATATGTGGTCACACAATGTACTTGTGCACATAGAAATGTACACACAAGTCTGCTATATTTTGGTTTTGTTGTTATTAAGAGTCCCATCGGTGAAACGCGTGAGAACTGTTACTGGATATAATACAACATGTGATCTATACGGTCTCATTTTAGATATCCAGTAGATAGTTGTCTAGGACAAAGGCGGTTGTTTCGTTTCCTCTATAAGTAATGGAAAGAGAAAAATACATTCACAATATTTCATATTTTCTAAGGAATTTGTACTACTGGCTATTATCACTGTAACTGATATATTTTAAAGAATATGCTGGTAACCTCTACCAAGCAAAGGTTTCTCCTCTTCACTTTCTCTGATGTATAGCTAGATCATTTTATTTTAAATTTACTGATGAATATTTCATACTAAATTATTATTTTCTTTCACAGATCATTTCTTGGTGATTTTTGCCTCCTCTTTAGCCCTTTCATCAATTTCTTTTACTGAGTCTTTTGCCAAACAAACAAGAAAAGGAGCAGGCAGGCACAGTAGTTAAAACTGAGAAAAAGAAAATACTTATTGTATCTCTGTAGAAAGCTCTTAAAGTGTATTTTTGACTGTATCTTAAAGTTGAATCCACTTTTTAAGTGGGGGAAGTGATGAAGGGAAGATCACTTAATTATGTCAGAGCAAGTTACAGATACAACAGGTTACAGCACAACAGGTTTCAACAATATGGAATATTGCCTGACTGATTTATTTAAAGTTATTTCTAAAATCATATGAGATTCATTGCTGTTCACACGTGGTTATAGGTTTTACTATTTTTGGTGTTCCTTATATACTGAAATACTGCTAAACTGCACCTGCAGATGTTTCCAGCAGTTGCGGCTGTCAGCAAATACTGTCTTATGTAGGATGGATAAACAGAGATGTTTCTCTGGTGGCCCTGACACAAGTAGGAAAGCTGTCCTCAAAAGTAAAAAGTATTCCAATATTTGAAATGAAAACAAAGTTCCATCAACTGACATGAGCAGGAACTTGTGAAGAATGATATACACATCATTCAGCATCCTATAGAATAAATATTGCTTTCTGTTAGTAAAAGAAATAAAGCACCTAAATAAAGGAACAGAAAAAGGTGAAAGAAAAGTCTTTGAAAATAAGCTTCTTTTAGTTTATTGACTGTAGTTAGTAATATTTATTGTCTTTTTTTTGTAGTAGGACCTAGAAACACTAATAATAATAGACAAGACTATAACACATACAAGTCACTGCAAATATCAAAGGACATTCCCAAGCTAAAGCTCAAAAGAATGAGGAAAGAGACAAATAGTACAAGGAATAATGATGCAGAATTCACTACTGTGATAGGCAGTGGAGATTTTCCAAGATCATAATTGATGGTAATTATATCTTTACTGTGGTTTAATCAAGGCCAGATGGAATTATGGTCATGAAAGGCTTCATTACTGTGATTTATCTCTATATGTCCATAAAATAGTCAGGAAGCTAAATTTTATTATCAGAAGGCTCCTATAAGCTAGGTGGAAAAGGCTCAAAATATTATTTTAAAAAGTAGTCCTCTAGGAATGTTCAAATAAGTTGAAAACCCTCACAGAGGATAGGTTATTCTTCTGAGTGGTGATGATATGGATATGAATTCTAGGATGGGGTGCTCCAAAATCATGCAACAGTGGATGATCTTTCTATATTTCACACTTTTTGCATGTTCTTTCACACATGTGATCAACACAGGCATGCACAGCCAACCAGTATTGGAGAAAGGATGCAAAGTTAACGAGTTATTCGATCTAACACCTAAAAAACTATTGTTGTCTTCTCGTGTAATAGTTGTTCTATAGTAAAAGAATGTGAACATCTTCTCCAGGAAACCCAGTGCAGGGAGACAAATAAATTTGTCTAAAAGTTTGTATGAATTCTGGAAGTGCTTTGAATATAAATCATTTACCTTCTAGGTATAAAGTGCACAAAAATGATTCACCAATATATTAATTGACCCTTCAACTGAAAACTCAGATTCTTACTATTTTCCATAATTAGTCCTCCCATATGGAATGAATGTGACTCTCAGATTTTCAGATCCATATGAAAGCTTGAATTTAACCAGAAAGAAGTTTTCTTATAAAAATACCTTTTTTTCAAAAAGACATTTTCATCAACATAATTTGAATGTTAACATAGACACATCAATCACAAGCAGCTGTATTAAGCCCATTTAAAGCCAAGTGCATAAGCAAATGGTATGATAAAATCTCATATTCTACAAGTTAGTAACAAAACACAAGGGAAAAAAAGCTGCAGTGAAATTATGGGCCTCAGGTATTAGAAATCCCAGTTTTAAAGTATGTGCTTTGAAGTCACAGCAAATGCGACTTTGAACAAGAATAACCTTAGAAAGTATGTACAGAAAAACAAATGAGAAGAATCTTCTCACAGACATTCTGAAGAGACAAAATCAGAAAAAGGAGGCACATAACAGAAATGAAAGTAAAAGTTTAGACTAGGATTATAGTCAACCTTCTTGAACATGTTTGATTGTTAAGGGGCATGAGATTGGAGCAACAATATTTTGAAAAGATTTGCACAACTAGGAATGAAGAAGATCAAAACAAAGCAACTCCAGAGAGAAATTCAAGACAGGTGAATAAATGAGCCCCAATGCAGAAGGTAAGACAAAGGGATAAGGCAGTTCTTGTACACTGTAAACCATAAAAATATGGAGCATTGAATTTATCTCACCTAAAATTAGATACCAAGTCCCAGCAAATCAACTAGCCTCCATGGAATGACAGTCTTGGTGGTTGTGTCCAAAGGCTGCAGTGACTTATGCCGTGAAGGGGCCCTGTTTATAGAATCCCTGTTTATAGAGTCCATGGTTTATAGAGTCTAGACTCAGCATGTGACATTGAGACAGTTGAATTTAGATGAGGAGCTAAAGAATGATGCTGCAAAAGATGACACAATGATCAGATAAAAGACCAAGTACTGTTGGTTATTTAAAGGTCTAATCTCTTCCAGTGTGACAAATGTCATTTCCAAAACCTATTCTTAGCTACTTCAGGACCCCTAGGATTACCTATCAAGCAGACTGCCTGTTTCTCCCATCAACAAAGAATCTCACCTATCTCGGTCTCTTTTAAGCACTGACTTATTTCAAGGTTGGATTTGCCATCTGAAGTTCAAGGATTTTTTGTTTTTTTAATAAAGATAAGCGAGAAAGGATCTTCAATGAACACTAGGCTGCATTGATCTCTTCAGCCACCAAAGATACCAAGTGATAACTGACTTTTAATCTTAAGTCAGGTTTCCTTTTAGTTATTATCCTCACTTAAGTTGCTATAAGTCTAATGTGCATTTTAATCAGCTGTCTTATCCATATAAAAAAAGGTTGAGTCAAATTACTGTTATATATTGAATTCATCTTTTGGACATTTAATGACCTGCCCATTTGCACGTGAAGTGATGCTATCATCTCATTTGTAGATTTTCATTAACACTGTGGTATATTACAGGTGTCCTGCTTGTTAGACTCTTGCCCAGCTGCTTAACAGTCTCACTTTTTAGCAACCCACAAATTTTTGGCAAAAACACAAAAACATTGTAGTGAGTCTAAAAATGTCAAGCAAGAAAAACATACTGTAATACAAAGCTACCTGCTGTGTTCATTTTTTTACAAAATAAAGCACAACATTTCTAATTTCAGATTTTATTAATATAAAAGTAGGGAACAATCTCTTTAAACAATTTCCTACATTTTGATCACCTATATGGCAACTGAAACAGCTTTGGAGGGAGCAGCTGTATCTGTCCGTGCTTATTTTAAAAGAGGGACAAAAAAAGTGATTGTTTTGGTTTTCTCACCTGGCTCTTTTGAACTGGGAAAGACTAAGGGATTTCTTTTTTTTTTTTCAGGAAAAGAAAAATAATTGACATGACTATTTCATTAAAAAAGAAAACATAAAAGGAAACATGCTGATGAGCTGATAGGCCTTACTCCTTATTCCAATATAGAAAAGAGAAGTCAGCATCTTATTATGGAGGGATAATAAAATGGGAAGAGGGGTGATAACAACTCACTTTTTATGGACAAGTATACTTATTTTCCATCATTAACTCAAAAATAGATTGTAGATAATCTGCTCTCACTGGGGGTATATACCACAGTTCCTTCTCTGAATGCAGTAGAAAAACAGCTTCTACCTAGAAACAACCTTGCATGTCAAAATGTTAACAAGATGTTTTTAATAAACATGTGTTTCTATATATTTTTAAGTCTTAGTGTGACTAAATTTTGAAATCCATCAGAGAGCAAAGGCAAAAAAATGCCCACCGTTAGCGACTGTATTTGGTAAGTTTCTAGAGGGATAGTTTTAAGACGGAAATTACTTTGGAATCTAAACAAATCACAGAAATGTTATTATTTTCGTAAATATTTCACACAGAAAAATATAAACAATTAAATAAATGCTTAAAGCTAAGTCATTATATTTGAAAGCTTTCATTGTAACATTATTTTAGTTTTTCTTTACATTTTCTTTATGTTTTTCTAATTTTCTAATTACAGCCTTATGTACAGGCTGATGGATGACTACAGGGAGACCAAGAAGGGAAAATGAGAAAAACTATCCCAAGTTAGTCCTCCTTTGATCTTAAAGACACTCATGACATAGATGTATTCCAAATACCTTGATTCTTAATCCTGGAACATGGATGAGAATTAGTGACAGTTATTCTCTGTTGAAGCCCGTTAAACTATTCTGCCAAAATATTACATTTGCAGAATAAGGCCCTTAAAATATATTTAATCTATCGCTGAATTAAGGAGAAGGAATTTGTTTGATGGGGACAGCATATATGTCTGTGAATCTGCACATTTACAGCATATATTTGTTGTAGCAAAGCTGTGCTTGTACCCCTGTGCAGATGTTGTTCCGAATAACCTGGATAACAAAGTTGCAGTAAATAACATAAGGTGATGCTCCCACTGTCTTGTGCGTGTCAGATTTGTTTGGGCCTTTGCTCTTGACTGGCCTGTTGTGCTCCTAGCCAATGCTTGCTTGATTAACCATGTTTGTTGTGCAAATGAGAAGCAAGATTGAGAGAAGTCAAGAAAATCAGAACACAACAAGCATATATTATATTAAAAATGATAAAAACAAACATCATATTAAAACCAATATAGAAGCAAAACAAGGTTCCAGAATTTAACAATTCTGAGCCAAGAGGCTGACTGCAAATAGGAGTATAAATGCCCAAGTCCATATCTGCAGCATGAAAAAAATCCAAGTAACTCAGCAACCATCTACCAAACATCTTCTTTGATATGAAAATTCCTTATGCACCAAAGGCTTCCTTTCTGTGCATGTCCAGGTATGTCCTGGGCTAGGTGAATTTGCACCTTGTATGTGTCTAAATGCACCTAAATCTCAGAAATCTGATGCTCTCCTGCTAAATTCCCAACAGGGGCCACTGCTCTGCATGTGCTTGATGAACTCACATAGGACTTCTGACAAAATCCAACTGCTGCAATGGGAAACAGAGACCAGATTTGGTGTAATTTCCCTTGTTTCTTACATGGGAAGTGGGACTTTTTGGTTTCTGCTCTGTGCTGCAAGCATTTCACAGTAGAAAGGCATTTAGCAAACTCAGAAACATCCTTGGGATTTAGGGATCAAACTCAGGATCTCTCCAGGAACGGATATTGAAATTCTCTCTCATCTATTTCCTCATTCCCTTAGTCACGTATTCCTTCAGCAAAGGGCTGGAGATCTATAATCTGAGTAAATCACTGAATCCAAGTCTCTGACCTTTGACTAGCCTCTAAGGATTAGACTGATATGCTAATTATGAGCACTGCCAGCATTTTTGACAATGTTCTCCTATGTTCAATATTTCCTACTGACTCTTAAATCACTGTTTTGCTTGATGTATCTACTGGTGCAAACAAAACATCTGCATATACTTTAAAGGGATCTTTAATAACTTTGAAGACTTTTCCTGTACAGAAGTTATTAAAGATTTTGTTAAAACTACATATATTAAAGCAAGAATGTTCCTGATTCTAAAGCTGCTTTTAATTATAGAAGATTTCACTCATTTGCAAGTGTGAATTAATTCTAATAAATATCACATTTTTATATTAATATAGGTGTATAAGTATAGAAAAACCAAGGTAAGTTTCCGAACATTTTGCCTAAGGGCAAAGTTCATTACAGTGAGCAGTGCTCACGCAAAGATTCAAGCACTCTTAAAACCAGACAATAAATTTCCGCTACTGTCAGTCAGCAACTGAACCAAGGCAGAACCCAGCAGTGCTTCATCCATAGCCCATACTTTAATAACCAGATTCATCCAAGCTGACCTGAAGAAAGAAGTCCCAGAACTAGTTGCAAAGGCCAAAAATCTTTCTATTATTTTTATTGGCGTGAACACTTTCAAACTCCATATTAGTAAGTTAATATTAAATTTATATTAAATGAATATACTAGTTTAACATTTTAATTTTCTCTAGGTTTGATTGCGGACTCACTTTGCTCAGAACTGGGGTCTGAATCATTTCAAGGCTGCTAGGTAGAACATCTAAAATTATATATATATATATAAAAATAAAAAGAAAGGAAAATAATCAATCAGCAAAGAAGCATACCAAAATCTTCCTAGTTCAAAAAATGTGTTGTCTGGCAAAACACAACAGGATAACTTTGCTTACCTTTAAAGCAAATATCAGGACATAATAAGGAAAAAAAATCTACAAATTCTACAAATTCTATCAAGTCTACTGATAAATAGGGAAAAGGAACTTTTGTTTCCTTTATCAGAAAATTATTTAAGTTAAGATTTCTATATTAATCATACAAAAAATAGAACATTCGCAAAGAAAAAAATATATAATGAGATTTTGTACAATTTTCAGAAAAAAAAAAACCCATCTTAGTCCCTGTTTTTTAAAGTTAGCTGTTAATCAATCTTTGCAGCCTGAAAGCTACATTTTAAGTTTTCATATGTGGAAAGCTACATATAAACACCAGGTGCCCGTTGCATTTATAATAATATAAATAATTTTAGTAATCCACCCCGGTACCCTAGGGACCTTCTCAATTTTGTGAACATTCAGAACAAATCAGTTTTGACATGTGTTTGAAGACTGGGCAAAGGTTAGGGCTTGTTCCTATTTCATCTGAGTTAGTTTGGCCACGATGATTCGAAAGGAACTCATCCGTTCCCATGGCAATGCAGGGAATTCTGCAAAACTCTGCTTCTGTCATAGCAAATGAAGCAATCTTTTTATTTTTTGTGAAAATACACCAATTGAAGGAAAACATCAGGTAACAGAGAAACCTAAGGTCCTTGAAGATAAATAATTAATTTCAAAGGGATTTGCAAGTAATTCATAAGTTTGAAATAGGTCAATAGAAATTTGAGAACACTCCGGTACAATAGTACACAGTGAAAGCCAGGGTAGGGATTCTTAAGGCCCACTGGCCTGTGGCTTCCTTATAGGTATCAGGAAAGGCTCTTGAAGCCACCACCAAAAGCTACTGAACAAATATCCTAGTAACTTCTTTGCATCTCAGATTCCTCAAGAGAGGAGAGCATTCCCCAAAGACCATATTGACAGGTCTTTAGTGAGAGGCAGACATATCCCTGTGGAAAAGATCTTACCTGGACCTGCTGGGAGCAAGGATGTCCTCAAAAGTGGCAGGAGTGGTAAAATTGGCAGAAGGGTCAGCCTGAAGATTTCTGTGTCTGCAACTCTTCTTGACTCCTCCACAGGCATTGTCCAGGACACTATCCCTGGGAATAATGCAAACCTAACCAAACCCAATCAAAACCCTCTGCTTTTAGGAGAAAAAAACAGTCCATTCCTTTTGTCACTCCTCTTTCAGCTACACTTGCCATAAGCTTTCAGAGAAAGCTAATGAGACTAGCTCTCTGTTGTCTTCTTATTTCTTCAGCTGGTGTCCTATATCTCCCACAGAAATTAAGATGCTTAAATAAGTTACAAATTTCTGAACGTCACACAAAACCAAAAAGCCCCAGACTTAATTGTGAGAATTGTTATCAGGCATCTACCAGTATATCACTGCTATCAGATCATGAGAGGATCTTATTCCTGCTATAAAAAAAAATGTGGATTTCCTAGCATATTTTTTCTTATTCTCAAGCAAATAGAAGAAAAAAAAAACTATAATTCCAATTTTCTTCTAATAAAACTTTAACATACTCCTGGAAAATACAGGTTTGTGTTTATACAAAAAGTCTTTTGTGCACACTCAGCAAAAATGTAACTGTTTATTGCAGTAAAAGTGATTTAAAATCGTAGTTAGCCCATTGTCTATTTTGTTTGTTCACCAAGTAAGTGGGTCTCTATGTGCCTAGAGTCTGGCTTCATCAGGTTCTTAAGAGCTAAGCAGTAATATAATCAAAACAGCTACCATTTTTCCACAGTCATTTTTTTAATATCTAAATACATATATATTTCAGTATCTATTGCATGATTTCTGTTTACTGCTTGAAGCATATGTGCAATAATTGTGTTCAAGTCAGCCTCTCCAAAGTGAATAGTCTATTTTTCATGATCTCTTTGTTTTTAATGGTCATGCTTAAAAGAAAATTCTGTAATTTTTAATCCAAAAGCATTACCTTAAATTGTCTTCTGAAAATTTGGAAACAGAATCATTAAATAGAAATTGCAGAGTGTTGTTGCCATTTTTCAGTTATATTTTGGACCATCCATCTATTTTCAGCTTTTATTAGTACTATTTATTTGTGTTCTTGTCAGCCCTCAGGGTCATCGTTAGACAATCAGGATTTCAGTATGCTGAACATAGAGAGGCACATGATGCTAAGACAGCCCTGAAGTCAAATGTGTCACAACATAAATAACCCGTGCTCTGAAAATCATCCCCTGCATTTACTTTTAGTGGTAAAAATGATGAAAAAGTGAAAAAGTCATTCATTTCACATTTGGGTTGGGGTGTAAGGTGTAGGAGAATGCTCTTTTGTTCAAATTACAAGTGAATTAATCTAAGTACTGTTATGCACCTTTAATTGTACATCTGCTCAATCATAGCATGCACTGGTGGGATTGGAAAAATATTGATATTCAACATCATGAGTAATTTCCATCTCTCTTAGATGGCCGTTGGATAAATAAGATGAAGAGGCTATTTAATACAACCTTATCTTTAATACATATTATTTTCTGTGTTTAAAATAACACAGAGAAAAAAAAATGCTCGTATTGTCCTCAACATCGTCATGTGCTTGGAGCATTTTATTTTTTTACCTGTGCGAGGGTTGTTTTGTTGTTGTTTTTCTTCCTAACCACAGCGGGCAGATAAAACATGACAACAAATAGCTGTGAGGATGCTGCAACTCAACTTCTGGATAATCTTGTTGCCAGCCCCAGCTGTGTTTTGCTGTCAAAGGTCGCTGTCCCTTTTGCAGCAGAAGCAAAGATGTTCCTGCAACTCAACTATCTCAGCTCATCCTCTAGCATGTTAGATGTAACTACTGATAAAAATTGATTTGTCTTACTGCCACACACTGTGAACTGTAGTCTTGGCTGAGCCATGATTTCTTTTGCTTGGACCTGCTTTGGAGGTGGTAGCTTCAGGCAGCGAGGTGGGCAAGCACCCGGGGGCAGTGGCATTTGAACTACATCACTTTAAATCAGATGAGGAGTGTAACGCTGAGCTCTTCAGTATGTGAACCACTTCAATAAGAAAGAATATTTTAAGCTTGGAATCTGAAAGGGAAACTGCCTCTATGGAACTGCTATATGATAGACAATCTTAGCCAAGCACAGCTTAAGGAAAGCTTTACTTTTCCAGGATGCTGAGGTAGCACAGTTCTGCAACTCATCAAGCATAGTGATGGTGAATGGTTTATTCCATTCTCAAATGAGAAGGCTCTAAGACCAAAGACAAAAGCAAATATACACCTTAGAAATGGCAGAAGAGAGACAAAGCTTATCCTGAGCAGGAAACACACAACAACACGTTCTTTATGCATTGTGTGCAACTGGCATGTTTGTTTATTGTTCAACTATCAATTTTAGCAATGTTTACATCCTACTTTAACTCACAGAAACTAAAATGGCTGGAGAACTGAATCAGACAGAAACTATGCACTATGCAGAGGTGTGTAAGAAAGACACGCAGGAACTCGACTCTTCTCTAAGCATCAGTATTACCCAGAGGTCTTGCAACCTAAGTGTTTACTTTGAGCTTTAACCATGACCTCAGGCTTTGGCCACCTCTTCAGAAAGACAAGAAATAGACCACAAAGGTCATCATACTTGCTCAGAGGAAAGGAAAAAGTCATATGCAGATTAATCATTTACAAAACATGGCTTCAGGTTCCATCAGTGAGTAATGGCTCTTAGGTAAGGGCAGAAATAGTAAGCCAGTTAACAGTCACACACCTAGCCAAGTAATTTGGGATCTTTCTTATCAAAGTTACAAGCACAATCCCTGAATCTATGCCGTGCCAATAGATTTCTTTGTATAAATTGAACAGTAGCTGTACCTTTAATTTTCTTATGATGACTCATGCAAGCACTAGAAACAGAGTGCAAATGTATACACTCATTCATATTCCATATAGCAATTGGAACATTAATACATATGCACGCATTTTCATGAGTCCCTTGCAGTAACTTGTAATGGCATTGCTCCATGACATTGCCATTGGACGAGCAGAGAAGACAAGCTAAAAGGGGGACACAAGTCTGAGTAACTGTAGGTGGAACAAGCACTTTCCTTCACGCTATTCCCATTTTTAGCACAAAACATGCTGTTCCTGTTGCAGCTTGCAGCATCCTCTGCCCTTAACCAGTTTTCCTACATACAGCATTCATGTATACATATGCTATGACAAATAGGGTAAATCAGCATCTTACCACCCAACCAGAAATAAAAGGAAATGAATCTCAACAAGTAGCAGTGTCTGGGAGCATATGACGTAGATAAATGCTTGTCAAAGTCAGCTAGGAAAGCTTTCCAAAAAGGAATTTTAAACAGCTATGCCAGTACAATTCCTACTATGGGAAACTCTGCTCCTCATGACCTTTTCATGTTGAATATAAAAGTCTTACACTAGCAATGAATACGCCTTTTCCTATACAAAAATAGCTATTCTACAAAAAAAGTAACTTTATAATAACACTAATCCTATCCACATGAAGATGATTTATACCGATTTATCATCATTGCAATAGCTAACGTGGGAACTTTTTAATGTGCAGGCAAGATTCATATTATTCCTTTAACACATTTCTTGAGTCATTTTGCAATGCTGAAATTTGGTTTCACGTCAGCTTGGAGCAACCCCTTCACCCCTCTACCTAAATTCTTAATGAAAAATAAATTTGTCAGACTACAAAACCAGACTGTCTGACCCAGACCTACAGGTTCATGGAAAACAAAACTCTTGATGGACTGCAAGCACGGGAATTTAGAAATGAATTCCCCACGGTTTCTGACTCCCATGGTTTCTGACTCAATATGTCAGGGAAGTTGTAGCCTAAAACCCTGACATTTTTTGCCAGGCAAACTGCAGAGGATGTGATCCTGAAGCCTGGGGAGCTGCATTTTTGCTGTTCATAACGACAACAAATGACCCCTTAAAAATGGTGTATACAAACTGGCAAATGAAAACCACAAATAATAAACCACAGGAGAAGGAGAGCTCTGCTAGAACTATGCCTATAGGCACCCAAAGCTTCAGTCATCCCAAAACATCACCAAATAATATTTCATATTTCATGAATTAGCATTGTTCAGTGAATTCCTCAATAGCTCCATCTCCAAGGCATTGATATCATTTAAAAAGAGAAGGAGTGACGGTTGGGAATATTTGAGGGTGACAGAGCCCTGGAACAGGCTGCTCAGAGAGGCTGTGGAGTCTCCTTCTCTGGAGACCTTCAAACCCGCCTGGATGCCACCCTGTGCCACGTGCTCTAGGTGACCCTGCGTGTGCAGGGGGGTTGGACTACATGACCTCTAGAGGTCCCTTCCAACCTTGAGCATTCTATGCATTCTATGAATTCTATGAATATTTCTTGATTTCAACTCAGGTCTGAAGCAGAACTAAAAACCTGCCAAAGTCAGGATGCTGGCTGGAAGATAACAATTCATACTGATTCTATTGCAGATAGAGAAAAATGGGCCTATATGGATATGAAACAAAAATAAAGCTTATCAAGGTATGTGGGCTGTGGCATTGATGTGTTAAGCTAGACTGAAGTTATAAATATTGATAATACAGCATGTGAAAATATGAGATTGGTAGATTTGTAGCTTGATTTTGAAATTAAAGCATCTTAGCATTAAAAAAAATGTGTGGGATTGAGAGAGAGAGAGAGAGACTTTGCATGAGCATTCAAACACATCTGCATTTATCCAGATGGAAGCTTAAAACCTTTGGAGGTCCATTAATTGTTACTTGATCAACTTTCCCTGTGTCATCCAGTAGAGATTTTTAACTGTAAAAAGAAAAGGATAATGAGTGCTTGTATGACACAAAGGAACTACTGTACACAAAAAAAAAAAAAAAAAAAAAAAAACACTATCAGTTACAAAAACGTGTTTAGCAGTATAGAGTGATTTTTCCAGTGTTCTGCCTTCAATGTCTGTTGTCTCCAAGATTTAGTGCTTAGTGAATCCCCTTTTAAATGTATATAAAGATCTCCTGTGAAATCACTTTGTCAGTAGCTCAGCTGCACAAGGTAGAGATAATCCATATCAAAAATTCCTGACAGTGACTGTGCTTCCTTAGCAGGTCTTCAAAACCTTCCTACTCAGTGACCTCAGGCTTCAGTGAATCACTGTAAAAAAGTCAAACTGCTGTATGAAAGTAATGAATGCACAGATTCATACCGCCAATATTGCAGCTCCAAAAAAAAAAAAAAAAAAAAGAAAAAGAAATCAAGAAATGGAAATTTGTGAAGTTTATATTTAGAAAAAAAAGTTAAGAAAATCTCAGTGATTTCATATTGCACTATCAGTATTTCATATTGCACTATCTGTACTATCAGATGGGTTCAACACCGCTTTAACTCCATCACATGTATCTCCAAGTCATCTACGCTTCATACACACTGCCTCCGTGCAGAGCCAGAGGATAGTTTTTCCTTGGCATCCTCCACCATACAAGTAGTACGAATGTTGTAGTCTATTGCATAAAACTACACTTGAGTATTGTACACAGTAGCTTGCTTGTGCGGAGTAAATAAAAAGGAGATAACAAATGTACTCAAACTGGATTGCAACACTGAAGATGAGTTTTTATTCTTTCTGCTCTCACCCTTCTTTAGCACATCCCTTCCATCAGGACAGATATGTGGGATAGCTTTTTCTTTCAAGACCCAAATACAGATTTACCAAAACAGAGCGTATAGCTAGGGAGGGAGGGGGTGAGAAATGAAGCAGTTTCCTATGTGTCTACTCTCTCTTAGTACAAAACCTGGCCAATTTAAATGGTAGGTAAGCCCAGAAATGTGGAAGAAAAAACAATCCGTAATCTAAAACTACCTCTAATGTTCCTTCCCTCTTGATTATTTTACTGAGTAAAGGGATGGTGGGTTGTGGTACAGTGAAGAGTTTATTATGTAACATGGAACCAAATAGCACTGTTCATTCAATGCACATAATATCATGCAAAAGTCAGCTTGCTATGGTGATTCATCGCAAAAATAATGAGAAACAATAGAAGACTATACTATGAAGTATCTCTTTTACTCCATTGTTTGGCATATGTCTACACACAAAGTAAAAATGGAAGGCGTATTACTTGAAACTCAGCCAGTGGGCAAACTACAGGAATCCATGATTGAAGGCTAAGTCCTCCATCTGAGTGAATCCATCTGAGTCCATACTCACCTCACATGCTATTCCCTACCAACAGCCACCAAGTCAGGAGCATAATCACAGAATGCTTAGGGTTGGAAGGGACCTCTAGAGATCATCTAGTCCAACCCTCCCTGCTCCAGCAGGGACGCCTAGAGCACGTGGCACAGGGTGGCATCCAGGTGAGTTTTGCAGATCTCCAGAGAAGGAGACTCCACAACCTCTCTGGGCAGCCTGTTCCAGGGCTCTGGCACCCTCACAGGAAAAAAGTTCTTCCTCCTGTGGAGATGGAACTTCCTGTGTTTCAACCTACACCCGTTACCCCTTGCCCTGTAACTGGCCACCATGGAGAAGAGCCTGGCCCCATCCTCCCTACGATCACCCCTCAGGTACTTGAACACGTTAATCAAATCTCCTCTCGGCCTTCATTTCTCCAGACTAAACAGCCCCAGCTCGCTTAGTCTTTCTTCGTATGACAAATGCTCCAGTCCCTTAATCATCTTCGTGGCTCTCCACTGGACTCTCTCTGGAAGCTCAATGTCCTTCTTGTCTTGGGGAGCCCAGAACTGCACACAATACTCCAGGTGCGGCCTCACCAGTAGAGAGGGGCAGGATCCCCTCCCTCGACCTTCTGGCAATGCTCCTTCTGATGAAGGCCAGGATCGCACTGGTCTTCTTGGCCATGAGGGCACATTGCTGACGCATGGTTAACCTGTTGTCAACCAGGAGTTGACATAATAACTTTCAGCTTTCCCTGAAGTTAGTGTAGAAGTACAGAAATCTACAGTGAGCGATTCTCCACGATAACTTACCTTTTTGTTTCACCTGTCTGAATCCATTGGCCACACAGCAGTACTGCAAAAAGGTTGTGTCCCCAGGAAACAGCAACATGGCACCCTGGAGGTGATGCCACTAATCAAGTGGTTTCATTTTTCCTCTTGTCCTAGGAACGGGAATGAGGATATATATCCATGCTGATCCTTCATGCTACTTTTGAGCCACTGCTGTTCTCCTCTGCCTGCCAGTGACTTCAGCAAGTATACATTTCTCAGGGACTGAGTGGTGCAAGCACAGCCCGGAAGCAGATGAAACAAAACCATGTTTCCTCCTTGTCTAATTAAAACTCCACATAGCCTCCCAAAGAGGGAGCAAGAAATGTTTAATGAAAGAGATTTTTTTTTTTTTTTGTAAAACTCCATGGGACTTTAAAAATTATCCTATCTTTTAATAAAAGACATTACTGATAGTGCGCCATTAGATAGGTAGATAAATGCATGTGTAAGTGTGGATCATTAGCAGTCAGATCTTGGAAATACATGAATACAAAACACTTCCATTTAATTACAAGTCCATCTGGTCTCTGTGGGCTGTTAGCAGGGTAGTTAGTTTCATAGCTGCAAATCAAGGAGCTCAGATTCAAACCCAGCTTGTAAACTTTGGATTGCACTCCAGTCTGCATCATTAACTGCTCTCAGCCTGAGGGCCATCCTCTACCTCCAGGGCTATTTCTGAAACTTAACACTCCAGTCTTGGGGTGCAAAGTTTTCTCTACATTTTACCATTTCCTACATATTTTACCATTTTTCTTATATAATTTCACAGTCATGTGTAAAGTATTTCTCATACCTTCAAATCTAGGAAACTGCATATGACACATGAGGATATGTAGTTTATGTATTACCATGCTTTATGAAAGAATTCAAGTTCAATCAGTTGAAGAGAAGGTTATGAAAGAGCTTACTATAAAATAATAAATATAGTTAGAGCACTTAACGACGCATCATTATCAAGAGTGCTGGACAACTAGTTCAAAGGCTGTCTGCAACTTTCTGACAGCCCAGGAATTTTTACTTAAAATGGAGAATAATGGATAACTTAGACTTCTAATAAATCCCACTATGTTCTTACATGTCTTGACATGTCATTTACCCTTCTGTACAAAATAGTTGACAATCTTCCTGGCAAAATTCTGTAAAATTCAGTCAATAGTAAGCACCATCACAAGACTACAAAGTTAGTTCCTAAGGTCTGTATTGCTTGTTATTGGTTATCTATAGCTATTGGTTATCTGTAAAAGGGTCGTGATGACATGGTTCTAAAATCCTGAAAATTGCATCAGAATAATTCCTGATAGAAGTTTTACTGCTGTGCCAACCATCATGGCAAATAAACAATCAGATCTACTTGAGGGAATGTGTTCCTTCAGGTTTTACTATTTCCCAAGAGTTTTTGGAGTTGGGGAAAATCCTTAAGACTGAAGAAGAGAGTCCCTTGGGAAGAGTCAGGCAGAACTCTTATGTGGCTTATCTCTTTTCCCAATATTTTCAGTTTTTGTTTTCTGGCCTTTCTTTTACTAAATCATAGCAAACCCATTTTACCACATTGGTACATTGCACGTTGGTATGGACAAAAGGTTGAAAGGCATAATTCTGAAAAAAATGAAAACTTTTTTAGAATGCAGAAACCTCAGTAGATTACAATTCTTGCTGTTTTGTAAATGGGTAGATTAAGGAGAGACCTCACTGCTTTTTTTAGCAAGGGGTTCATTATTTCAACACTGTTCTGTTCAGCCTCTAATGTCCTGAATGATGAAGTGGTGAAATGCCGAGCACTTAATTTCCCTGCAAACTGCTTAGGCTCATCATACCCCTGACAGACCTTACTGTGTCAGATTATCATTGAGGAATTCTGATATACATGAACAAACCAGCTTAATTTCCAGGAAGACAAACCTGGGAAAGTGAGAATAATAGGGTAGGTTTGTCTGCTGATTTGCTTTCACCTCTGCAACATAAACAGCTCTGATGATTGTGTTGTTCTGGGAGCAATTTCTTCTCATCTCTAGCATAGTCATTTTGTTTAATTTGACATTGGTCAATTGCCAAAGTTTAACACTGTCTTCCATGTTGTTATTCATTTGCAATAAGTATAGTGCATGTCTAGTGCTTTCATTATGTAACATTAAAAGATATCCTTCAAGTATGGCCTTGAAAGCTCATGTCTCAACATTCTTGTATTAATGAATGTATTCTTTGCCCATAACATGTTGTCCTCAGCAGCCACAATTCATGTTTCAGGTAAGAAGCATGAACATTTTCCTTTCTCAGTTAGGCAAGCTCTAGGCTTTGCTTCAGCATGCTTTAATCAAACACTACAGAGTGTATATTTTAGAAGAAAAAAAAATCTTTTTTTGTTTGTTTTTACTCAATATAGGTTTTATTAGAGACTTGAAAACAATTTTACTGGAGGCTTAACAACATGTATTTGGCACACTTTGTGGACTCACTTCTTTCAGTAATAGGAATTGGTGGACGATAGTCTCTTCTGGGTAGTACCGTCTGTCTGAATAAACTAACATGTTTCTAACCATCTCACAGTTTCATCTGTCCTTGGAAAGTGGCAGCTATAGGAAGAATTTAAAAGCATCATATTTTCTGTCTTCAGATCTGCATAAGTGGCATAGTCTATTTTCTATCTGCAATAATGAATGCTTTCATTCATTCCATTTCTTCCGCTTTTAAATTTTGAGAAAAGTAAGTCTATTTACTTCTACTTTAGCCCTATACTTCTAAAGCTTTGTTGATTATTTTTCTCTGCATCTTTCACTCAGAAGGCAGCTCTATTCTCAGATCTGTGATGTGGATCTGTGATCTCACATTCAGTTTACTGTCTTACTGAGCCCAGGTCACCTGCTTTGGGTATTCTTTTCCTGGCAGCCTCATAAACATATGTCTTCCAGTCTATTATCTGCGTATTTATTTGGTCTCATTTTCTCTGGATTCACTTAATTCCACTTTCAAAACTTACAACACAAAAAAATAAACAACAACAAAAAAGAACTATGTAAAGTACCAGGTCACCTGCGGTTTTCTTCAGAGAGAGGGGCGGGAGAGAGTCTCATAGACTGATTCAGATCTTACAAGATTCTTTGTAGGTGATTTCTTTGCCCATTTACTATACTGGAAAACATGTACAGAGAAAAGGCATCTGGGCTTCCCATGTAGATGCTTTGCTTATGTGTCTAAAATAAGGCAAAATTAAAGATCCTAAACTGAAGTAAACTCACTGCTAAGCACCCTGTTCTCCTCATGTGCTTTTGTGCTTTTGGCTTTCCTTTTCTTGCAGATTATCACTTTGTTTCTATTAGCATGTTGACTTTTGCATCTGTGTCTTTCTTTAAGCCTATACATTTTTCATGATTTTGAATCTACAGTTCTTTTACCTCACGGTGTAGTATTTCTCCTAGGAATTCTTCTTCTCTAAAACTAACTAAAAATGTTACCATCATCCATATATGATGCTTTTTGTCTGTGCTTTCTCTTTTGGCACTTGGGAAGTCTTCTATAAGCTGAAATAATTTATTGAAGTGTGAGGTTTTTGTTTGTTTTGGTTTTTTCCAGTTCTAGGTATTATCTGGACTTATGGATTTTTCTTGCTCTTCTTTGCCTCTTAATTGTGAACTGCTGTACTTGTCTTTCTGTCTTGGGTTTCTTTCCTTGCAACATTTCAGATCTTTCATCACATTCAACATGTGTAAACAATCACTGCTCAAAGGATAATTTTCACTACCTGGAAATTTTTAATTGTTTCATCATTGCCAAGTTATGAATCATTTCATAGTCTCTTTCTCAGTATTTTGCTCTTGGGGCTCTCATGATTTAGTCAGATGTTGGGAGCTGAGCTAGCTCCAAAATCAATAGATTTGTACAACCTCAAATTGTATAAATTCCCCCACAATTCCCACAAGCTTTTTTTTTTCCCCCTGAATCTATCTAAAAAACATATTTTTCATGTTTTTTTTAATGTAAAACGTGCAGTACTCCTTGAATTTTGTACTACACTTTCACAGTTAGCCTCCTCTGCTTGAGTTATTGAAAACCATTAAAACACCAAGTACTTCAAAACCACCTACTGCCATAAGTAAGGCTGCCTTATACCTGTCTTCCTTTTTGCTAGTGCCCATTGCTCGTAGTTCTTTTAAAACCTCCTCCAGCTGTTTTCCCTGTTCCCCAAAAGGTTTAACTGTCTTGGAGCCTTTAACTACTCCTTTCTTTTAGGCAGTGTGTTGCTCGGTTGATTGTAGTCCTTTTGCAATGTTTCATTCAACAGTCCCATGGAGAAAGGGGAGATGTCGGAGTTCAGCCTCACTTGATGAATGAGCTCTTAAAGTGCAGCACTATTTAAGCCAACCTTCCTTCCCAACACACCACTTGCTTCCAGTTATCACAGGACCAAACATCTCAAAGGGGCATTTCCCACAAAGCAAGAGACAGCAAGAGAAAGAGCTCAAACATCGGGGTGCGAATAGCTACCAAGAACCCAGAACTGGCTGTGACCTAACAGGAAAATATCTCACACGTCAGGGACAATCAGATGTAGAGGATAACAGGCCTAAATAGCTAGCCTAATATTTTATCTTCTTGTGATCTTCCTTCTTACTGAAATTATACATTTTTTTTTGCAAAAACACACAAAAAGTATCAGATACCCCCATTCTGAGATTTCAGAAATATCTTCATTATCCTGAGGGGGAAAATAAATAAATAAATAAATAAATAAAACAGATGCTATCATTGGGTTTTCTACCATATTGGAATAAAAGCAAAATATGTTGAAGTTTCAAAGAGAGTGGGGAAAAAAAAAAAGTTGGGGAGGAAGGTGGGAAAGAGATGGAAATATGGTTTGGTGAACTCTTCATGCGCCTGCCTGTTCCTCCTTGTATAATTAATTAAACATTTAGTGATAACAAAGGTGAAGATAGACTGATGATAAAGGGCCTTGCTTAGGCTAAGAGAAATATGGATGAGCCTCCTTTCTTAACTCTTAATTAATCAGAAGCTTGATAAGTCTGAATTTCTTTCAAATGTATCGGACCTTAAAATGTATTAATCTTAAAAATGCAATTCATTTTTTGAAAATAGTTTTTTTATCAGAGCTTCTTTTTATTTTTTTCACCCAGAAATGTTTATTTCATCCTCTTGTTTAGCTATGTGTCTATTATTCTATTTAAAAAGTATCCAATGAAATTCTTCATTCAAGACTTTCATCTCAAAGGTTATTGTTTCTTCTTGTTCATGGCAACAGAGTTATTTCACAGCTATAGCATTTCATTTGTGTGCTGTTGTGACAGGATGGAAATAACTCTAATTATACAATGGTAAAAAATGGAGTTATGCAGGAATAGCCAACTCCCATAAACACAGGAAAATTGTTTTGCATACAAGATGGCTTTTAAAAGGTCACATAAAAGAAGCTTAGATTTGCTTGCAAGGAACTAGTACATAAAATTACCACCAAGAGTCCAGCCCTGTCTTCATTACAGTGAATTGTTGAGTTCCTATGCAAACAACTGATCAGTATACTTTGGATTCCAGGACATTGTGATACCCTGCAGTTGTCTTGATAGGGAAAAAAAAAAAAGGCATTTCAGCTCTGCTGTATCTCAGCTTAAAACACAAGATGCTGTGAGTGTTGTTCTGTTGTACATGGATCAATGTGATTGTAGCTTTGAAGCTGGCTGTACATCATGCAGCAAAGATATCTTTGATTAATCCCCTCCTGGTTAGTTTAAGTGATAGAAAGCTCCCTGAGGACTCAGGCTTGCTCTCCTTCTTTGCAAAGATCAGAGACAAATAGTTTCTTCCTGTGTTATTCTTGTCTTGTGTAAAGAGAATTTGTACAAGGAAGTCCCTGATGTAAACAGTATCGAAAAATTGTTCTAAAGGATTAAAGCTTCTCTAATGATCTGATCCAGGGAAAATGTCTTCTAACAGCCTGTGAGTGTGTCTTCTAGCAGCCTGCGCTGTTGTATCAAAGTTCAGGCTTCAAGTAATGAGCCACTGCACTAGAAATAAAATGTTGAGAGGATGTGAAAAAGAGAAGGTGAACCCATCACTACGTACATTAGAATAAATATGAGCAAGACTACCCTTTCTATTTAAAGAGAAGAAATTTAGCCCAATAAATTATACAATGAAGAACATATTCCTGTAACATCTACTTTTAGCCTTTTCATGTGCCATGAGAATAAAAGTAGGTGGGTAGTAGGAAATAGAAGTAGGATGAAATGCTATAGCATCACTGAATTCTCAGACTGCTTCTCTACTACTTTAAGGATGAAAGGGGCACTTTTTTTTCACACATCAGAATGTTGTCCAGTGTCACTTCTAATTCAATAAGCAGAAATGTCTGCATGTCAACAAAGTCGCTACAGATCACTGATCTTTCAACAACTTTATCCGCTATGAATTTATTTTCTTCTTAGACACTTCCAGGAAGAAAACTAGCTTTGCACCTTAAATAGAGTCTTAGAGAAGAGTTCAGGTTTACAGAAAAAAAAAAAATGAAGTCTTGCAAATTCATTGCCTCTCTCTTACCAAATGTGCATTTATTAGGTTAGCTGTTAGCCAAGAGCCTAAGAAAAAGGTAGAATTATTCTATATAATGAGCAGGAGACTTATACAAGAACTTTGCTATTTATTTTTGCAAATACGGAAGCCAATGGAAATGTAAGGTCACATTTCTCAGAACAAAATCATGTCAAGATCTCATTCTACATATAGTCCTTTTCTCGCAACAGGAAGACTAAACAAGAGAGAGAGATGTGGACTGAACACCAAAACAACACTTGAAAGAACTCCTGTTCTTTCACAGAACTCAGAAAAGAAAGAGAAAAGGAGACTATAACTGTTGCTGAGTTGCTGCTGTGAAGCTTTTGCATTGGGGTCTTCTAGGTTCCTACACAGGCATGAGTGACAAGATTAGTCCACCATAACGCCTCAGAGGTGACTGGCAATATATTTAAATGGAGAGCTGTAAAAACATCTGTTATTGGCAGATGAAACTAATAGGGCAAACAAACATAGACTGAACAAGATTCTCACTTAATAGTTCTATTATCTAATATTTACTAACTTCCCAGTCTTGTATATAAAGGTAAGAACATTGCCAACACACCCTCCAGCTCATCAGGGTGCTTAAGCATATATTAATAACCTATATTCTTTTAACCAAAGTACTTAACAGATGTTTAAATTTAATTCTTATGGAGGTCAGCATATAATAGCATATTTAAATGCTGACCAAAATAAAATTGAGATGAGCATCTGGGCATTAGAAGAAAAGCAGTCTGCTGAGCAAAAAACAAAAGAAATCTGAAAAGATAAATCTATCAAGTCTGATCTTCTTTTACACAACACCTGGTCATAAGGGATATATTTGCATATCTAGATTATCAAGCACAACTACTAGTTTTGATTTATTAAATTTGGTGCCTTCTGTAAGTGCATTTTATTGCTTACATTTTGTGGTAAGCCATAATGGTCCCTTCAAAGATTTCATATTTTCCCATCTGTTCTTTCCCCTTTTTGGCACATTTAATCTACTATCAGGGAAGACCAAGAGTACAAGAGCACTCCAGAAAGTACAGTCTTGGGTTCTCCAGTTACTGCTGAAATAAATCCCTGAAGATATTTTGGTTTTGGCTTTTATTTGTACTGACTCAAAAGCAGATTTGCAATATCTTATGTCCTATCTAATGTCCTTAAACATTGATTAGTTTACGCTTTATGATCTATTCTTGCTGACTATTATCTCTGAAGTTAACCATGTCACCTGGGACATTTATGTAAGCCTAGTTACTATGTAATAGCACTAATTATAAAATTAGCTGTATGTTTTTTGGCAGTAGAATTGTGGTGTTTCATGTGGGTGTAGAAAACAAAGACAAGTTTTTGGGTGTTGCTTGTGAGAGGAGCAAGTTAGGTGTGACCTGGCCTCATGCTGCGCACCAGTTCTTTAACACCTACATTTGTTTTTCTTCATCTTCCTTTTCCTCACCAATGGTAACATACTATGGCAATAGCACTTTTCCATGTTAGTGGGGCAGCAAGAAGTAAGGCTTTAGTGCAAACTCTTGAACAAAGATTCAGTGCAGAGGAGAAATGGGAGGCCACGATGCTTGAGAAGATTTCTAAAGGAACAGAGAAATGTATCTGTGTTCTTTGCAAGTACCCATGAGTAGTGTCATCACTTTACTATCAGAATCACAGATTCAGAGAATCACAAAATATTTGGACTTTGAAGGCAACACTGGAGATCTAGTCCAGTCCAATGGCATCTAGTCCAGCACATTGCCTAGGACCATGTTCAGTCATATTTTGAGTATCTCCAAGGATGGAGACTTCACATCCTTTCTGGCCAACCTGTTCCAGTGTTCAATCATCTTCACATTCTGCTAACCAAGGTCAAAGTACAGCTTAAAACACGAATAATTCTGTCCCATGCAGTGCACCTAGCACAGTATAACATTCCTGAGGACAGCTGCTTCAATCATTAACAGTTCTAGCATATGACAGAATAAAGACTTATACCAAAGTCAGTCACCTTCTTGTGGTAGACCTTAAGTACTCAAGAGAGAATCCTACTTATGATGTCCTATTAAATACAGGAAACCAAGATGTTTTCATTCACAAAATGCTGGTAGAGAAATCAAAGCTAGGCAGAGGACATAATAGTTGCACTGTAATGAGTGGCAGTTTCATTCACCTGATATGTGCAATTACAGAGTTTCATCAGCATGTTGTCATTGTACAGATTTTAAAGGCAACTTAAACCAGTGATGACACTGATGGAATGTGTATCTAAACATTTTGTGACTGTAAGTAGCAAACACATGATTTTTGTCCAGGATACTGGTTGGCTTAGCAGTTCCTCCAGCATTTTTTTTTTTGAATTCAGAGCAGAACGGCATTTTTTGAACACTGTCATACCTCAATATGCTGTTATTTAGACTAAGTAAAATAAATTAAAAACTTTATTGCAGTGAAGTTCAAAACTACTGTCACAATTAGAAGTTGTGCATGACCTTTTGACAATGCTAGCAAGGAGAGTAAGGATTACTCATCCTTTCTGTGCTATGAAGGTCATTCAAGACAAGTTTCTTACAGCAAGGCGCTTTGTGAAGCCCAACATGCAACTATTCTGTGCATGAATCTATCAGACAAAATATTCACAGTAGGATGCAAGTGAATCTACTACCTGCCATTAAAATAATTATTTGTTTTTCTATTTTTTAAAAACATCTTCCTTTAAATTGCTAATGACATTTTCTCTATTAAGTGACATTCTTAACAAATGGATTAATGCATGAATTTTTTTTCTATGCATTAGGTAAAAGTGTTACATACTTCTGACTCTTTTCTAGCTATATTAAGGTTTTTTTTTTCTGCTCTTGAAAGGGCTCTCTACTCCTTCTTTTGTTTTTAATATAATTATCAAATTTCCTTTGTAGAAAAAATGTGGTTTCTGTTTTGTTTGTTTGTTTGTTTTGCTTTGCCTTTTTGTTTTATTTATTTATTAGTAGTGAAATAGTGTAGCCCTTCTACTTTTTTTATATTTTGAGCATGTAAGCCTCTGAGCATAAGCATCTGCAGGAGATATCTGTCTTCTATCTGAAGATATGATTCTTAAAGATTAGCACAGTAGTACTCTCCTAACCATAAAGATGTATTTCCTTAGCTCTAAATTTCTAAAGGTCTCCTGCAAAACAAAGTAAATATGGATCTACCTGACCAGCCCCAGAAGAGCTGGCTAATAACAAAAACACAGCCAGGGTGTCTGGGAGCCCTGGCCAAACACTGGCCAGATGCTTTATTCCTGCCCTCCCTTTCTTCTTTCCAGTTCTCCATCAGAATGAAGTGAAACAACAAAATGTATTTTTAATTAGAAAATGCACTCTGTGGAAAGGCACATTCTTTAAAACTGCAGTAAATATATTTTTTTCAATATATAGCTAATGTAATACCTGCCAGGTATTTATACTAATATCTTATTCCTACGGGCTATCAGCACTAAACAGATTTAGTTTCCTTCCTTCATGAATATATTTACACTGGAACGTAGTATATTATTCCTTTGCCTTCTTTTCCAGAAGGAAATGGGTGTAGTTCATTATCATAATTTTTAGTTAATGAATCCCTAAACCAGGAATATCTGAATCTGGACTGGATGATACAGGTGTACCCCAGCCTATAATGAAATTACTTTTTAGATTAAGGGAAAAGTTATCTGTTGAGATCAACTTATAACACTGTGAGTTAGACTGCAGACCTTAGCATCCACATGTCATTATTTTAATTATCTGAATGTACATCTAATTCGTAGCTAATCAACATCCCACTCATTATCTTTCCTTATGCATTTTGTTATGTTCCGATACAAATCATCCAGCATCTCCATGGTAAAACCTCAGAGTCAAAGCCGTACAAGAAGGAAAAAAAAATGGAATATTTCCCTGATGGCTGCGAACTTTAGTCTTTCATAGCTTTTTCTCCACTTTCATTAACAGAAATAGCTACATATAAACATAAATAGCTACATTATAACTATATATAACAAGAAATGAATAGGATGAGATGGGGCGAGATAAGGGAATAATTGGGTTTGGAAGGGACCTGTGGAGACTCATCTAGTCCAATTCTTCTACTCAAGGCAGAGTCAGCTAATAAAAGTTGCCCAGGACTATGTCCAGTCAGACTGCAAAAATCTCCAAGGATGGAGACTCTACAACCTCTCTGGGTAATGTGCTCAGTTTGTGCAAAGTTTGTGCTGTGTATGAGGTACAGAACTCATCCCCTTGAAAATCGAATAGTTTCTGCAAGGGCATCATCCTGATTCAAACAGGAATGTGGCAGAAAAAGATGGCACTAAGTAACTGAAAAGATTAAATAGAGAAGTAGACTTAAAAAAACTCCTAGGGATCACTAGAAACTATTAATAATAACAAGTTCTCTATCTCCAAGTAAGCTGTATCTACAGACACATACAATAGAAAATATTGTAATATTGTAATGACAAAGCAATTCCTTCCTGAATCTAGGAGAGTAACAGCCTGCTGTGTTTTTTTTTTTTTTTTTTTTAATCTGGATGGTCTCTGGATTTTGAATTTCAATAAAACAATTACACTTACCCATAATGAGGAGGAAAGGAAGGCAGGAAGATAGGAAAAACTGCCTCTTCTTGAATAAATAGTTGTTATAAATTAAAAAATATAAATATTATAGATTAACATATTTGAAGAACTGCAATGTTGATTACCTTGAGTATTTCTGTCAGCACCATGAAACCCTTTGGAAGAGCAACCTTGTGGAATCCTTTGGGTTTGTCATAGAACAGTTTAGATAATGTCACCAGCATCCTTTTCACAGCCTGCCATGAATTTATTTCTCTGTCAGAAGGCAGAGGCCAGACCAAGCAATATGAAGCATACTGCTAACAATCTTCTGTAGAAAAGCAGTGGCGTTTCAGAGGCCATATCTATTGTCCTTCACATACATTGGTCTAGAACCGTTTTGAGTTGGGAGGCTATTAAAGAGGGTTAGACATAAGCTAAAAGAAATTACAGAATTTGAGCCACTAGTTCCTGTCCCAAACAAAAAGCACCAGTTTCTGGGGGATTAATGAATGAGATGATGAGATTTTTACATAGCTTAATCTAAACCAAAGAAAATATAAATATATATATATACACAATACATGTATAAATATAAAACGTATATGCTATTTCTTACTGACACCTGTAGGCTTTAACCATGGAAGAGCAAAAAAGCATTTAAAAAGACAAGCACCTTAATACAAATGGTGCTACCAAATCTTCATCTCCACTTACATGTTTTATTAAGATGATATAAAACAGGATATACTAGGAACCATAATTTTAGCCAAATGACCTTCAGAAAGAACATTTCAAAAAAGAAAATGCAGTTATTTACACATAAAACCTAACGCTTACCATCCATAGCCATGTAACTCTGAGCAGACTGCACTTAGGGCTTTTAGCATGTTAGTGAAAAGAGTGGTATGTTAATTGCATAATTGCAGCTTTATATAATGGTATTTATGATAGGTGAATTTATAATTTACTATTATAGTGTGTTGTAACAGATTAATATCCACTTATCAGTCTGTGAACAGCCCTGTATCCATTACACTGAAACTCACTTAGAGGTAGAATAATCACACTAATAGAATAAATGTACTGTTCAGAGGGTAGCCCTTTTATTTAAAAAATCATTTGAGACATCACCAAGGACAGAGAGTCCTTCATGAAGACATCTGTCCACTATTAGCCTACAAGATTTATCTGGAGAGGTTCTGGGCTTCTATTGAAAGTCATATTTAACATAATTTTCAATAAGGAAAAAAAAAAAAAGAAAAAACAGATAATATAACAACCTGATCCTTTGCATTGCTGAGCATCAGGGGTAACTCCTTGTAGATTCGAAGCCTAGCTGAATAATAAATGGTGTGAATGGTCAATTAAGTTGATAAGGATACGCAGGGCATCAGTACATTTATACCAAGGCAATGTATAAACTACCCTCTAATGAATGCCTGAGAGGAATATGCTGAAGTTAATTAGCTTTTATGTGGGTCTGTTCAAAATGGGAGTTTTTAGAGCCCTTCATCTAGATTATCTTTATTGGTGGCAAATTGTCAGTTATCCACACTTAGCTCTCCTCCTAACAAACCTTACAGTGTAAACAATGCAGGAAGACTACTCAAGCAGAATGTCAGTATGAAGTAGCCTAAATTTATTATCCAAAGGAATAGTACCCAATGTACAGTTCTACTGGATTATTAACAGCCATACCTAAATCTGCGAAGTGTGACATTTTTTAGATTGCAGTAGTGCAGAATTTCTCAATTAGAGCAGAGCTACACACCAAGTCACTCCAGAAACCATGGGGTTACACAGGTTGATTGACATTAGTGTCTCTTGAGCCACCACTCCACTCCATTAATGGCATGCTTATATGAGCATATGGCCATATTTTACCACACAAGGGGATACATGTGCTGCACATATTTTTTTTTGTGCTTAGTTTAGAGGAGTTCTGCACTTTGAATACCTCATCTGATAAAATCCACAACTTCTGCCTGATTCTCACCTCCTCTCAGTGGCTCACGACATTTTTTGGACACCGTGTGGGACTGGGGGTTGTGATCTGTATCTGAGGCAGTTGTGTCTTTTCCTGTTATAGTGAAGAAGTAGAAATAAGAACTACTATGGTGCAATTTATCTTATCCTAGAATGAACATCTAAAATAAGTCACATGTATAACACCCCTAGATTGCCTATTCATCTCTACTGACAATAAAGATGGCCTAAGATAGCCAAGTTTAGTTGTAGGATACACATTGGAGACATTTATATTTAGCTGAGATTAATTCCATCATTGAATCTCATTGAGATTAACATGGAAATTCAGTAGGAGTTCCGTTTCCAAAGAATGTTTAAATTCTGCGCCGTTTACTTTGGGCACATCTATACATCCTCATCATCATCAGGACAATAAAGTAACAGTAATCACAGCCCATGTGATGGGAACCTTCTCACAGCCCCCAGTGCTGTTTGATAATGCATACACCAATTTTGTGACCATTCTTTCTTACCAAGACCATTGAGAAAGATCCCACATCTCATGCATAATGTAAATGTAAATAAATAGAAATATGTTTTCATTTACACTAGATTGCATTTCTGATGAAAGCTAAGAGCATAAAGCATCTCATTCTGATATCTAGGAGATCATGATTTTGTCTCACTGAAGACCTACTGGCTGTCTTCATCATGCATCAAAATGTGCAGAATGCATAAGTAAATTTGCTTAGAGAAACTTAAATACACCAGCTACTACTCTTAGTAACACAGAGGTTATTTTCATTTTCAATTTCTGTTTTTCAATAAAGTGCCTCGGGAGTTCAAAGTTTAGACATGTCAAGGTAGGAAGACAAGAGAAAAAAAATAATAACAAAACAGAAAATCCTTTCCAAGTTAGAAAGATACAAAGTACTGATCAGGAAGAGTGACTGAATGAAAGTTACAGTGGCTGGAAAGCCCACTGCCAAAGTACATAATGGCAATTTATACAAGCAAATAAGATTTCTGTATGCACACAAAAATGTCAAATTCGAAAATAAGTATGAAGAAATTATTCAAAGTGTTGTAAGTGACCACAATAAAATATTTCTATGCCTGGTCTCTGTATTTTAAAGGTAAAATGATGTAAATTAGAACTGAGGACAAAAAGAACAATAAAGATTCAGAAATTCTTTTGTCATCAAAAAAAAAGTTAGAAAATTGCTAGGTAGGGTTTTAAAAGAGAATAAAAAAAGTGCATAGGGAGAGAGAAAAAAAACCTCTGCAAGAGTGCTTAAGAGGATTCTGTAGTCATGTCACCAGTGAAACACAATCCCATAGAAAGACCAAAGAGTAGAGCTATACAGAAAAACAAAATAACAAAAAAAGATAATAATATCTATATATTCACTGTTAACAGTTATTTCTTTAAGGTCAAAAAATGTTTCCTAGGTCAAAGGTCAAAGAATGTTTAGGTGTTTCCCTAAATTAAAAATTCATTTTGAAGAAAACTATGTCCCCATCCTGTGTTTTACAACTCAGTTTCAGAAGTTCATCTAATTGTAACTTTATCATATCTCATGCATAAAGAAGTGTTCTCAAGATTAGGTCAATCTTTTGCAACTTTTTATATTCAAATTCAATTTTTTAAACACTACCTAGCAGCCAGATAAAAGCTGTTGTGGATCATGTATTCTATAAAGAGCGTGCACCACGACCCAGTTGTATTTCCTAAAAAGATGGGAGCAACATGCAGGACAATAGTCTTGCCAAGAACACACCTTATTTAGCCTATTACTCTAGCTAGTTTATCTGAATTAATGTGAACAGGCAAACCTATATCCCATGTATCTCATTTGAAGATAGGCATGTAAGGTTTTGGGTCTGTTTCCCCAAAGATTTTTGAGTTAATTCACTCTCCAAAGGTAAAATCAGACAACTGGTTTGGAATAGACAGGTAACTTTTAGATGACTTCAAGTTGGAGAAGTACTTTAATAAGACTAACCTATGCTATGCACATTCTAACAACACAGCAGCAAATACAAACAGTTGATGATTCCAGGGCTGATTCGTTCATTTTTTTAAATGAATGTTTAGGAAAAGATTCAAAGCCTTCATTTTTCTGTTGCTAACAAGCAATAAAAGAAAAACATATCAGATTTTGGCAGTAAATGACAATGAAATAATAGCAGTTAGATGAATACTTCGTTTATTAGTAAAAACAAAACAAAAAAGGTAGATACTAAACAGTCTTTGTGAAAAAATAAAATGAACCCTGGTGCAAGCGCTTTGAAATGGTTTTCTGTGCTTATACACACTCTGTAGATTGCAATTCATATAGTTACAGCTGAACTGATTTTAAAAGAACTAACATAAGTCTTAGGGGGAATGTAGCAAAGTCAGTATTAGGTCTAGACCCTGATGTTGTGCATAAATTTATAGTGCACACTGCTTCTCACTTTGCAAACCAGAAACCTAAGCAAGTGAAAAGCAACTATTCTAATGTATTCCTTCAAATTTCAGGTTAAAATTCAGGAACTCCCAGAATAGTTAGGTGAATAAATAAAAATCAGAAATGAGGACATATTTTTGTCTGGGTTTACCCAGGAGTTAGTTTTGTGCATATAGGAAAAAAAAATATAAGGGGAAGTGGTGCAAAGAACATATTGTTTCTTTCAGATAAGAAATGTTTTATGAATTCCTATGAAGTGTAGGAAAATGCATAATGAAAAATTACGCCATCAATAATGTAAAATGGAAGGAGAGAAATGGAACGAGTTAGGCCTGCAGCATTTTATTTATGCAAAAAAGCTCTTCTATAACCTTGTCCCAATAAACAAGGAAAAAATGTTTAAAACTTCTTTTTTTTTAATAAATCTTTGTGATTTTGCCATACTGGTGATATAGCATAGGTGGTAATTAGTAAATGGTAATGATGTCATGTTTTTAAAAGCAGCATATATGAAAGATCTACCTTGACAGTGCTTAATTCCACAGGGGAGAGGAGAAAAAAAAGAAAGTATTACTCTTTCCATCATAAGGCTTCGTATTGGTAGAAACACAGCACGATCCCTTATCCTTACTTATCACTAGAGGTAATGCTGCTTGCACAGGTAACATATCTTTTATGCTTAAAGGTGCAAGCAGTACAAATAATTACCTTAGTTTCATGTATGAACCTGCCTGCAAAATTCTGCTTGATAGATGTGCCAGAAAAAAGGACTAGAGTAAAAATATCACATGCCCAACTTTCCAATAATATATTATATTCTAACAGCTAATAGAGTAACACTAATACTATGTGTGGGATCTGGTAACAAAGATTTTCTTGGCTTTCCCTGAAGTTAACAGTCAGAAAATGTCAATAGTTCAAACGGAAGATCTCTATAGTCATATATATACTGCACTTTGAGAGTTACTTTCTGTGTGCAGGAGTGGGGAGTGAGGCAGTCCATACTCTGGATTGGCCTCCAGAGATCAGTGGAAGTGGATAGAAGCTGCTGAAGGGTTTTTTTGTTTGTTTTTTGGCTGGTTTTGCCTCCTGTAAAGCATGGGAGTGATCTCTGTGCGCTTAGGAAGATTCTTTGTGTCCTTCAGCATTGCTAGGCTGAGGTCAGGGGGTTGTGTCTAATGTTTCTAACAAGCACTCTGCGTTGGATCCCCTGGCAGGGGATGAAAGGCATTTTTAAGTTCAACTGAGCATTATTTTATGAATTTAGCCTCTGTAGAAATAAAGAGACTAGATTTCAGGTATTTCCTAATAAATGAGAGATGAATGGGAAGGTGCTCCTGATTTAACTGAATTGCTATCGGTATACATAAAGGAAGAAAACATCATTGCTTGTAAGTGTGATGGTGTTATTAAAAATGGTTGGTCTGGGTGATATCTCCAGTTAAGTGCCTGAGGACAAAAAAAAAAAATCTATCACTGTTCTAGTGCTTGTGTTTAATGCAAAATTATATCTTTGGCTGGAAAAGAGCCCTTTGTCTGACACACAGCAGTGCTTTTGTTTATCATGTTTATTAAGGTTTACCAGGAAAGGTGGCTAATGTGGGGTGATAAGAGCATTACTAATTTTCTTTGACAAATGGCTCTCAGATATTTTCCATTGTGAACTGTATATTAAACTGCAATTCCTTTCATGAATTTCCTTTCTTTACAGCTGTGCAATACTGATTCCACACCTATCATATAGCAATTTCAGTGTTCACACAGCGAAGCAGTATAAAGACTGTGTTAAGAAAAACAAGATTATAATAAATATATACAAAGCTAAATATTTTTGCAGCCATGATTCTTTAAATAAGCCACAGCAGTATGAAGTTCAGAGTAATTCAAAAGCTAAAGACTTCTAATACTAGTGTAGTTTTTGATTGACCTGGATTCCAAGATATACCATTATTACTGATAGTGATTTCAGCTAAACTCCAGGAAAGCTGCAGGATCTGCCTTTCAGCAAAAGAGAAAGGTGAGACCAACGCAGGCTTCTGTCCTTTTCCTGCTGACAGCAAGTTGCTGAAGAAAGGACAAGTAAATGGTGAGATGGGACTTTGTTTAGAGAAACTGTTTCCTGTCACTCTCATGAAGAATGTCAGAAAGGGGCTACTTGAAAATAGCTTTCATTTTCAACAACAACAACAAAATATCATAAGCATTTCTAGCACAGGTAATTAGTTTAGTAGAAAATCTGCAAAACCTGAAAAATACTCCAGTTTTCTGCAATTGAAACCAAAGCATTTCAGCTGAACAGAACCAGACACTATCATATGTGAAATAAATGAAAACAAAAATCTTTAAGAGTGTGGCTGAAATGATGCTTTTTCAATCTTCACTGGAAAAAAAAAAAGTCAAAATAGAATTTTGCTTTACTGGGCCAATCTGTGAATTTTGTCTAAGGTTTTGCAACATTTTTCAGTGATCCATTTAACCCATCAGTCTGTGGTCATCTCTAACAATTTTGAAGAAATGCAGAGTTCTGCCTCTATACTGTTCTCCCTGAAGTCCAACAATCATCCCATGTACCACTTTCAGCTCGGTTTTGATTACTTTACTTAGAAGAAACAAGTTCTGCATAAGGTAGTACGCCCTTACCCTAAAGCACTGCTTTCTGAGATTAGGTTTTGCATAATACCATGAGCTCTTGGAGATGAGGATCTTTGATGTATTGTTTGGTGATGGAAGAAAGTTTAAGAAGAGCAAGTCTGTTATGAGCCTGATTTATCCATATATTGTTTAACAGTCATTTCTGTAACATCAGGATATACAGATGACATTAAGAGTGTCTGTAAGGGAGGTGTGCCTGTGTTACAAAGTGTAAAATATTTTTACCTGGTAGGAGAATAAAGTTCTTTCCCTCTGCTTCAGAAAGTGAAGTCACTGAGATGGTTCCAGAGGCTGCCAGAGCTGTGTCTTATCTCCGATAGGAAACTATCTTCTCATTCTTTACTAGTCCTACTGTTATCACCATGGCAGAAACTCCCTTCTGTTTCTGCTGCAGACAGAACTGAAAACTGTCCTGGGTTAGTGTTTCCTGCTAAGAACTTCAACTCTAGATCAAAGTGTTTTCTGATAAAGGAAGCAATAATCCATGGATTTGGGACAGACTATAGGAGTCTTTGAGATGGAAAATGCTCTGTTGAGTTATTCTCGCTAATTCAAGACAAAATTGTCACCAGCTGATAGAGACTGAAATGGTCTAACATGGCCCGTATATATATTCCTGACAAAGTCTGTGAAATCCTTCTCTGCCTGTGATTTGTTTCCTTCTCTCCAGCAAACTCAAGTATTTTTGTACAATTTTATGTTTTTCATTTAAGGATTCAGTATCTTTTAACAGTCAATACACTCGTTCCTTTATTTTTGAGCACTTAACCCCTGTACGTTTTTATATCCCTGTAACTTCTCCAGTTTTTCTGCATTTCTCTTCAATATCTTTTCATTTTTATTACAAGGAGAATAGGATTGTTGTTTTGGCTGGAATAGAAAGTTTCAGTGGATGTCCTGTCTTTTGTTTTAATGTAAGTGTAAAGGTTATCTTAATTCGCAACAACTTTAAATGTTTCTTTTCTGCTTTGTGTTATTTACAATTCAGGAACTGTATTGAAAATATCAAAATATTGAATGCAGGCCACTGAACAGAACTGAATATTTAACAGTTTTCAGGAAGGCCCAGATTTGGAGAGATTTGAATGAGAAAGTGAAGGAAGGCCCCACACATCGTTACAGTCACCTTGTAAATCTTTGATCTTCCTGCATATATAATTACGGTATCAAAACTGAAGGCAAAACAAGGGGAAAATGAGGTTGCAGAGGAGCACCCAAAATGAAAACAAAAGTGGGAACATGAGATGTATTGTTGTTGTCTAGAAAAGAACTTAAAGGAAGGCCAGATTAACCCTAAGGTATACGAGTTCTAATGTTATAGAAAAAAAAAAAAAAAAAGAAACAGAGGGCTGTGAAAGAGCTTGTATACAAAGGAAAAGAGTTTAGGAGCAATGTTAAGATAGCATGCATGAATTCTCAGTGTGTGATATTGTGCGAACAGTCCAAGTGGGCAAGAAAACAACAAATCGGAAGGGATTATTGTGAAAGGAGATAGAGCTCAGAGGAGACAGACAGGGAGGAAAAGGGAGAAGGTATATGCTTATGGGTGAAATGGGAGGGTTTGACAGCACTTGAATAGATAATTCAGAAATTACATAGAGTTATTTAAAAGAGGAACATCATTGTAGGCTTGTTTTGCTATTACGCAGTGCAGAAATTCACAGGTTCAAAGTTATTGCAGGTTCAAAGTTATTGCACAAATTGCAAACCAATGAAGTACAGATACTTGGAAAGAGTAGTGGAGAGCACCACAACAATTTAACTCAATATATAAAATAAGGAGAGCTAGAAGGCTATTTATCTATTCCTACCTCTTCTCACTATTGGTTATTATATACTCTAATGATAGGATTGCCACACTTAGCTGCAGGTGTCTAAGAGTCTTGCTCCTCACGAAGCTGAAGTGCAGGTGCTGACTTACTGAATGCCTCAGTTCCCATAGACCTCTGTAGAGATGGAGGACACAACACATGAGAAGTCCTCCTTTCACAAAATCATTCAGTCACTTGGAAAAAAAATATAAAAGATTACACAGATAGACATCACAAGTTTCTTCGTCTTTAGTGAGAGGAAGCAGAGAAGATAAAATGAAACTTCTTCGGAGGAATTTGAGAGTTACAGAAGTAAAACATGAATGTACTACTAAGAAGGAAAAATGAAGCATTCTTCACTGGAAGACTGACTTTTCTGCAATCTGAATAGAATTCTTAATAAAAGTGTGATGGAGAAGGTAAGGGAGGAGAGGAGGAATAGCATTTGGGGCTGCTGGAAAATAAAATCCAGCACCAGCCCACTTCTGCATGCAACACACTTTTGCGTGCTTTGGAGGGTCAGTGTCATCTCCTGAGCTCCTGCTCCTCTCAGCTGTTGGGGGTAAGCAACACATCACTTTTTCAAGCTCCTTAAATTAAGAACATTTTGAAATATGGTGGATGGACACAAACTTGACTAGTTAACTAATATGCAGCCTCAAGGAAATACAACTTTCCTTTGGCTACTTTACAGCTGAATCTGTATTTGTGAGGTTGGTATAGATCTGGGAGGGAGTGGCTTCTTAGGAAAAGCAGTAAGAACTGGCGAGGATGTAATGAAATTCCTACAACACACCCTTCCAGATGCAGCAATTAGCAGTTATCAAAGCATTTCTAGCAATAGTACTGGAGGTTTGTTTAAAGGATTCTTTTTTTTTCTTGGTTTAACTACTTTTTGCACACAGTTTTTGCCTTTGGTGTTTAAATGTCTTGTGGCAATGGTTGCATGGCTTAATTATACACTGTAAAAGTATCACCTTTTGCTTGGTTTAAGCCTGCTACCTGCTTATGTCCTCTGGAGCCCCTGTAAATATTTCACTATGAGAAACAGTGAATGGACGTTTCCTGTTCACTGTTCACCCACTACATGAATAATTTGTGATTTTATAGATCTCTTTTTTTTTCTATATGAAGAGTCTTAATCTATCAACAGAAGTTGTTCCATTTTTTTGATCTCACTACTCGTCTTCATTTCTATTCTTTATAGTTCCCTACATGTTCTTAGTGATAAGGCAGACCGAAATGTACTTTATACACTCAGAATGGCAAACTATTGAGTCGCAGTGTTGCCTGACAACATTTTCCATTTTGAATTTGCTCATTTCTTAATGACTCCAAACATTTGATTTGCTATTTTCACTGCTATTGAGTACTGAGTTATTATTTTCATAGAACTATCCACTATAATTGCCAACTTTTTTTCCCGAAGGTAATCCATACTACAGAAACTGAGTGTGTTTATCTATAAACACATTTTTCCCCAAAATATATTCCTATTCATTAATGAACGCAGAATTTAATCTGTCATTTTGTTACATTTTATTTATTTGATCAGTAGCTCAAATAGTCCAAGTCTTTGAACCAATATATTCTGATGAAAACAACACTCGAATTACTTAAAGATATATATGTTACTGTTACTGAAACTGCCTATACCCTTTCTACCTAGTACATCCTCTGGCAATGACATACCTCTTAGTTGAAAAGAATCCAAGGGAAAAAAAGGTGGAGAGAATATGTATGTTTAAGGTTGCCATGGCTTCTCTTCATAGAAAAATCTATTTGTGGATTCCAAGCTGGCATAAAGATAATCCGCCAGTGATTGTGACCTTGGAGCTGTCACTACTGAAAAGGACAGATTACTTCTTACATTAGAACCGTCCATACAGGGTGTCTGACGTGTATTTTTTGACAGAATTCAAGTGCAAGAAATCATATATAACTTCTTAAGACTTTTGATGATCAATTTTACAGAAGGAATTGTATTGTTAGTTTGAAGTCCTCTGAAAACTTAGGTTTAATAGCAGTGCATATCTTTAATGAAATTACCCAATTGCTTATCAGCATACTGGAATTATAACAGAAAAAAAATGCTAAATATTGCATTTTTAGGAAGATACCCTTTCTGTGTTGAATCTCACACTAAGAGGTGTGTTTTCTGATTTAAAGCATTATGAAAATGGATTAACCTAATCCACCCAAACATATTCTTAGAGTGGTCCAATGCAGTAGAATGTACCCTTGTTCTAGAGCTGTTCTGAACATATTTACAGACTGGAAAATCACCTTCAAATGCCACTGTGATTAGACATATAGAAATTTTTTAAGAGTAAATATTCTGACCTGGTTAGCAAGTCATGAATCTCACCTACCTGCTGGTAACTCTACTGACTTTAGTGATCATAACAGAGTTTGGTGTGACTAGCCTTCTTGGATCCCATCCCATGGGATCTTTAGATCTTGGCTCCCATCTAATATGGATCTTATATTGGAGACAATACTCTTCAACAGCTATTCTAGACTATACAGCATATTAAAATACACTCCAAGATATCACATTTTCAGTCAAAATAAATAAGTGAATATAGAAAGGAAGAGTGTAATCATCACTGCAGAAAGAGGCAAAGATGTCAAAGAATTAAGTACTCTACAAATGCCCCTCCCTTCTTTTTTCATCCAGTCACAAATCTGAATTTTGAGAATTATTTGAGGCACATTTATGGGAAAGAGTGAACTTACTAGAAACATTAAGTTTAATATCACCAACTACTGAATTTGGATATACTTGAGCCTGTATCAGTGATGAATTTTAAGCAAGATAAAGACAAATAGAGGAGACTTAGAAAGGTTTTTAACACTTTTTAAATCTCAGTAATGTGTAGATTTTTCACTCTTATGTCTACACAAAGCTCAGATGAAATTGAAGAAGCACGCTTAGAAAGAACTGGACAGAAAGTATCAAATGTTCTGATATTTTTGAGAAATGAGATAAATGAAAGAAGCAATAGAAGTTAGAGATGGCTAGTAAAACTCCTAAATGTAAGGGCAAGTAAGGAACCAGTCACTTGGCTATAAGCTCAGAGTGGCAGGCACTTTTATAAATAAAATACTGATATACCAGTATCTAAACCTTTTGGAGCTGTTAAATATTTCTTAAGATAATAGTAGTTCTTGGAAATATGAAACTGAGTAACACTTGCCATGAATTTATGTAAAGGAGATCTCAGAAGCCCAGAATCTTAAGACAGACAAGAGATACTAGATTACACAGCCTCTGAAAGGACTGGTCTTAATATTTTGCCCAAATGATAAACATCAGAAAGTGCAGCTAGTGCACAATGCCTACCGATATCTGTCCTGATGCTTTTGGCAGCATGACCCACAAGAATAATGCAGCTGTCCTCTAAGGACTGGCTCTTTTTCCTTAACTCCCTCTTGGTGATATATTTCTCCTGATATATTTCTTAGTTATGTGTTAGCATATAGATATATTTTCACTAGTAGTCTTTATGCATTTGATAGCTGCAATAGGCATGGAGAAATTTCTGTTTGGTGGGGTTTGGTTTCAGTCTGGTTTCCTGGGGAATTAGAGTATATGATTAACAGTTTTTCTGCTCTTTCCTCACATATCTTTATATTACAATTGCAACTGAGTGCAACAGTTATTTCAGATAAACTGAGCTCTTAAAATTTCCCTGAAAATAGAGGAGTGAAGAGAGAGACCTTCAGTGCTGGAAAATCTGCAGTGAGAAGCCAACCCTTATTAGATATCAGAGACTCTACACAAAAAACATGAATGTACGACAGTTTCATAAATCCTTTTCCCATGTAACCACCCACATATATTTTAAATATATTACTGAATGTATTGCTTACATCTTGATCAAAAACTATATATGAGTTCTGTATATATATGATACATATATATACACACACATATATATATTTCTGTACTCAGCGCTGGTGAGGCTGCGCCTCAAATGTCGTGTTCAGTTTTGGGACCCTCACTACGAGAAAGCCATTGAGGAGCATGTCCAAACAAGAACAACGAAGCTGGTGAAGGAGCTGGATCACAGACCTTATAAGGAGCAGCTGAGGGAGCTGGGGTTGTTTAGTCTGAAGAGCAGACTCAGGGGAAACCCTATTGCTCTCTACAAATACCTGAAAGGATGTTGAAGTGAGTTGGGATCGGTCTTTTCTCTAGAATAACTACAGACAGAAAAAGAGGAAATGGCCTCAAGTTGCACCAGGGGAGGTTCAGGTTTGGAAGAATTTGACATTTGGAAGAATTTCTACACGGAAAGAGCAGTCAAGCATTGGAACAAGTTGCCCAGGGAAGTGATGGAGTAGTCACCATTCCAGGCAGTGTTCAAAAAAAAAATGTGTAAATGGTTTAACAGGCATGGTGTTGAAGGGTTTATAGTTGCACTTGGTGATCTTGAAGGTCTTTTTCAACCATTATGATTCTATGATTTAATGATTCTATATGAATTCTGTGGAATTTTTGTACTGAAAGAAAAATTTTTAAAAAGAAATTATGGGGGCAGTATAACAAAATGCCTACTTTTATTTTGAACATTTTAACAAAAATCAACCAAAACAGTATTGCAGTAGGACATTATGACAATGCTGAGATGACATAATATCTCCCTCAGTATAAATTATGCATGCACATGCATATAAATTATGCATGCACATGCATATAACACATGCTTCTAATAAGAGCAATGTATGTCAGTGTATGCACGTAGTCTCCCAGAGCTGAAAGTAATGTGTTCAAAAAAACAGACAAAAAATAGCTCAGTGAGAATTCCACAAGTTTTTACATAGTACATTAGCTATATATTTTTTGAACATGCTGTTGAATTGCTGCTGAAAACAAAGTGACAGATTAAATTTCTCCAGATTTGTGAAATTCATTTGTGTCTATCTGAATGTGCTTCAGTGTCTTTTGTCAGATTGGTTGGCTTTTAGAAGTGAAACTGGAAGGGTGGTGAACTTTTAAGGTACTGTCACACAGATACTCTATTGTTGAGCCTCACTGAAATCTTCTCTGAAAGGATATGAAATACGTACGTATAATGTATATACATACATTATATGTAATATAATATATTTATTTATGTTTCTTCTCTGCAACTAAGGATCGTTTTCCCAGTAGAAATCAATGAATTTGCTCCATTCACCCGAAGGGAGATGGAGAAAATTTTCATAGAATCATAGAACCCTTAAGGTTGGAAGGGACCTCTAAAGGTCATCTAGAACAACCACCCTGCACACACAGGGTCACCTAGAGCACGTGGCACAGGACTGCGTCCAAGTGGGTTTTGAAGTTCTCCGGAGAAGGAGACTCCACAACCTCTCCGGGCAGCCTGTTCCAGTGCTCTGTCACCCTCACTCTTAAGAAATTTTTCCTTAAGTTCCTGTGGAACTTTTTATGTTTCAGTTTCTGACTGTTTCCTCTAGTTCTGTTGGTGGCCACCACTAAAAAGAGGCCAGCACCATCTTCCTCACTCCCTCCCTTGAGGTGCTTATAGACACTGATCAGATCCCCTCGCAGCCTTCTCTTCTCCAGGCTGAACAGGCCCAGCTCTCTCAGTCTTTCCTCACAGGGCAGATGTTCCAGGCCCCTGATCATCCTTGTAGCCCTGTGCTGGACTCTCTCCAGCAGCTCCACATCCCTCTTGTACTGTGGAGCCCAGAACCGGACAATACTCCAGATGTGGCCTCACCAGGGTTGAGTAAAGGGGCAGAATCACCTCCCTCGACCTGCTGGAGACGCTCTTCTTAATGCACCCCAGGATGCCATTGGCCTTCTTGGCCACGAGGGCATACTGCTGCCTCATGGTCAACCTGTTGTCCACCATGATGCCCAGGTCTTTCTCCGCAGAGCTGTTCTCCAGAAGGTGAGTCCCCAGCCTGTACTGGTGTCTGGGGTTATTCCTCCCCAGGTGCAGGACCTTGCACTTGGTCTTGTTGAATTTCATAAGGTTTTTCACCGCCCAGTTGTCCAGTCTATCCAGGTCCCTCTGGATGGCAGCACAGCCCTCTGGGGTATCAGCTACTCCTCCCAGTTTTGTATCATCAGCAAACTTGCTGAGGCAGCACTCTGTGCCTTCATCCAGGTCATTGATAAATAAATTGAACAGAACTGAACCAAGGACTGAGCCCTGGGGGACACCGCTAGCTACAGGCCTCCAACTAGACTCTGCACCGCTGATCACCACCCTCTGAGCTCTACTGTCTGGCCAATTCCTAATTCACCCCACTGTCCACTCATCTATCCCACACTTCTGGAGCTTGCCCAGGAGGATGTTGTGAGGGATGGTGTCAAAAGCCTTGGTGAAGTCAAGATAGACGACATCCACCGCTCTCCCCTCATCTATCCAGCTGGTCATTCCATCATAGAAGGCTATCAGGTTAGTCAAGCATGACTTCCCCTTGGTGAATCCATGCTGACTACTCTTGAGCACCTTCTTGTCCTCCATGTGCCTGGAGACAACAGCCAGTATGAGCCGTTCTATCACTTTTCCAGGGATGGAGGTGAGCCTCACTGGCCTGTAGTTGTCTGGGTCCTCCTTCTCGCCTCTTTTGAGGACTTGCGTGACATTGGCCGCTTTCTTCCAGTCCCCCGGCACCTCCCCCATTCTCTAGGATCTTTCAAAGACGACGGAGAGCGGCTTAGCTATGACATCTGCCAGCTCCCGCAGCACTCTGGGGTGCATCCCATCAGGGCCCATGGATTTGTGGGTATCAAGTTTCCTTAGGTTCTCTCTGACCCAATCTTCCTCTACCCAGGCCAAGTCTTCCTCTCTCCAGGCTTCTTCTCTTGTCCCTAGGGCCTAGGACTCTAAAGGGCTGCCCTTGGTAAGCACCAAAGCTTAGAAGGCGTTCAGCAACTCTGCTTTTTCTGTGTTATTTGTAACCAGGGTGCCCATCCCGTTCACCAGCGGACCCACGTTTTCCCTGATCTTCCTTTTGCTGTTAATATATCTGAAGAAGTTTTTCTTGGTGTTTTTACTATCCCTTGCCAGATTGTGTTCCAAACGTACCTTAGCTTTCCTTGTCGCACCTCTGCATTCCCTGACTATGTTCCTGTATTTCTGCCAGGGGGCCTGTCCTTTTTTCCACATTCTGTACACCGTTGCCTTCTGCTTGAGCACTGCCACAAGCTCCTTGCTCATCCACGCAGGTCTCCTGCCCTCTCTGCCTGACTTCTTACTCACAGGGTCTTTACTAACTAAAGACTGACTTCCTCCATGAAGCTGAAGGTGTTCATCGTTTGACCTTATCTCAGCTTAGGTTTACATTTTATCTTAATTTTAAGTTTACCTTCTCCCTGCTACTCTTTAAGCCAATTCAGTCCTTTAACATTCTACAAGGTTTGGCTCAACATGGCTGCAGAATTGATTCCTTTTTTTTTCTATTGAAAATGCAAAACTCATGTTAAGAACAAAACCATCAAGTCATGGCAACCAATAGAAAGGCAAAACCACACTGCGTTTAAAAATATTCCTGGCAGGATATTTCTGGTGTTGACACATTACCAAAAAGGCTTATAATGTTTTAAAGCTTTCAGAGTGAGCATCTGATGCCAGGCAGATTCCTGGGACTGCTCTTCCCTTTCCGGTGTAATTCAGAGGCAAGTGAAGCATTGCTCAAAAGGCTTTCAGTTCACTGTTTTATTAATTGCTTTTTTCTAGCCAACTTCAATTCATGGAATACAAGGGCCCCTTTCTGAACAATGATGTCACATATTTTATCCTCTCAAATTGTTTAGCAAATTCCTTATTCTGTCATAAGTTTTTCATTTTGTCCCTGACATTTCACCCACTATATTATGGGCATCATCTGAGGATTTAAATCCAAAAGCTGTTATTGTAGCTCCAAAGCTTCAAATCAAAATTGAAAGACGTAGTTCAGCTGTTCTTCTCTAAATATGCAGCAATTACAAAGAAATAAGGGTCAGCAGAGAATCCCAGAGAGCACTGCAATAACCTGCGTTCACTATATTTAACTAGAGACATGAAAGCTACTTAGTTTCAAGGAAGCATTTAAGTATTACAAATGATGAATTTACAAATTCATGAATTATTGATGAAACAGAAAGCTCCCTGGAATCTGAGTAACTTTTATTTGAACATATTTCTCCTTACTTATGTACAGGCATCTTAACAACATTTTTCAATTTCACTTTTGGGTTTTGAATGTACAACTAGAGTTTTGCATTTATAAGCATCTGGTGAATTTGCATTACAGGTATGTTTTGTGCCAGAGGCTGTGAGTTTGTTGTCATCACAGTCTAATACCCTGCAGCTGATAAACACATTCAGATTCCCTCTATCCTTCCAGCTCTGCTCGGAAAGGTGGCTATGTGGTTGGGGAGCTGGCTTAGGAGTGTAGCTGACATGGGGCTCAGGCAGGTGGGGTAAGCATCACTGGGGAAGGGGAAGTGTGTAGCTAATTGTCAGTTTGACTTAGAGTCCTCTGTGCCGGTCCTGAAAGATTTCTGTGGAAATTCCCATCTACAGTGTTCAAACTGAGACAGTTGATACATTTAGCTCAGATACTGATGATGCAGTTGCCAAAGTGGCAGCCCTAATTAGCAAGTATCTATGAATGCTGAGAACATTCCAAAGAAAAAAAAATAGCCTCTTTGTAATACAGATTGCAATATAAATTGTGTTCAACTCTCTCTGGAAAGACAGTCATGCCAAAAAAATATTTTTCATAATCAAACAGTAGACTTTTTCCCCCAAGTCTAAATTCTACCAGCATGAGCACCACAGACATAAATTTTACTGGAGAATCTCAGTATATTGAGTGTCTTATTGAATGTCATTTTCAGAGTGGTTTGGGGCCAAGATCTACTCTTGAGTAACTTCATGCATATGCCAGCTCGTGTAGATTCGAGGTCATATCCCTTATGTACAGAGGATGTTCATTTTTGTGGTTCAGTGATAGGGCTGTGATATGTGAACTAAAATGGCCCTGGGAATGTTGTAGTGCGGGGAAAACTCTCCTGATCAGGACCAACACATACTGATTGGTGCTGATGAAAGATCACTTTTCCTTGTTGGGTTTCCATGAAAGAAGTATCCTTCTTCTAATGAGAGAGTGACTCCTGAAAAAAAAAAATTAATTATTCTTGAAAACATATTTAGACAAAAGGAAAAAGACCTGTGATGGGGAAAAATGAAATACGAAGTGGAAAGGTCTCTCATTTTCTTCAGTTACTTGAAAATTATCTCTTAAAATTGCAAAAACTTATGACAATTATTAGTTTCATTACCGTTACTGTTACAAGAAGCCATTTGGGTCAACCTGCCTACAGCACATAAACATGAGCCTTGACTCACCTCTGGACAGCATGACAGGCCTAGTGATCTTAGATTTTATTCTGACATAATATAATCTGTGGTTAAACCAAAGCAGGCAAGAGAAAAGGCAAGTCAAAGAGATTTTCTCCCGTCTTGTATTTCAATTATTCAAGATTTCAGGCACATGTACTCGCAATAAGTAGACTTCTCTAGTCCAATTTTCTACCCTTTCTCTTCATCTCAGATCATGTAGCAATGTCTGCTTTCCCAAATATCCCTTAGAGCTTTTGTCTTTAAAATGAATGACCTAACTCTCTGGTAAGAATTTGCACATGGTAATTAGGTAGACCAGGCGCTGTATGTCCTGTTTATTTCTCTAGATAGATGAAAGGCAGTCAAATATTTTTTTCCTTTTAGTGCTAACTGCCACAAAGTTACTATAATTGCCAACATGTGAGCATCACATGAGTAGAAATAAATTGAATTCTTAACTTTTTCTGTTTTCAGCACCATTTCAGGCTGCAGTACCATCCCAAAATTAATATTTGAGAAAGTCCAAAAGACTCAGTATCTATCTTTTGCCTTGTCTTTACATTCTTCTGCAGAGGATATTATTTCTTCATAAGGTGTTTCTCCTTTTTTTTTCTTTTTTTTTCTTTTTTTTTTCTGATCAAATTAGCAGCAAGGATTGGCACTGTTGGTTAGTATTTTCACTTTTCCAGGAGAGAAGGAAGTTGAGGTAAAGAAGCCAAGACATACCAACATAGGCAACAGTGGTTTTGCACCCTTTCACACTTATGATCATTACTACTTTATAAACCACGTGCCACCTTAGTATCTGCTAATCAGAAGGAACTTGACTGCCCAAAACCTCATGGAGCCCTAAGACATAAATGAGTGAGCAAGCCAAGGAATTGAGTTGCTTTCCTCACCTTGGTCCCACTGGGTGGCTCTGAGATATCCTTACTAAAAGGAGTGCTAAGCTATAAAGTCCAGCCCTAATCCAACCACAAAATGCTATCTGTTTGCAAGTGTTATCCCACTGCCTGTGATCCCTTTCATGGGCCCGTAACAAAACTGTTTTAAAAAGGATGTTATGGAGAACATCTCTTTCGTGCAGAGAAATAGCTATAATGCTACAACCTCCCTGACTCTAGGAAGCGATTTTTTTTTTTGGAAACATAAAGACAAAAAAAAGCTGTTTTTCTGCAGCTGATTTCACATTCTAGTTTTAACTTGAGGCTTAGCATGAGTTTCAGTGAACTTAGTTTCAGTGAACACTTGCTGTAAAAGGTGAATGGCTTCTGTATTAAATCTCAAAGTACTCACTCCCTTGGGTCTTTTCATCATCACTGGTGAATGCCTTGGTAAAATTTCCCAATTTCCTCTTGCATTTCATATTTCAGCTAGCACGTGATGTATTTCTCCCACCAGGGTAGCCTGGGAATTGGATGGCTTCCTAAGCCATGAAAGGAGACCAAAGTTTTTGACCATTTGTTTTGTAGCTCCTTGGTCCATCCTTTCCAACAATGAGAGAAAAATGATACCCATTTTTTGGTGAGACGATTAGTATGTAGAAAAAAATGACAGATGAGGAAGGAGCCAGACAGCTGTCCTGTAGAGCATAACAGGAGTTATTTTCCTTTATAGGGCAGGATAATGAAAGGAGATGAGAGATGCTGCAAGAAGAACAAAATGCTAATTGGGAGTCTCATCTATGTGGCCCTAAGGCTCTATGTGGCTCTAAGGGCAGAGCGCTAAATTTGGCTGCTATCTGCAGAGCACCTGTTTACCATTTCCACCCCACGGCGACCTGACCATCTACAAGTCTCAGTGGTCTCAGCACTGGGTTAAACAGTTTGTAGAGCCATGCCAGCCGTTCTGCAAAGTTAACCGCAAGCTGCAGAGCATATGTGGGAAAGGGATGACAGGCAAGGTCCCTGGCACGATACATTACCTGAAAAGAATTGTGCCTGTCCTGTTCCACATTTTTGGATTATTTACTCTGCTTTTAGCAAAAGAACTAAACTTACAGCATAATGGCATATTTTCAAGTAGGTATGAATTTAACCTGCATTTCCTGAAAGCAGCATGCAAACAAAGATAATGTTTCTTTTATAGTGTACATTTTTTCAAAACTTACCACAAAACTAGATTCAGACTTCATTGTTATGACTATTGTTGCAAAATATTGTTCTCCAAATATTTTATGGTCCCTAAGTTCACTGTTATTAATCTTGCAGCTTTCATCTTCAAGAAATAGAGGAAAACCTTCAGAATTTAGCAGCAGTCATCCGAGCCTTTGCTCTTTCTGAGACTTTTCACTTGCAAGTAAAAAACTCATGATGAGTTTTTGAGAAATGATGATGATTAGCTGGTTATTATTTGGAAAGCTTTCTGAAAATTCCCACTCTTTAATCAAAGCCTCTAATCCATTCATGTTAAACTCACACAATTAGTGTGTATGACTCTTCCAAAACATTTCCAAAGGAAATTAAAAAAGGAAAAAAAAAGCCTCTAATATTTGAAGAAAGTATGACTGATCCAAGCACCTGCAAATAGATTCAATTTTCTTTGCCTTTTTCAAGGCAGCCTAGTGGCTATTGCTTGAGGGTGACTATCATTCTGTTAATTTTAGAGTAAAACAAAATCTATCAGGTCATCTACTGACCAAGGCAGACCTAGGCAGTAACCTTTAGGTGAGTGTATAATGCAACCAAATGCAGCCCTAAAGGACTTAAAAAATAATAATAAAACAAGTAAAATGTAGAAATAGATTAAGAAGTCGAGTATGATACAGGAGGCAATGGCGAAGACTCAGCAGATTGAAGCAATGGATTTTAAGGCTTCCTGTTTCTTATAAAGGCATTCTATAGAGTGTAACTATAATTTGACATTCCCATAGCCCAATTATGAAACTGAATTTAATAATTTTCTATTAAATCCGTGTAATTCAGAGGAGATATATAACTTAAGTGTTTCTATAGGGTAGTTTTAAAAACTGGTAGGTTAAGTGCAACCAAGCCAATAGACTAGACAGCAGACATACTATTAAACTGTTTTGGTTCATGACAGCTAACATTGTTCCAGATGAAGCCGAGGCCTGATTTAAAAAATAACATGTGTTGAGAACAAGGAGGAATTTGCATGTGGATATGGGGTTTGGGTAGGTTTTAATTTGATGGACTTTGATGGGCAAAGTTGTCACTTTGGTCAGAAAGTAGTCCCTGGACAATTTATTAATTAAAGTTGTTATCGTATGTTAGAACTATTCATTCATAGGTGTATGCAGAGAATCAGAATATGTTTTACAGTGTTGGGGATTAAATCAATATTATGTTTAACCAAGATTATTTCTTAAGCAAAACCATGACAGCTTCTGGCCTCATTCATTCTTTAGTCTAACATTATCTTATTTATCCCTTTGTCTTTCATGCCTTTGCAAGATGATTCCCATGCAATGTTTCTAGAGAGAAATGAAATTGCACAGTGTCAACTCAGTCTGGAATGATGCATTTCCAGGCATTCAAAGTTACAATTCTTTTTATTAAATGAACATTTTACACTGAGAAACAACTATTTATTCCATAATGTTTGCTTAATTTCTGTTTTCATCATATGAAGAGGAATTCTGTACTTCCATTTATGTTATAAAGTGCTCTGATTTTTCATAATTAAGAGCTTTGTTTGCCAAATCATTGATGTTTGTACAGCACAGCAGACACATGGAAGATGCTCATAGAGAATGCAACTGCAGGTGGTGGATGTTAGCCCAAAGTGTAGCTCGCAGCAAAATCCAAGGTTATGTATTGGGGCTTCCCTGTATAACATATATACATCCCAAGCATCCTTCTCGCATTAGGGAAATCTTTCATTTGAACAACCGCCTGAGAACTATAAACCCATTTCCTGCTTCACTTAACACTATAGTTTTGTTAATCAGGTGTCTGGGATTATCAAATTTGCATGTGGAGCAGGATAATTTCCTTCTGGAACCTGGATGAAAAGTTTGTGCATGGAGTGAAAATGACCTTTCCACAAAAAGAAATAAACCTCGCAATAAAATGTTTTTAGTCTTTCAGTTTTAGGGTTTTGGTTTTCTTTTGCCTATAATCAGGAGAAAGACTGTCCTTATGTACTTTATTTGATTCTTAGTCCTCAAAGAAAAAAACGAAAAGCACCTGCTGCCCTTCTGCACTGTGCTGTTAGAGAGAGCAGATGCTTGCTACAAAGGCTTTGCTTTAGTCTGTGCAAGAACTCCTGAATGAACTGAATTAACTTCTGCTTCTTTCTAATATATGCCAAAATGTATATATTACATTTACAGAAATCTATCTGTGTATAAAGATGGGTTCATTATAGCCAGTGAACAGCATAGTGTTTTCTTACAAGCGTCCTTGAAATATGGAAAAGTCTGCCTACAACTTCATACATTTAACTGAGGGATATTAGTGTTCCCTAGTGTTCCTACAGAAGGGGCACACTGAAAAGTGCATTGGTGATAGAGTCCCACAAATGGGTGCAATCTTCTGAACCGCCCATAACAAAACCCCAGGTCTTTGTGAGGGTGTTGAAGAATGCCTCGACTCTCCTCAAATCTTTTCTGGAACTCCCCTATCCCTTCACTAAATTAAGCGGCTTGGATTGTTCTCCCTGATGTCTCTTTCTTAATATATTTCTTAAGATGTACCTTTCATTACTTGTACTCAAAGATACATTTCTTAAACTCTAATGTATGTGCTTCACAGCACTGATATGTAGTCCTACTCAGTCCTACAGCTGAGGACTGACAGGTCCACATCACAGAGAGACATGTCCTTGAGATGATACACGAGGCTTTGGCAGAGGAAGAAATTGAAAGTGTCTTTACAGATTCCAGATTAATGCTATAAATATTGAAGTATTTTATTTTAGTACATAAATTCATGTTCCCTTTGAGCTTCTGCAATAAAAACTTTTCATTAAAAATGATTATCTGAAATCATGGGTACTAGCTAATTAGTGCTTTTTTTAGTAATTATTCTACTTGTCCAAGTGGCTATTCACAAAAAAATGTGGAAGACATTCTGGCAGGAGGGTCACTTTCAATAACTGAATTTAATGTATTGTGCCTTTAGGTTGGACCTATTTCTTGAGTTGCATAGTTGTAGCTGTGGGAAGCCGCTGTCTTCCCAAATGAGTAGATCAAAAATTCATCTATGATCTATGACATAAGCCATTTCTTACATAGTCTTTTGTTTTAGCTTTCATGTTCGTTTTAGCTTTCATGTAATGTAGAAGAAGAGGAGTAAATAATTCCATAATAATGTTATAAAGAGAAGACTGATTGGGAAAATTGCATCAATATAAAATTAAATATATTTTAAAATCAGCATACGTCTCTCATTTTAGAGTAACAGCTGCTATATAGATCATTTTAAAATTTGCATTTCTTAAAACCATGTTTGAATTTCACTCTACAGGCGCTTTATGCTTCTAGAGTAAACCTTTTTAAGAATCATAATGAACTGCTTGCTGATCATTCTGTGTACAGTTCTAATTTCTATCAGAATGCTGCATACATCTCGCCTGAACTAGGTTAAAACCTGTGGTTTTTTTTTTTTTTTTTTTTTTTTTTTTTTGTGGACCACGTCAGAGAACATAAATACTCTTAATTCTGAATATTCACACTCCTAATTTGTAACACTAACACTGAGGGGCTAATTAATATCATGATTTCTGATGAAAGAGAAATCTTATGATTTCTAATTTGAATACCACACATTCACAAAATAACATGAAATGTAGTATTCTTTGTTGTTTACAGCCATTATCTTTTGACAATTTTAGGAGATTTTTCCTGAGTTTCAGTAATTCTTATTTTTTCAATGATTTTTTTGGTAAGTAAATCTCGAACAAGTATTATATAAACCAAGAACAATATTAAGCTAAAAATGAAATCTGGTGTGCAGGGGACCAAGGAATGTTCCAGATTATTTTCAGGCAAAACTTGTGCAAGAACGGAATTGACCTGTGCTAAGGGTTTTCTCCATGAAAGCTCTTCAGTTTGTAGTAAAGAGTTGTGTTCTTTTTACCAGCATATTATCAGTGCAACCTTCCCTTGGACACTAGTAGCTGTTCTATAGGTCATGTTATCCTTTGTTGTAAAAATGATTCAAACTTGTATCTAATCTTCAGGAGCAATAGATGACCCTGCAAAGGTTTTGGTTCTCCAGTAATGTGGAGAACTGAGAACATACGTACATTGTCATATTTTTAAACTAAATATCCTTTGGCTAGAACAGGATCATAGCAGTAAAAGATGATAATGCAGAAGTGATTAATTCCTGCATTCTTCTATTCTCTCTCTTAAAATCTACTTACACAATTATTGAATTTCAGAGCTTAATGCGTCTTATTATTTTTCTGATTTGGGGAGCACAATGGTCTTTGAAGTGGCTTATTAACTTTTTTTTTTTTTTGCATTTTTTGGTGAAAGTTTAATATTTTCTAAGATCTCTTAGATCAGACAAAATGCACTGAATAGTGAATATTTTTGTTATGCTAAACTATTAGAGAAGTTTCATTTCTTGGAGATGTCATTCTGCACTGAGAGAGTGAGTAGGTGGTACCACAGATATGTTTAATTTGCAGTAAAGATTTTCCGGTTCAATTATTCTGTTATTTTTGTCACACTATCATTTTATAATACATACCTTTTCTGAGATAAAACTCAAAAAGTACTCTTTCTTTCTTTTTTCCTCATTTTACATTGCTGGTTGTTTGTTTAATGCTGCGAGGAAGTAGGGAAAAGTTGCACACTCTAAATTTAAATCAGTTCTGTAGTGATAGTATTCATATGTAATAATTCCTGTATTTTGTACAATTATGCAATTATAAAATGTGTATTGTTCTAACAGAAAGGCTTTTCTAACTGTCCTGAAAAAGATCATTTTTTCCTCTGGAATTCCTATCTCTTTGCATTCAGTTTCTGTAATCAGCTGTTAAAATAATACTTTAAAGAGATGTTTTTCTCGCTGATGATCTATAAAGCATCCCACTTCACCAAATTATTGTTTAATAAGCTTGTCGCAAGGACATAAGTCTCATTAGTCACCATAAAACGGTTTGATATTCGCTGGTGCAGAAAACACAGTTAAGACTTTTACCGTCATATATCAGGATTTAAGGTTGATGATTCTGAAAAATATGATACAGGGCTGCTCTCCTTTAAAGAAAAAAAAATTCATATAAGAAAAAAATAATTCATATAATTCATATTTTTCATTAAATTTGTTTCTGACAAACTAATTTTTATTTCATAGCTCTTTTTCCTTCTTTTCCATTATTACATACAGTTAAGTATTTGATTGAAACCTGAGTTATGTGAGATGTTCCTGAAGTTGTTGGCAATGCTATCCTTCTTTATGCATCATGAATGATCAGCTACACCTATGAAGAATGGTTCATTCTGTCTCAGTGGAGGATTTTGCTTAGTCAATGCTCATTTTCTGGATATATTACAATAAGCAGTGGATTTCACATTCCCATAACATGTGAACCCTAATTAATCCAGCAATAAAAGTTGTGCTTCATCTTCTGAAACTAGCTCGTTATGAAAAATGAAAACAACTCCTTTTCTGGGAAGCGCTCTGTGTGCATGTTAACTTCCGCTCTAATGATGCTTATTCTCTGATTTGTTTAACTTTGTGGGGTTTTTTAAAGTATAAGTTCATGATTTCTAATTTTTCTTCCATCTTAATCTCCATCATTAAGATAGTGTTTTATAACAGCTTCCTCACAGTAAAGATTAGCTTCCACATTAGTACTTATAACCAGTAGCATCATGCAGTGGCCCTCCCAAAAGTCTCTTCCTATGGGCCTGTAAAAGTTCTCCTAAGAGCATGGCATGTGGTGAGGAACTTGCAACAGGCACAGCCCCCTCTTTTTGGAGGCAATCTCATGCCTCGGCTCTTTCACTGAGTTAATGACAAAAGTTAATGACAAAGAGATACGCTTAAGAGAAAGGAAAGGGCACTAGGGGAAAAAAAATACTAGTGAGGGAAATGGAGAGGAAGAACCAGAGAAAGTGGTGAAAGTGGTTCCACAGGCATTTGCCAAGGTATTCTTCTCAAGCCCTGCCATTTTTCCAGTGCCTTTGCCAGGATAGGAGCTTCTTTAATTTCCCCCCTTCTCCTCCTCTGTCAGAGGTTGCTTGCCCCCAGAATATGGAGAAGCTTGATTCAGCATTGCCAGTTAGATGTTGTATTATAGATCACTTTGATCTCCACTTAACTGTTCCTCATTAGAAGAGCATGTTTTGTGTAAGTAGAGATGAGGTTATTCATAAGTAATTCAGTGCCACTGAGAGAATAATCAATTGTAGGAACATTAAATTTTCATTAAACATGTTAAGTGTAACCTGACAGTCAAATGGTCTCCAGTCATGTGGGTATTGTTACGATATTACTTTGAGCAACAGATGAAAGCTGGATTAGGTGGTAAAGAATACTTTGCATTGCTTAAAATAAAGGATAAAAGTAGGATATTTTTCCATTAGCATTCACTCTAGAGGGATTCTTGATTACTTGCAGAGCCATCTGCACTTCTAGGTATACTGCGAGTTCAGAGTGAGCAGTACAAGTGAGATGAGGGCAGATTGGAGCTGTGTAGGCCAAGAAAAATCAGATGAGCTGGTTTTCATGGGATATTACCCATCTTGTCACTCCTGTAGGTCTGAGGACATCACATGCCACAGCCCTTTGCATTCTACTCTCCATAGTGTGTGCAGAGGGGTTGGAGTAGATGTCCCCTAGAGGTCCCTTCCAACCTTAAGCATTCTATGATTCTATGATAACCTTCTATGGATTTCTCCACCTTTCTTGCAATGATTTTAACATGATGTCCCCATCCTCCGGTCCTGTAATATTGACTCTTAACATAAAAATTTCTAGACGATGGCCTCCCCAGTCTCATTCTCATTTGCGCACCCATGTTTTACCTCCTCTCTCCCTGTTGTCCACAACTTCAAGTTTCTGCTAATACACACAGTCACCGAGTTCATAGTCCATACTTCCCTCATAGCTGTTACTCAATCCTCAATTTTCCAAGTATTCCAGCCTTATTTCATGCTTACTTCTACCCTGTACCTTCTACATGTTGACTGTGCTCCAGCTTGCTCTCCTGCTGGTGTGTCTCCTCCCTGTCCTCCTCCTTCCTGATGTACTTTTGCCTGCTTAGATTCCTCAGACTATTGTTCCTCTACTCTACCTCATACTCCCTCCCTGTTCCCAGTTGCCAGATTATCTAGGACTTTTATTTTTGTCACAGGGAAAACTGTAGATAAACTTTTCATGTAAAAAGTTGCACTGCTGCTGTTGGCTGTACATGCTTCGGCAGTAGTGCAGAGTGGAGACCCTCCTCATTTTCTGGAGCCGAGTGGTGTGGAAGGCTACATCTCCCAGATAGAGCTTTTCTGACATAGCACCAACATCATTAAGCCTGTGCTGATTGATGTTTATGGCATTCTCAGAATCTTGCAATTAATCTTTTCAAGATTATGATGTAACAGTTGCATGCAGCGATGCTCTTAATTTGCATGCAAGGTTTCACCCAGCCAGTTCCTGCCTAGGCTGTTTTGCTGCTGTTTATCTACCAAAACTGACTACTTTTCTGAATGGGATGTGTATGTAAGTGACACATATTTCCCTGGTCTCTCTGATAAGCTAGTGTGTAGCATCAATCAGGCACAATATGAGAGGAATCTGAGTTTTATTTTACAGTTGTTGCCAATCTCTTTGATTCTGATACATCTGTTTAAGTACTGAAAATGATGTTAGAAAAGCCTGGAAAAAACTGATCAGCTATATTAGGTTTGACTGCTATCATAGATAACTACCGTAATGCAGCTATGGCACATGAAAGTTTCTTATTATTTACTTGGTCCAGATTTTAAAAGACATTAGTAGTTTATTTTGAGAACAACTCCAAACTAATCTTTGTTCTTGAATTCCATAGGAAAGAAGAGAAATATACACATCCTGCCATTTGTACGCTGACAGGCTGGATAGTTTCTGGTAAAAAGTACTTCATGTTGATCTTGATTCTCCAAAATTAAGCAGAACCTGCTAGTGTCTTAGAGAAGACTCCCTTTGGCTTACAGAGAACTCTTGTGGGAATTACATTAAAGTAAAGATGGCAAAGCAAGTTAGTTTCTGATGCAAAACATCTTGAAATACCTTAGAAACATAAAAAAGGTCGTTTTAAGTACAGCATTGCTGATCAATTCCCATGTCCTGGCCAAAATCCACCTTTAAAAAACATGAAAGCAATTTATTAAATGGTATCTGCATAGCTTATACTCTTATATAGTTATTTTTATAGGACAAAAAGCTTTTATTTGCATGTACAAACCAGATCCAGAGATTAACTGTCAATTGACATACTATTAAGCCAATTGTTCTGAAGAATGCGGGCTGGACTAGTATCCCTATAAGACTGTTTAAACCTATTCATCAAGCTGTGTCTCCTTGAGAAATTTCAGAGTCCTGGGAAACCCTATAATCTTTTTCCATAATCAGATTTTTCCAGTGAGCTGAAAACCTTGAGTTTCCTGGGACCGCTAAGAATTAATAGGGAGGTGAATGAACCCTGGGTGCCCGATACTGCACAGCAAATCCTTTGCTCAGTGACTGCGCTGTGACTCTGAGATTATTCTGAACTCATACTTTTTGCCTAATAAATACACTCCAATAGGAAAACACTGTTAATGCACTATTCCTAGAGATAATTATTTTTGAATACTGAAAATAAGGAATTTTTTTTGCATACCCTTATTGAAACTGATTGTGCAAGTCAAGAGTGTGCTACTTCGTTTCCTTCCAGTTTGTTTTAGTGCTCACCTCTCCAGAGAGTTTACAAATTGTTATATGAGTGTCAGTTTGGGAAAGCAGCAGAATTTCTGGTACCCTAGAGGCAATGAAGATGTCACACCCTGTTCGATCATTACTGCTTCAAAAAATGTTACCAAATTTGATGCATGACATTTCAGAGTGTAGGGTCATACCACTTAGTTAATTTGATTTTAAGGACAAAGAAAGGTGGACAAGATTTTTGCCTTTTGTTTATTTGTTTGATTAACAAATGCACTTCTGGTAGCATATCCTAGCTTCTGGCATATTTATCTTTTTATTGTTTAATGAGGCATAGACAAAAGAGAATTCCTTAAAAGTTAGTAGGGGTTTATTTCTCATGTGTATCCAGAGTGAAAATACATCTCAGCAGAGAAGAACATCTCAGGAGAGAGGAGTGAATTATCCAGCAGTGGTCTTCAGTGACCTCCCATCAGCAGAGCAGTTGTGAAGGGATCAATTTATCTGACACAACTTAAACTCTTAGGTTTAGGAAATTGAATCCATGTTTTATTAACAACACAAGACTGTTGTTAGCCAAGTATTCCACTTTTTTTTTCTGTTAAATTGAAAAAATCCCAAGATCACTGGATTTTTACAGAACTCTTACTTAAGACAACCATTTTCTGGCATTTCTATAAAGGATGAGTAAAAACTGAATCAAAGTTATCAAGATCCAGCCTATTGCAAACAATATGCTATATGATTTTCAATATTTTAAACTTTGCGTTGGAATAGTAGAGGTCAATTTGATAGTAAGATGTTGGTATTTTTATGCTTTATGAAGAGGGGCTTTTTAGGAAGTTTGTAATATCAGTTGAAACAGCTGTGTTAGAGTTGAATAAGGCAAAAAATGGAAGAGCTGAATATAGGGCATGAATTTAGGATATACAAAATATTCTCGAGTAAATATTTTTGTATGCTGTTTGGATATTCAGTAAAAACAGTAAGATTCTTTCAGCTCTAATTTGAATTTATCTTCATCTTAAAAATCCTAGTCTGTACCTACATCTTTTGAACTAAGGCTGTTGTCAATCAACTCTAAATGAAGCATAATTAAAATAATATTTAATTCACTGTGCTGCTTGCTTAATTCTGAACTGTTTCACTGTGAAGTGAAAAATATTTTCAAAAGAATATCCGTGCTAGAATCTGTATACTGTCTTTAGTTTATATTTAGCACAGAAGTACTGACAGCAAAATCTGAGATCCTTGGAAATGCATATTTGTAGAAGTATGAGACCAATCTCTGATGTTACAGGGTGCTCATGTGGAATGCTTATTAATACCACCAGCCTCATGTATATATGGCAAAGCTGAGAATGCTCAGCAGTTTGTGAATTGTGCAAATAATGCAAATTGTGCAAATGCAGGCAAAATGGAACCACATTTGAACATTATAACTAAGAAACTAAATATGAGAGGTTTGGGATCTAGTCCATGACTTAGCATTTCCTTGCCTTTATGGATTTGCACTGTAGAGTTCAGTGGGATACATTGCAAACACTTGGTTTTAAATTTTTACTAAACTGTTACCAATCCATTTGGGACAAAATTAAACTAAGCTTCACAAATATGATTTGTGTTTGAAAGTTCAAAGTTCTTGCCACAGCCAGAAAACAGTATCATCAGAACAAAAATTACATGTAAAGGTTAAACTTAAGCATTGCTGTAATACGGGAAATTGTATGCATGATTTGCCCTGTACTTTCCAATTATATTTAATTATGAATACATTAAGCATTTCTGGCATCAGCAGTAGTTTGTATTTGATACCACGTATTTATGATACTTCATATGTGTAAAGCTAAAATGATTTGGGATTTGACCTCTGTTCCTCCAAAGTGCTCTTGTCACTTTCAGAGATTCTCAGATTGAAATAATGGTCTTGTGAAAGGTATAGGATGAATTGGAGGGGGATATCTTTGAGAGGATCTTCTGGTTCAACTTGCTTTCCTTCTGCTATGCTGTTCTGCCTAAATTTCAGAACTCATTTGTTCTTTGTAGAAATTCAAAAATGAGGGTGACATCCCTCATGATAGAATGAGGAGGAACAGGATATTTTCATGATTGTTATTCTAACCAAGGAGAACGGAAGCATGAGGAAGATGGAGGATCTTCCAAGGAAAATGGAGGGTCCTGAGGGCTTTCAAATCCTTGGCATTTACTGTTCAGGAAACTGAGCTTACCTGACCTTTCCTGTTGAAGCTGTGTCACTGTGGGTAATTCAGGAAAGACTTTCCTTAGGAGGAAGAATAGGCAACTCTGCAGTGCAGGCAGTGTCGGGGGAGTTCTGAGTTCAATCTGGGTACAAATTTTTACATTTGCCGTTTCAGTAAAATTCTCTGTGCAGAAACATATTGTGTACCTCAGTCTTCAGAGACCTCTATATCTCCTGTCCTTAGGTGAAGAACATATAAACTAGGTCCACCTGTCTTCTCAAGAATAGCTGCAATGAGATCTGACTCTGCTAGGAAGTGCCAGACTGAGACTTAAAGCACTCAGGCTTCCTCCCACTTGCTTTCTGCATCCTAATGAGGTATCTAGTCATCCAAAACCGACAGCTTCTTGAGCTCAAACAGATTTGTAGATCCCAAAGAAAGATACAGGTGTTGAGGGAATTTTGAATCAATCAAGAGGACAGATGCTCAGCGAATGCCATCTGATCAGTCTTTTGTATGTATCAGTGTTCCTAAGTGTCTTGGATGTTCTGGACAGGGCCTTTAGGTTTCTCTTGTAAGTTTGTGGCCATGGAATTCTTGTTTAGCAGCCCAGTGAAAGAAGAAGCTGCATATGAAGAAAGGAATATTTTGGGGGGTAAAACTGTTAAAGCTTTTTTATTATTATTAGAAGTTAGGTAAGGGTAATTACTTGGAATTCATTAGCTGAGCTGATTTCCCCATCTTCTTCATTCACACCAGACAGAGCTGTTAAGACATTACAGAGTGGCTTCAATACACAAACACCTTTCTAATAAATTTAGGTCTTGTTTCAGATATTGCCACTGTGCTGGAACTGCTCTTGTGAGGGTTTATAATGAGGATCTGTTGCTTCAAGCTAACTGAGAAGCTCCTTCTTTCATTGTCTTGATTTATCAGCAGCCTCGATATCACTGACCATGGGGTCCTATTACATTGCCTTCAGCACCTCACAGGCTTTTCAGGCTCCTTGCTGGCCTGTTTCACATCTTATTTAATGGAGCACCGTCTCTACGATTATATATTGCAGTTCTCTTGTCATACTGATGCCTAAAGCTGTGTTGTGCAATTGGATTTTGATGGTGCAATTTGCCATGACAGCACTGCAGTATAGTAAAATTCTCACTTTTGTCTGTTTTTTTTTTAAATATAATATACACACCAGGTGTTCAGAGGTGATAATCATTTGAGAAATTATGCAGCTGTTTGTTTATGGATCTGTATGATAATGTGATCTCTAACAACACTTGGCACTTGCGTGTAACGGACAGGTTCTGAGACCATATTGTGTTAAACTTGCATTTTTTCTGTCGAGGAAAAGCTATTTTAGAACAGTTGAAAAGGGTGGCTTTTATTTCTAAATGCATTCTTTGCTTCTCAACACCATGTGTTCAAAGGAAGGTGTTCTTCCTATAACATGCCAGGTCTACTGCACACAGCCCTTTTACCATCTCTGTTATTTGCTGATGTCAAGCCGGTAACTTTGCCAATGAAGCTGGGCATCAGAAAGGTAAACATGGAAAAAAATTTTCACCTCTGCTTCTTTCATCTGCAAGCCAGAGAGGCCATTCCATCTATTCTGGATCCTCCGCCACTCATCTGTGAGTCCGTTCTGGGTCACAGATCACTTGGGCTGCTTAATAGCATTTTTGAGCCTCAGTTCAGCCCCTGCTCATCACTGCTGGACAGATACTGGGCACCGTGAGGAAAAGAGCATGTACAGAGAAAGACATTAGGCTCCAGAGAGACCCAGGGCGCGACACAGTATAGACCCAACTGGCCAGCACTAGTTGGACTCGAGGCCAGGGAGTGGGTATGGTTTGTTTTATTCAGTTTAGACAGGAATCTTTGTCTGAAAGGAGTAAAAGCCTGAGGTGGGAACTGATAGCTGGTAACAGAGGAGCTTAAGTTAATCAGGGATGAAGAATGGGAAACTTGCTTGTGTGAAGCTACCATATTTCAAAAGGTCAGATAGATTCAGGTATCCTTCAGAAAAGTGTATAAGGACATGGGGAAAGAATTATTGCTGCAGTGCACGTGTATAACACTGGCTACCTGGTTTGGTTTTCTCTGAGCTGACATTAGAAGGAAAAAATACAGAATAAACAACATCTACCAGCTTTCAGTGAATTGACTCTCATATTCTGGTAGGCAGTTTCCACCTTGGAGCCCAGCATATGGGATCTGAATTTCAGCTGGGCTGAGCAACTGTGCTGAAACTGCTGCAAATTAGATGAGATTTTAGCTTTTGTGAGATCCTTGTGATTACAGTTTGACCTTCAGCTTTCTAGGACATTATTTGCTTCACTCTTTTTCCATATTAGAAATGGGTTTACAAGAGAAAATGCAAGTGAGATTTGTTAAGGTAGTTAGCTCTAGTGATTTGGTTCAGCCTCATCTCTGCTCATCATACTTACGGCTTTCCATTAGTTGAAGTGTAATTTAAAAATGTGGGAAGAAGCCCCCTTTTGAAACGGTTTACTGTCATCCTTGCAAGGCCCTCATTCTTCCAAATGTAGCAGGGAAAAGCAATGTGGAATCCATTCATTAAATGACACATTAAACAGCCAGAGCCTTTTTTTCTATATTACCTGCAATAAAATATATTCAAAGCACTTCATATTTCATTAAAATTATCAGTGAAATGATTTTCATCTAATGTTATTTCTGCTTTTAATAAAAAAGCCCTGCAAAACGAATAACGGAACATTTTTCCTTCCTTTCTTTCTCTTTTTACAATTACAGTATTCAAAATACCCCACAAGTGAGAGAATGACCCATAAATTGAGTTATGAAGGTCATATTCTATGAAGAGCAGATATTTTCCATATTTCTTTAAAGGTATGTTCAATCCTGTTGGGTATAAGCTATTTTAGTTCACAGTGAATTTTAAAACTGTGCACTGCGCTTGATACAGGATTGTTTACAGTGGTCCATACTGACTTTGAAGTGAAAGTTTTAAATGCTTATGTGTACTTGGTCATTGTTCTTTTTGTGCACACTGTGGCCATATTAAACTTGTAACAATAGGCTTTGCCTAAAATGTCAGGTTTCAACTAGTTTTGAAGGCTTTTTAGAGAAGCCAGAGCTGTGATAATTAGATTATTTTACTGTGATGCTGTTCATTGTTTGCTGATTAGAAAGAGACTTCGACATCAGAGAAGTGATTAAATTGGAAATGGTCATTTAGGAAAAAAAAAGACTTAGTAGATAGATTAATTTTGTTTCTTTTCATCTGAAGCTTATTGTAAACATAGATAAACGTAAACTTTGCTGTAGGTGTCTCAGATGGGTGCCAGGCACCTTGGAAAGCATGAAAGTAGGAGCACAGCTCGCCCAGAAGATACAAAGAAGTATAAATCCACAGGGCATGTGGAAATAATTTGTATTTATCAAAATAAAGATGGCTTTTAGAAATATGTTTAAAATAATTATACAAGTGATAAAAATAATAGATTGGGAATGAAACAGTAAAATATGTTTATATTAGAAGGTACTTTGGAAGTTGATTAATTTTTAGTAAGATAATTGGTAATAATTGAATGTTAGTGTAATAGGAACAGTTCGCATCATAGAGAGGAAGTTATGAGAAACTTTGCCCTGAAGCAGAGCACTGGGGATTAATATAAATCACATAGAGTTTATCACATAATAATGTACTATTTTTTAACAGCTTTTATATGAGCTTTAATTATAAGCATCCTGTCTGCAGAATTAGGAAAAAATACTGAGATAAAGAGAGAAAAAAAAATATTTAATTTGGGTCAAGAAATTAGAAAAGAAGTAGTAAAGGACAAGCAATTATTTCCAAGCACTGTGATTTGGAAAGTCACAGTCACATTCCGTTCCAGCTCCTGTGAAGGCAGAGAGAAAACAAGGCGCAAAACTGAAGCAGTTCAGTGGAATTCATGTACTGGAGGAAATGCTGCAATCGGAGAAATTATTCTGGTGGCACCTTTTTTTTTCAATGACTGCAAATTAAATACTATGTCCTAGGTGCTCTTCTCAAACTAAATGGTGATCCTCTCTATGCACTAGGATTTGGAACAGAAAACTTCCAGGACTGCTTAGGCTATTAAGTCCCACGTTTTTTTTACCTGATTCGCTCTGTTTGAATGCTCTTTATCAGATTTTTTTTACAGACCACCTTAATTCCCTTCTCTGAGATCAGCCTGCTTAGTTTCTGCACATCCCATGCTGCAGGTGTCCCCTTAGAGATACCAAGACCCTGTCCTCATCAGTACCCTGCCGAGACCTTTATCTGTTGCAGGCAGCGAGTTTTCTGATTGGATTAAAGATTGATTATATACTAATCACATCATCTAGACAGGCAGACAGGCAGCTTGTGGTCAATGGGATCTTGTAATCAGTGCTGGGATAATAAGATGCATGCAGCTGGGATGGTTGAACAGCAGGTTTCGACCCACGGCCACCACCGTACTCTGAAAAAGACCATTTACATCTTAGACATCTTTGAGAAGAAATGGATAGTCAATTTGCCAGCAGGAACATTAATTGAAAGTATTTACCAAAGCATTAAGACTGTTATTCTAATGGTGGTAAGTGCCTTCGTTTCCAAAAGCTATCTGCAAAGGTCTCTGCAAAGGGTCCAGAAAAATAGCTGCAACCTCCTAGCTGCATATTTGTAAAAGCCTCAGAGGTGGTAGAATTTACCAGTTTCCAAATATTTCAACCAAATCCTACAAGTTTCACTTACCTCAAATCAAATCAACCTCCACTTTTCAACTCACTGTGGAGCGCAGTCTTTACAGAAGTGTACAGGTGCTATAAACATCACGGCAGAATATACTGTCTCTATGGTCCATTTAAACACACGCACAGTCATACACATATGAACAAGAAATCTCCCACACATACACCTCCACAGAGTAAATGCTCTGCACTGGAAAAAAATATATGGGAAAACACATTTATTTGTTTTTTTGTTTGTTCTGTTTTGAAGGAGGGGAAGGAACTGATGCAGCTTCTTGTAGGATTCTAGTATCTCTACTTAATACTTAGTGTCAAGCATATGAGAAGGATTAGGATTTTCAGTCAGTAAACAGTAGTGAGGGACATGGGCATCTGCATCATATTGATATTTCTGGAGATTTTTTCTTTCAGCTTTGTGTTAAACAAAACCACAGCTCAAATTCTGCATATTTGAAAACACTAACAAGGACTCTTAGGACTTTTCCTCGCCGCAAAAATAGCCATGTATGCACATATGTAGAAAAAAATCTGCATTGTTATAGTATGGATTTTTTTGTTATTTTGTGTTTAGAAGTATTATCCAATCATTGAAGGAATTGTATAAAAATAAGTTTGAATAAAAGGCTGTGTAGCATCACCAAATATCACTCTAACATAGTGAGATACCATATGTGAGAGCATTCTCAATTTCAGTGTGGAGTAATAAATCATATTTAAACATTTCTTTTAACTTGTAAACATGTTCAGATAATCTTTATCTGGTGCTTTCAATTTGCAAGCTATAATTACAATACTTGCAAAAATGCAACAGTGAAGAGAATCCTAATCAAGGACAGTGTCTGCTACTTAGGAGAAATCCAAGCAATGTTTATTTTGTTTTTAAAATTGAATGATCCTTTAAAAATTTAAAGTACCAGTAGCATCCAGAGTTAAGGGATAGTTCATTTTCAGTTTCTCATTATATAGAAATATTCTAGATTTTTATAGGAATAGAAAGCTTTTTTAAAATTCAACATAAAATTTTAACATTTTAAGCAGATTCAAAGCACCTTTTTTTTTTTTTAATTTTGTACTTGCAACCTTGTAAATCCTGAAGTTTCTACTGAAGTATGAAAGAGTGTAGGCTTAAAGTGTTTCTTTTGAGTAGAAAATATAGACCCTAGGCTTTGACCACACGTTTGGGACAGACAGGTCTGATTTGATACAGGAAGATTGTATACAGTGTAGAATAGAGTAGAATCACATTAAAAGACTCGGGATTTGAACATTTACAGGTAATTATAAGCTAATTATCCTAATTTGGAAATCCTGAGAAAAATAATAAACCTTAATATCTAAGTCTGAATATTCATTCTAAAACATTCCTCTTCATTTTAAAGTTGAGCAAACAACTATAAAGTTTATTCCCTTTGCTGTGCAGAATAACTTGCAGAGTGCATTACTGAGTGTTTTTTTTTACAATAATAAATGTTACTTAACAGACAGAGCCCTCCTTCCATATTCTTGAATGACTGTGCAATTTTACTATATCAGCTACTATTGAGATTAAACTGTGACTTAGTATTATTAAGTGGAGCTTAGTAAACTGCTGATTGAATAATGTAATTGCTGGAACTGTACATGCAAAATACAATAATTCTAATACATACAGTTATTGCTACAAATTGGTAGATTTCAGGTGGCTGATTCATGCTTTCCTCCAAAACTGGAGTTTCTGCAGTCCATATAGTAGAGTGCATAGTCTTTTTGTGAGTTACTTAAATACATGAAGTTTGTCTAGCTACTGGTATGAAATCAATATGCTGCCTGTGATGATTTTACTGCTGTCTTTTTGTCAATCAATCAGAGACGGGTGCTTGTGAAGGAGAGGAGAGGGAAGGCTGCCCATTTTGAAATGCAAAGTTATCCTTAACCAGATATGAAGAAGAGAGGAGGCTACTGCAAGGAAGAACATTGCTCTGGTGGGGACAAGTGACAGGTCCTTGTCCCAGGCATGCCTGTGAGGAGCCTCCCCATGACAGGGACTGCCTTCTTCGAGGGCCAAGGAGATGGAGGGTGAAGTGGAGGGAGATGCCACAGGAGCAGGAGGTGCTCCTGCACCTACAGCTTGGCAATGCCCTGAAAGGGAAGGCTACTAAGGACAGACATCCTTCACATGCTCCTCTTTGCTGAATGGCGTCATCACAGAGGGATGCTGAGAACTGAGAGATTGATTGGGAATTATACGTGACTTTAAATCTATACTAAAGTCAAGTCACTCCTGGTTACTGTACAGGAGTGAATGCATTTAAACAGGAATTTTGGAAAGGCAAAAGATTGTGGTTTTGTTTTGTTTCATTTTTGTTTTGCTTTCGGAAACAAGGAAGACTTTGGCATCAGCTTTGAATTTTGAAGTAATCTCCAGAAAGAAAAGAGGTGTATGTTTTAAAAATGAAAATAAAAGTTTTTGTTTCTCATTTGATACCTTGAAAAGACGATATAGGTTCTTACATGTTCTGCTTATCCTGTCTTATCATCCTCCAGCTGCTCAAATGAGCCCTTTTCTTTTTGTATTGTTCCGGTGCTTGAAGAATGAAGGCAAAAAATGCTTGAAAATGCTTGAAATGAAGGCAAAAAACACATATACTTCTAGTACATCTACTGCGGATTTTCTCACAGATGAGTGAAAATCAAAATATGTTGTCCGTATTGCCTTAAAATTAAATGTTTTACCTGTAGGCCACAGATCTCACTTGAAATGTCTTTGAAGGGCACCAGTTTCAATACAAACTGTGTAGTAGGGAAAACAAGCTTGAGTCTTGGAGGCCACCTCCCTATAAGGTTTGGCACATAAAGGATTTGTCACACTGATCCTACCAAGTTTCTGGGATTTGTATCCAGCAGTAGTGCTTGTAAAATCATAGCCAAAGGAATTAATACATTTAGAAAGAAAACATATCTGATTTTTGTGGATAACTGAGACCTCTCAAGATAGGAATGGTCCCTTCTTGATGTAGGTTTAGCCATGACTGAGACAGACAGAAGGAAATTCTAGTTGCTAGTTGTATTTGAAGTCTGGATAGTGACCATTGGTCAGTGTAGCCTTCGGTAGGTAAAACTGAAGCAAAAGGGAGAGGTATGAGATATTCTATTAAGTATATAGCACTGATATTTTTTCTTTTTTTTTTAAGGAAAAAAATACAGAGGTGCCTATGTACATGCACAACTGCCCACTTATGTACCTACTAGTATTAAGTTTTAATTCATCCCACTGGGCATTTTCGAAATGCATAATGAAAGTCTATATAAAATATTTCCATTAAAATCTCATCTCTTGGAACAGAAACATCTCTGATGGAAATCTGCATGAAATTTCTTTACACAGAAAAGGACTGACTAAAAGTTTAAACTGTGTATTTACCCTCCTTTAATTACATACGGCTATAAAGTAGTTCACATTTAGCAGTTTAACTGAAGTTGAGGGGAAAAGGGAAATTTGAGAGTCAGCATTAGTATGAATATATAAGATAAAAACTCTATAGCAATAATCATTGCCTCCTAATAGCATAGCTGAAGGCTAAGGTAAAGGTTGTCAAGAAGAGAAAAGTTCCTCATCATTTAATGTTCTAGCGATGAAATGGCAAAGTAATAATTTTAGTTGGGGTTGTGAAATTGGTACAAAGCGGGCAGACAAAATGATACGGAAGAATGGTTGGAGAGAATAAAATAGAAGATTCACCACCAGGGGAAGAGCAACAGAGCCTTTCAGCTCAGCTGATGGTGGGAGCGAGGCTGTGAGCATGAGCAAAGACCCAGCAAGGAACAACACTTGAAGCTAGCAAGGCAGTATGCCAACCAGTACTGAGAAATCATCTAAAATGCTCCATTACCAGGATCTGAAAGGAACGAGTGTGTGAGTGAAGAGTTTGAGCCAAATTTAAATGGGAAAGCACAGGGTATGGAAAAAGAACTTTCACAAAAGAAAAGCCAGGAACTTTTAAGAGTTAGGTGGGATATGTCTCTGCAGAGATACCCTAAAAAAATAAGCCCTCTTCTCTGCAGTTTTGAATTTGAGTTGGACAAACAAAATAAAATTATGTGAGAAACACTTCTGTTAAAAGTACAGATGGTACTCTGTGTTCAGATTAAAATCTTTGTACAGCATGGCATGCTTCATAAAATGAAAGTGCCTAAGTGAATAGAAAGGTAAGTAGCCTGTAGTTCTATATGAATCTTTTATATCTGAAAGCAGTTTCCCTACGCAAGTCATCAATGGCTTGTTTAATCAAAGAAATACTAGCTTGTCTAACCCAAGAGGAATTTATAGAAGTTTTTAATTCTTGGGAACAAAGATGAAGCGCTGTCCTAGTACATCTTAATTCAGACATTATTTAGTTCCCACCCAGGAGCTTAGCACTGAATGAGGGCTCCTCTGAAGCAGGTTGTTGACTAAGCCCAGCCGGGCCAAAGTCTGATTCGATAGTGCTAACCAGAATTTCCATTGCAAATAGAGTGCTTGTGGTAGGTAGCATAAACATAACAAAACAAAACAAAAAAACAAGCTTGTTTTAAAACAAGCAAAGCAGGAAACTGCTCATCTTGTTAAATCAAGAACTGTAATGCCATACAGATTGTTTCCTCTCTAGAACTGCTAGAGGTGCTGCAGAAAAGAGGATCTAGGAGCTGGAAACTGTATTTGCCTCTTATGGGTTTTTTGTTTGTTTGTTTGTTTGTTTGTTCTTTGTTGTTTCTTTGTTTCTTAAGATAAAAAAAAATCTATTTACATCCTTTAAATCTTCAAAGCCAAACCTTTTTGCCAGATTTTTTTTTTACAAAATACCAGAAACTGTGTGTTACAGTGTAATATGGGCATTAGGGAAGCCAAAGAAATTTTATTTCTAGCCTTCAAACATAAATTACATTAACTTTCTGTGCTTTCATCTATTTCTTTTTTTATTACATGTAGCTCTGGGTTTCATTCAGGAAAAATGGTTGTATATTGAAAGCATCTGGGATGCTGACTCTCATGCATTGTCAGTGATATAGACCTGGTAAAACATGAACGTCTTCTATTGGTTAAAATACTAAAATGAACAGTTTCATGTTGGATCAAGTCCATTACAAAACTAGATAAATGATAGTGTTGAAAAGGCAGTTTACAGTTTAATGATAAAGTGGAGACGAGTTAAGTCAAAAGAGTGTCTGTTTCCAGAGTGCACAATGTTATCATTTTCAGCTGGAAATATGAATAGGAATCAAGCTCGATAATGAGCTTTTGTTTAAGAAGTATTTGCCTAATGCAGTAATCTATTTTTTTTTTTGCCTCTGATGTGAATATAACAGGAGAATCCATAACAGTCATCAGTAAAAAGCTGGGACAGCTAAATGGAATTGCGAAATTTCATTAGAAACCCCGATCATGACATATATAGTGTTTATTGGTTTGGGACAACTATGCTTACACGGGAAACAGCAAACAAATTAATGTAGAGGGCTTTTGTTTGTTTGTTTGTTTTTCCTTAAGCAGTTATGACACAATTATGCTGTGTTTTCTCTCTTCACCACTGTCATAAATATTGCTACTTTTCCTACAGGATGGTATGGTTGTGTGTTGCTAAGCAATTTCTTGACATTAATGGGAAGAGGTTAAATAAATATATAGGTTGCATGGAAATACACACATATGTAATCATGTAGCCAATGACATCCCTCCTTAACTTACAATAACATCTTGAGATCATTGCTCTGTATTTCAGTGCAAGAGTGAATTTCTGCTAATTTGGCATCCCATTCTGCAGTTACTCATATTTAGTGGTGTCTTTTTGTACAAAAGAATCCCACCAAAGTCAGCAAGGTTTCTTTGAGCAAATGTTAATGCACAGGGATATTTCAAAATTATTTTATCTATTTCTGAGGAAAAACAGACTGTGTTTTGTGTAATCTATGAACAAGACTTTCTGTAAAACTACATGCTTGTGAGTTATCTTGTAACAGATCGTGCTGACCATATGTCATGTGCAATAAAGGTTATTTTTTCCTGTCTTTGGTTCCTAGTAGTTTCCAGACACATTTCGATCTCCATCAGTTTCCAATGCACAAAACAAGCTCCCTTTGTGCAAGTTTTGAGTGCTCAGCAGCAGGGACTTGGTGAAGCCGATTCCACTCATTCCCTGAACCGGGCATATATGGGAGAGCCATAAGGCTTCAACGAAGTAGTAGTAGGCATTCCTGCATCTCCAACAGGATTTTTTGTTTCTGTTTCCATTAAGAAACAACAGCCCAGCAGTAAATACTGCTGCATGCACAAATTCAACTGAATGCATTAAGAAGTTAGCAGCCTTCGATGGACTTTGACTCAGGCTGTTATTTTCTGTTGTACATGAGATATTTTGGGTTCTACAACTGTTTTGTGTTTGTTTGTCTTCTTTAAAATCTTAATATATTGAGTCTCTCAGTCAGTTCCTTCCTCTCGGAGACAGATCTGCAATCCTGCAGGTGGAAAACATACAGTGATTGCTCTTTCCTCCTATTCCTTCAGTGAATGTGTTGCCCAATTAATGTAACTAGATCCACCTTGAGATTATTCTGTATCACATCATGGGACCGGGGTCTGAGGTCAGATGCCTTTGGAGTTCACTTCTTGGTATTGAGTCCCTTCAGACATTTCCAGTCTTCGTGTCTTGGGAGACATATGTTGCTATAAATTGAATTACATGACATGATAACTCCAACTCCAAATAGTTTGTATTTTCTTGCCTATAGAATTCTTAAAAATCAGAGAATCATAGAATCATAGAATGCTTAAGGTTGGAAGGGACCTCTAGAGGTCATCTAGTCCAACCCCCGTGCACACACAGGGTCACCTAGAGCACGTGGCACAGGACTGCGTCCAAGTGGGTTTTGAAGATCTCCAGAGAAGGAGACTCCACCTCTCTGGGCAGCCTGTTCCAGTGCTCTGTCACCCTCACTGTTAAGAAATTTTTCCTTAAGTTCCTGCGAAACTTTTGATGCTTCAGTTTGTGGCTGTTTCCTCTAGTTCTGTCGATGGCCACCACTAAAAAGAGGCCAGCACCATCTTCCTCCCTGCCTCCCTTGAGGTATTTGTAGACACTGATCAGATCCCCTCTCAGCCTTCTCTTTTCCAGGCTGAACAGGCCCAGCTCTCTCAGTCTCTCCTCATAGGGCAGATGTTCCAGGCCCCTGATCATCCTGTAGTCCTGCGCTGGACCCTCTCCAGCAGCTCCACATCCCCCTTGTACTGTGGGCCCAGAACTGGACACAATATTCCAGATGCGGCCTCACCAGGGTTGAGTAGAGGGGCAGGATCACCTCCCTCGACCTGCTGGAGATGTTCTTCTTAATGCACCCCAGGATCCCATTGGCCTTCTTGGCCACGAGGACACACTGCTGCCTCATGGTGAACTTGTCGTCCACCATGACACCCAAGTCCCTCTCTGCAGAGCTGCCCTCCAGAAGATCAGTCCCCAGCCTGTACTGGTATTTGGGGTTATTTCTCTCCAGGTGCAGAACCTTGCAATCAGCCTTTTATGGAGAATTTAGATTTCTGCAACTCTGAATAAGACTTAAAATAATGATGGGGCTGGTGGTAGCAGGGAGGAAATGCATCCAGTTTGAAGAAGCTGCTTATGACTTCTGCTGAATATAACAGAGTCCCTAGTTCACTATATTCTTTGACCACTGAATTCATTTGTCCTTTTCTATGGGTGAGTTTCCTCTCTAGCTGAGAATTGCTTGGCCTCTGGGAATCAAAATCAAAGTCTCCACCCAAAACATTGACTACTATATGGCATAGCAAACAAAAGCCAACCTGTAATCTTCAAGGCAAGCAAACTAGGTTAAATGCATTATCTAACTATCTCAGGTGATGATGAACTGTCCCTTCGTGGGACTGGATATTATAATTGACAAAATACTTGATGTTCCTAATGTTACCTAAAATGCAGTATGGTACAGGCTACAACTTTTAATAGACAATCTCTGATTTATTCCTTAAAAGTCATAACCTGGCCTTTTTTTTTCCTTGCCATAACATAATTTTCCCCTATTTAAAATGAGTTGAAAAGGCCCCTGCATTGCAACAGTAAGTCTGTAAGCAGCAGAACTAATTGGATTGAATTGATCACATTAAAGGTAGTTCAGAAGAAGTGTTCAATATTATCATTTTCAATTGAATATGTGAATAGGCATTTAACCACTTTTTTATTAAGGGAAAAAGTAGTTTCATAACACAAGTTATTTAACCTTTTCTTCTGTGTTGTGATTATAAATGAAGAATTTACAATAACCATCAATAAAAATCTGGAAAAAATGAAATGCAATAATGGAATTTCAATATAGGACCCTACCATGCCACACATTTAATCCTTATTGGTTTTGGACTATTGTGAAAACACTTCATACTTAGTAAAAGCTTGATTTCCTATAGATTTGTGATGCCTGGTTACAAATATTCTCTACTGTGCAATAAAGGACTCGTGTTTTCCCTTGTGAAAGCTGTAGGAGGGTCTTTGATCTGTAGTGGTTATGCTTTTCCATAAAAATACATAGGTACAGAATATCTTTGAAAGGTCTGTCTATTAGCTGTAGCTGTAACTGGCCAAAAAATCACAGACTCTTTAATGATTGGCGGAGTAAATATGTCCATAATTCTCATGAAACTGGCTGGAAGAAATGATTGCCCAAAAACACCGTGGGTCACGCGAGTATGAGAGGAGGCTTATGCCAGTGTCAATTACTACATTGTCTTACTACTAAGTCAGATGATTTTCACATTATTTTCACTGTGTGTAATGCATGTGAGGAACTAACATCAAATTCTATTGTCTATTACATAAATGTACCTCACTGAAATGTGTTAATGTAAATTTACTGTGTAGTTTCATTTTATATCAGGTGTATACTGATGCCAAAAGAAGCCATCACGCTCTCTTCTAATCACACAATCTTGTTGTCCTTGCATTGGATGTTGTAATTAGCAGACTATAGGGTAAGACTGAAGTATATTCAAGTTCTTTTAATGTATATTTTTTGTTTGTTTGTTTGTGTCTAGGGTTACCTTTCTGTCATACAAAGCTGCTTAAACAACCTGTCCACTACTATGGTACTGAGTTTTGCTTTTTGGCTTTCCAGAAACGCTTCTCAATGCTTAGATGAAAGGAACATGCAACTGGCAGAAAGAAATCAAGGGTTAATTCTTTCCGTCCTTATTTCAGGAAGATAAAAGAAAGGGAAGGATAGACTAGGGCATACATCTCCCTCTTAGCTTGCCTAAACTTAAGGGAGTATTAGTTCCTCTCTCTGGACTATAACACGTCGCCAGCTTGTCCTGTCTGACATTGATGGCTTTGTGGGATGTGTCTGTCTTGGTGTGGCTCTGTGCATCTGGAAAAAGCTGTCATGGCAGCTCTAGAAAGGCAGATCTAGACGTAAGCAAGGTTAGACACAGCAAAGCAAGAATTGTCTAGGGCAACAGATTTTTGGGTCTGAGTGATAAAGGAATAGTCATGAACTTCTGAGACAGAATCTCCCAGAGATCATTCAAATCTCCCTCTGTTTTAACACTATAAGCAAATGTAACCCAGACCAATTATGTATTCTGGAGTTTTAAAGGAACACAGGAGTACTTACATGCATCAGCAGAAATAATATTCTCCATACAGGGATTTTTCTCCTAGAATTCCAAGGCAGTTTGTATATGATTCACTTTAGATACTGAGGGGGAAGCAGACAGATGAGAGATAATATGGGTCAGGATCAATCTAATATTTAGGTTGATAGGAACATGGTTAAGAAGGTGCTGCATTATGTCTGCCCAGTTCTTACCTTCTTCTAAGCATCCTTACTGGAGATTATATGGCTTTAGGTGACACCATGCTGAATAATAAAAAGCCCTTGGAAAGAGAATGGGACACAGAAATAAGGCTTGATATGAATACTCATGACAATAAGTGGAAAAAAAAAAAAGAAAAGAAATAGAAGGGCAGTTCAGAATTAGTAATCAAGAGGACATTGATCAGAGTATCCCAGCATTAAGAGTGTCCAAGGTAAAGGTTATCATATGAAGTATGATAAAAAATTCCAGAAGTAGATAGGAACTTCACCATTAATTTGCTTTATCATAGCTAGAGCCATAAGGAGGTTAAGGAGAAAAATCGATTGATTTTCTGGGAGAATCTGTGAATAGAAAGATACAGAAAGAAGTTCAGTCAGGATATCAGGAAGAAGATTCAGAGGAGCTGGAAAAGGACTGCAATCTGGTGCAATTAACTTCAATATGAGGATTTTTTTTCTTTTACAAAATGAATTTAGTAGAAAAGTGGAATGAACAACCTATTTTCACTGGTCCACAGAGAAACTTTCCAGAATTAAAGAGTACTTAAGTGGGATTTTTTTCACTCCTTTTTGGTAATACATTGTCTTTAGATGGGCCACAAAGCTGTGAAAATCAAGAACATGAATGATGTATTCAAGAAGCAACATAGACGTATCTAGCAGGAGAATACTTACCTTTCTTTAGGGGTGTACTAGGGTGACCTGGAGAGCAGTGATTAGTTAGACTTCCTAGTTAGTTAGACCAGGAAGCAGGGGCAAATGAAGATCTCTCTTCCTCAGAAGGGAATCATCTGCCAGTCATGGTCAAAAACAAACACCATAGTGTGCTTTGCAGGCCTCATGCAGGTCACATATCCTCTGCTAATCAGGAGAACTCAGAATATATCTTATCATCTTATCTTCCTGGTCTCCTACTCCTATTGTAGTACAAACCATGGGAGTGTCCAGAGCCTCTTAAGGCATTCTAAATGCAGATTAAACCAACATTGTATTGCTGAATCTTCTACTAAAAAGAAGCCTGGGGTGGAAATTTTTATTTCTGGCAAGCTCTCATTTTCTGACATTTGATAGAAAGTGCAGTATGTGATAATGCTTATTTCTTTTTTTAGAACACCTCTGTTATAAGAACTTGAGTGCTTGAAGTTGCAAATCCTCAAGGAAATAAGTCTGCAGAATGTCAAATCACCAGAAGCAAAGCCACATGTGAATGTTTCCATAGTTCAGGCTTCATTCATCAAGGAAACTTAACAGGAGAAGTCGAAGTAACCTCTTTATAGTTATGTATATTTAAGCAGTCAATAAAACAATCATCACATTAGTTAGTAAATACATTATTATTATTATATTTCATTATTTGAGAGGTTTTCTGGCTCAAATCTGGCTATAGTATCTAATAAAATGTTACCTCTTTTTTAGTTTTGAATTACAGTAATGATTTGAGAGTAGAACAAACTTGTGAAATTCATTGATACTGCAACAGTGGGAACCCCTGTTCTTTGGCTTGCATGTAAAACAAAATGTGATGCTCTAGTTTTTGACTGATTCTCCCAGTATTAAAGTAAATTTCTAGAGAAGGCAGATTACTTATAAAATGTATTTCCTTTCTTTAAAAAAAAAATAAACTCACACCTTATATTTTCTGTGCAGAGAATTTTAAGCTTTTGTACATACATATTCCTAAGCATGTGCTATGAATAAAGCCCTCAGCAGAATACTAGTTTCCTAGCTATTGTCATGTCAGACATGTGAATCTCTGTTACACTTTGGGAAAAACAGTTGTATAATTTTGTACAGAAAAAGTCTTCAGGGATATTTCACATAAAGAGATTTTATTCACTGACTATGATACGAGTCAAAATCTCTTAGACTTGTTACCATAGCTATTCTTGACTGCTATTGCTGATATTTTCTATACATATAAAATGTACTTTCCTTCAGAATTCAGGGATGAATTCCTGTAGAAAGCTTCAATAAACGATAGAAATACATTTCCTCTCTTTACATATAATTATGTAAAATAAGGATCTTCAATTTTAAACTAATCACACTCTTCATTTTAGCACAGAAAATATGCTTAAGAAGGATAGATGATACCATCAGTTGGAGTACTGCACTGTAACTTGGGATAAAAATTGGGATTTCAGAAGATGTTTATCATTTATTGAAAAAGCAGGCATGTGCGGAGACGCATTCTATTGAAAACTGTTGTAGATAGCATTAGTCTGTGCTTTCAGTGAACTCAAGATTTTTGCTGCCACTCCCACATCCCTAACGCCCAGGCAAGCAAGGATATGTAGAGATTTCACTGATTGCCTAGAGAGTGGAACCTGTGTAGCTGGGAGAGATCGCAGTTTCCCAAATGGCTTGCAGCAGTGTAAGTTGTTCCATAGAAATGTTGCTTATCGAAAGCTTAAAATTTGTAGATTTCAGGATAAAATAGCTGCAGCATGACAAGAGAAAAAACCTTAGTGTTTAAAAGAGAGTTGGAGTTTAATTTGTGAAAGAATGAGAGTGGGAGAGAAATAAATTTGTTATAACATATGCAAGTAGCCACTGAGTTTGTTAATATTGTCCCTGAGGTTCCCACTGCAGAGATTTATTTTGAAAGATTACAGTGCTTATTTTTCAACAAATTTCTGAAGGATCTTCCCAGGGTATTCAGCATAAGCAAACATAAGTGCAAACGTGTGTTTTACAGTGTGTGCTAATGTCTCTCTCCTGGTCACTGCCAATGTCTTTACTCAAATGCCAAACTCATCCATTTTGCAAATGTGATAGCCAAGATATAAGCAAGAAGATTTGCTTTCTGTTGAATTTTTAGGAAATTTTTTCATTAAATTATAGCAGTTTTTCCACATTAAAATTAAAAAAAAAAGAAAAAAAAGAAACAGAGGAAGAAAAAAAATATATCCTTTGTAGAAAATATGTTGGCTACAACAGTTAAAGGAGGGAAGTAGCAAGTGTTTCATGAAGCTTCAGGAAAAATTGGCACTGTATTGATAAGAGGGGAATTTTTCCTGGGATACAGCTGTTTTTTTGGCTTTCCTGCCCATTTGACAGAAATCTGCCGGTGATGAGAGATGAACTGGTGAAGCTTTTGAAACTCAACCAGGCTTGCTGTTTTCTGCATTGCTTTAGAGCACTAAAGTAAATTAGTGCTCTAAAGTGGGCTTGCCATTTCCTCTGCCCGCTTTCCCCCATATTCCTGGGTTACCCAATAATATTTTTGACATCTGGCCAATTTCATCCATCGTTAAGAAGTCTGGAGAAAGTTAGGTTCCTGAAAGCATAGCGAAAAGCAATAACAATATGACACTTTTATGAAACTACTGCCACACACTTTTGAGTACATCCTGCTTTCGAGAAAGCTTTATCTGATTTAATACAAGACAAAATAAAAACTGTTTCAGACTCTCATTCTTAAATTGCTCAAGAAGATATTTGTACACATTTCTGTGCAATTGTGTTATCTGCTCCTCCTCATATTCTCAAATTAGAGATGGTAATCTCCTAGGATTAAGCAATGCTGTTAGCCTGAACAGAACTGGGGCCCTAATTTGTTTTTACACCAAATGAAAAGATCTTATTCGCAAAGGCAAAAAGTGACTCTGGATAACAGGCACAGAATCAGCGAGTCCTACAACCAGTTTAAATCTCTTGTCTCTTTAGGACAAAATATGATGAGCACCCAGCAGTCTGCTTGGTAACCTGACCATTTATTTTCAATTTCATAAAACAAAAATAAAGGCTGCTAATATCAAAAGCTAATTACATCGCCTTCTTCTCTCAACAGACACATAAAAGAAGCAGTGAAGTGCAGAAGGGATTGACTGCAGCAGTGGCAGATTGAGGCTCTTGTTAAATTAAATCTGGCTGAAGATTTAATGTGGTAGAGTGGACAGCAGTGATAATGGGTAGTGTTTCTTTCGTGTGTCTGTGTGTAAATTAACTACCTTTAAGTGCTATTTGGACAATAAAGCTTCAGCAGTTTTGCTTCTAGTTCCACATATGCTGCAGTAATTACAAACATAACTTTATTTACTTCTGGCAGTAAAAGTATGAATAAATGATGTCTGGTTGCTTTGGTCATGTTCTCTCTTTGGCCTCTTCTCTCCGTTATGTCTCAAGTCATGTCCTCTGCTCTGGTAATGCTATGAAACATGCAGTTGACAGATGTCTTGCTGTGTGATATATTTCCCTCTCAATCAGCTCTTTAAACGTTTAGCCTAGCTATTTTGTGGAAGCTATGGAAGAAAAGTGTAGTTGTGACAGAAAAATAGAAAGCCTTTAGTGTTCATGCAATGCATTGGTGCTATGTCACAGCCTAAGTTATTTTCAGCCAATTTAAAACATTGCTGACTATTACCTCTTTGTTACTTTATCGGGCTCTCCTTTCAACTCATACTACCAGGCCATCAGTACTGAAACTAATTTGGCTGTGGCCCTTTTGCTCAGTGGCTAAATCGATTTTTCTCTCCTTAATTCTTGTTTTCCCTTCCATTACAAAGTACTGGCAGGATTCCCACATGAGTAATGAATCATTATTTTTAGACAACTATGCAAAAAAACTTGTTATTCTCACAACTTGAAAAAAAAAGTGGTCTAAAAATAACAATATCAAATGGGAGAAAAAGCAAACTAAGAGTAAAAGGTAAATAGACAGTGTCTTCCTAATTTTGCATGCAAAATTTGCATTTTTTTATGCTTATGATGCCTAGAAATTCATTTTCAGTTTGTTTTTAAGATTCTTATTATTTAAGAAGCATAATAGGCCAGTATTTACAAATAAATGAATTTTGACTTGAATAGACACAACATTAGAAAAAGGATACTGTAACACCAGGAAAGTTGAAAATCATTTTCCTTTTGAATATTCAGGTGATATAAAAATTAAGCAAAGATATTTCTATTACAGAGAATTTTATTATTTATTTTGTGTATGTGTTGTATTTTCTGCTTTTAATTCTGATTTTCCAAAATCAGGGTTTACAGAAAGCCATTAATGTATTTTGACAGCAGCACAGGCCTGATTTCAGACATCCTCTGTATTCGCAGCCTCCCAAAACAAATTAAGGTGCCTACACATTGTTTTATATTTAGATGTCCAAGCAATAGCTGATTGGTGCTTAGTGCTGCGTTAACAATAAATTTCACCATATAGGTTAGTTCGGTTAATTTCTCCCTATTGAAAGAATGCTTAACATTGATTAAGTTTTATGGAAACCACTGAGAAATGACAAAATGCTAACATCTAAAGGAACAAACTCATGAGCAGCTCCCCACCTTCATGACAAAACAGTCTTCAGAACCACTGCTACCCATTTAGATATTATTTATGACTTTTTTCTTTTTTTTTAGAGAAATGTATTCTATAATCTTTTGCAAATATCTTTAGATATATAAATGTGCCAAGGACAGCGCTGTGGTCATTGTAGAGTGCTCTGGGAGCAATATAAGTTGTGCAGGAGCAAGACCATGTATGTGCGTTGTCATATTTTCTCTTCTCCTGGTCAGAAATGCTGTTTTGGCACAACACGTTGCTGGAAACTGTGATTGTTCCAATCTGGAAGAAAAATCAGGGCTCTAAAAGTTTCTTTTAGGGCTTCATTTTAGGATGGGAATCTGGGCTTCTTTCCTAACCCCACTGCTGACCTCCTGTGTGATCTCGTGCCAGCCACTTCTCTGCTGTCTCTTCCTTCCCATCTTTTCAGCTTGTCTTATTTAGTTTCTAAGCTCATTGAAATCATGTCTTTTCCTCTTTCTACACAGACCTCAACCAACCATCTCCCTCTCATTAGGTGCTAAGATACTCCAAAGAATAACAGGCAATACTTTCTTGAAGATGGTAGACAGACTTCAATGGCACTTAAATTAGCCTTCAGAGCCTGTAGAAAGAAAACAGTCTTGCAGTGAGTTTTAATTTGAGTTTGTAGGGTGAGAGAGATGTGAACTATACCAGAGCATCTGTTTGGTACAATTAGTTAGCTGGCAAATGAAACTTCATAGCTTAGACAAGTGATTCTTTAAAAGATATTTACACTTTCGTCAAGACAATTAGGTTGTGCACTACTTATGAAAGGTGGTGCTTGAAAATTAATTAGCCTCTGATCCCTCTTGTTCTTTTCAAAATGAGCTCACAGTGAATAGAAATGATTAGCACAAGTACTAAAGGTCAGTGACACCAGTAATCTTGCAGTTTCCAGTGTTAAATTATTTTCTTTTAGCTTGTTCCATCAAGTGTTTACAACTTTGTAATTAGAAGTGATGAAGCTTGAATCTGACGAGAAAAGTTGCCTGATTCCAAGGTTTTGCTCAGATTTTTTAAGATAGAGCTGTCAATTGCAATGTTGTGCTCTGAGCCCTGAGTTTGAACCCATACCTCTTGGAAAAGTAATTTGGTTCAAATTAATTCCTAATTGGTGATACTTACGATTTCTGATACTTATATTTTGTATGGACACTTTCCTCTGGAAAATGCAAGACAGGTTTTGAATTTGTTTCAGGCAAAATTTCATCAGAAGAAACCTATCTTTTTGTTAATAAAAGTGTAAGTCTTTCCTTTTTGCTCCTTTGTACAGTCAAGGGGGAGAAAAAAATGTATATATATATATAAATTTCAGTAGATAGCAGCTTAATCCAGAGAGCTTTCCAAACACTGTGACCGGTTTGGGGGCCACACTGCAGGAAAGACGATGGCCACCTGGAGTCCAGGTGAGGCCCTCAAGAGCTTGGAGGGAGGAGCACTTGCCCGCTGCAGAGAGGCTGAGGGAGCTGCCCTTGATCATCCTGGAGAAGCATCCTCTGGCTAGCAGCCCAGCCTTGGTAGTCCATCCTCCCATTGCGTGGTATCACTTGGTCACACAGGTCACTCAATATGCAAATACCTGCCAATTTTCTACCTGGCACCCCTGGCCTCACATTCTTTGTTCTGTAAATGTTATGCATTGGGTCCCTACAGACTTGAACCCCATGCCTGTGAAGCAATGCCTATCGCTGTGATTGCACCACCTGAGACCTTTCTGCACTTCAGTGAGGCCATGGAAACTGTAGAAGAGAGTGAAACCTTGACTTTCCCTTTTTTTCTTTCTAGAAGTGATGATATACATAGATTTTTGGCTCAAGATTGCACTGATGCACTGAAATTTGAGAGAGCTTTTTTTTGCTTTTCCATAGTTGACACACAAACCTAAAGATCATCTATACTGAAAGGAGAATATCTTTTTGACAGTCAACACAAAATATCAGAAAGAAGGGGAAGCTTGTCATCTCCTGAAAGGGTGAAAAGGATCCTGTGCCTGTCTCTTCTGTCCTGGCACAGAACAACACCATGTTGGTGATAGAGACAGATATTTGGGCCTAAACCTCTTTCTATCTTAATTTCCTCCTAGTCAAAATAAGTTTACTGCCAGTTATATAGCACAGTCTGTGATTCTTTGATAAAAGAGATTTTACCACTGCAAATTATCATTTTATTACTTTTGGCAGACAGAATGTTTAGCAAGTCATTTGAAATGTATGCTTTTTCAAAACCTGTTAACTGTACTGGGAATCTTTACACAGAATCTTAATTTATCCCTTTATACTTCAGTTGTTTTTTGAATCTTTCTTTTGAACCACTGAGCAATTTTCAATCTGAAAAGAGAATCTAAGGAGCAATATGCAATTGTCACACACATCAGACTTTAAAAAAATTGGTTTTATGCCTTTGATGTAGTCTAGACAAATGAACACATTTCAGAAACATCGCACTTCTTAAGCTACCGACTGACTGACGAAAGCGCTGCCTAATTTTTAAATAATTAGCTCTTCTAGTTTTTGAGATGTGAATATATGCAAATGAGAACTTTATACAGGGACTAAAGGCAGGCTCCATGTGCACCTTCAAAGTATAAGAACTGATGCTACTCACTATTACTGAGCTCTGCAGTTTGGAAAGCATCAGCTAAGCAGTACACTCTTCTGCAAGTGAGCAGTATAGGTGGAGCAAACTGTGCAGAATGACAGAAGGAAAGGAAATGCTGTATGAAAAGAGCCCTTGATGCAAAAATCTTGCCTTAACAGAACGAATATACTTATGTGTTTATCATATATATACTTCTGTGAACGCATGTGTATTTTCTGTTGCAATGATCACTTGGCAGCTGGGGATTGCTTTTTTATCCTTTCCTATATCATAAGGCTAAAGAAAGAGTCAATTAAATTAATCCTCTGCATATTTAAAGTGGATGAAAAATGAGCACAGCTATAAGCTGCAGAATTCATAGCCAGAAGATACTGACAGGAAAACAGGTTAGTACAGTTTGATAAAGAATTAGACACTTTACCCAAACTGCAGATGCTCTGTGCATAGAGCCATTGAAGACAGGCCTTAACCGTCTTTTTTGCATGGCAGAAATCTCTTGTTTATATTTTCATTGATGCTCTTCTATTTAAGTGTCTTTTCCCTTAACGTAAAACTGATTATTTCTGCACTGGAAAAAAAGTAGGATTTTCTTTCCTTCTCTTTTCTTCTCTTTTCTCCTCTTCACTTTATGCATATACTTTTCCATTTCCAACTTTTGTGATTCTAAAATCTACCTCTGACACATAGCTTCAATAGAAAAGAAACCATTGCACTGGAGCAAGGATAAGCATATGGAATTGGAGGACAAATCTCATTAATCCTTTAACAGAGCAACTTTCATGATTGGATTTGGAAATTGGGAATGCAATGTTGCCTCCTTTATTAATTAGTTGGTGGAATCAACTAACTGCTAACTACTAACTAAATAGCCAGTCCTGCAGACACTTAAGCATCTGCATATCTTTAGGCATGAGAGTAATCCCGCTGACATTGATGAGAGAGCTGCATGTTTAAAATTAAACCAGATTGTAAGTGTTAGCAAAATAGAGGTCTTAATTACAATTTTTCTCTATAGAAAGCCAGTGTTGCCTTCTAATTTTAAAAGAAATGGAGTTTTTTTATCCATGTGCATGAATTAAAGTTCTCTAATGTTATGTATTGTGAAGAAAACTCTATTCACTATAAGAACACATGAATCAATATTGACACGCACAAGTATCTTCTGTAGCATTTTTTTTTCCAAAAACTTAAAAGTAGGTAGGTAAGATCTACTATGTATTGGTGAGCAAATCTCTGTTTTGTTGTGATAAATTATTACTAATGTTTCAATTAAAAAAAGAATGCAAAGTAGCTCCCAGAATCTAACATAGAAGGATGACAGTGATTTGAAAGCAGAGGTGTTTGTACATCTCAGTATCCCAGCACTGCTTGGCTTGTTTTCAAGCTCCATGCTTTCTCCTGTGCTCTTCCATTATTTTCAGCTCTTAGAGCTGTCTGTAAGACTATAAGTCCACATAGCTGCTTCATGGTTCTGTCTAAGGCTTCTCCTATACATTCATCTTTTTCATAACTGATGCAAAGCACAGCTTTAAAATCTGTACATATCTGACACTGCAGGTTGGAAGAAGTAATAATAGATTTCAAAAGTGATAATGTTGGCTTAAGAGTTCCAGCAATTACAGACACATGATAAAATGACAAAACTATTATGAATTCTCAAAATCAGTTTTTCAGGCCTCACAGTTAGAGAGAAAAAGCTTTGAGATTCAGACCATCGAAATACAATTAAAAAGTTTCCTGAGATAATAGACGATTGGTTTTCATAATATTAGATGCATGCAGTTTTTAAGGGGTTATGTGGAAGAGTTTACAGCAATTTGATCAGGGTGGCTTTTACAGCCTGCAAATTGAGAAGGAATTGACCCTATTTTGTAGAGTATGGAAGGTATATATGGGAACTAGAAATTCAACTGCCAAGAGAAATCATCATTACCAGCTCAACTATATGGGAATAAATCACTGATTACCTATGTATATACCATACAGATTCTGATTTTAACATCAAATCACAATGGGAGTACGGTAGATCAGGCTAATTTCAAAATAAAATATGGTATTAATCTTTCTGATTAAAACACCTTAGATGTGCTAGTCAGCATTATATTAAGGCAATATATTTTAGTGTTGACCTGAAGCTAGATTGTTCTTATTTTTATGCAAATTGAGCAAATACAAAAAAAGGCAACTTTATCATAAAACCACTATATTGGAAAGAAGTGAGAAATTTTATTCAGAGATTTTTTTTTAAAAAAAATGTACACTTCAGAAAACAGACTTTTTCTCAATCCTGGAATGATTAGTAATGGAACAGTGTTTTCTAGACTGTGGTCTAAAAAGATTTGTAAGATCTGTTTGTTTTCTTTTTTCTTTCCTTTACACAAAAGCTGAAGTTTCCCTAGGCAACCTCAAACTTTGGTATTTCATCAGTTACATACTTTAATCACATGGCCTCAGTATCTTACACATAAAATACCAAGATTTTTAGATGTTCTTCAAATGAGTTTGCTATTTTTCATATTATATTCATATATTATATTATTTATATTTTTAATTCTGGGATTTTATTTTAAAAAGCTTAAAAATAATTTTTTTTCATTTAATCAGTTGAAATATATCTTTTGGCACAAACATTTATAAGACACATCAATGCAGTAAATTTGCTTTGTGAGCAATGAGAAGAGAAAGACTTGTGGAAAGTATCAGCTGGATGAAGAAATCAGTCATTCAGTGTTTCATTATAAAACCACTAAAGACACATAACTTATATAAATCTGCTCTGAAAATATGTCCATGATGCCACTGAGTCAAAGATGGCAGTTTCGATGACAATGCATTTCATATAAATTATACTTTCGTGAATTGCAAGAGTGTTTCACATCCTAGAAAGGTGTCTCACCAGTGTTCTCCATTTTTATTTGGAAAATATGATTTCCTTATATGTTTGGTTAACCTTGATTCGCCTTGATTTCTTTAGGCTCAGCTTAACCTCAAAAAGACTATCTCTTTGTAAGAGAAGGAAGTATGTAATACTCCGGTATGGAGAAGAAAATTATATTATGCTCTGTTATTGGGATCTCGTTCATTCTCTTTTTCTAATCCCATACAAGGAATTGGAAACTGAAATATGTAGAAACACAACAAACACCAAATCAGGCTATAAACTGCATTTTGCAACTTTGAACTTAATAGTCTTTTAATGCCCAAACAATGGCATGTCTTAGAAACATGATAAAAGCCATAAGAGTGTATCGAATTCCTGTGAAATGATCCCCCTACTTTGCAGGGTATAACATCACCTATTGAGGAATGCATTTGTTTAAGATGTTGCTACATCTGATTATAAGATTATATTTAAGAAGATAAAATATACTTTGCTGAGCATTACTTTATCATCTGTTTAGGGTTGAAGTATAATCCTGCTCTATGTAAATAGCTAGAATATAAAACAGATTTGCCCCTGACTTAATGAAGGCTATTTTCTGCCTTCTCTTTATGTGCTTCTGCAGATGTGGACTTTTCTGTGTTGCGAATGCTTCTCTTTAGAGTCCTTCCTCTTCACACCCTAAGGGGCAAAAAGTAGATTAGGATTTTGGGGTTTGTTGTTTGTTTGGAAAATAAGTTTTTCATGAATACCAAAGCAAGAACTATGGCATGAAGAATATCTTAAATGGCTTTCTAGCATTGTACAAACAAACCATGAAAACTTGAACTAAATGAAAAATATTGAACTCTGGAACTGAGACTCCGGGTGAAATTAGGTGCAGTATGAATTTAATATCCAGGACATAGCTTCTCTCTGAGATTACAAGGGTCATCTATTAAAAAGTCAACATTCATCGATAGTTATATCCTGCTCTGTGCATAAGTTTGTGTGTATATTTTACACACTGAAGAATGGTGCCTGGTTACAGTTACTAATTTTTTGTAGCAAATAATTTATATCTTGCATTGTGTTTACAGATTCATAAAATCATTAAATCTTGGGAGGAGGCTGCATATATATGCACTGAAAACTCAGGCTTCCTGGTTTAAGATGTGTGCCTTAATGAGGGAGTCACTGGAGTTAGTAACATTGGATGGAAAGGCACATTGTGCTGATTCAGCAACATTTTCTTGCCTCAATCCATAGGTGAGCTCACTCATGCTGACATCCTTCAACCCTAATTTTCTTTTCTCCGTTCAGTTTGGTGTTGGTTGTGCACCCCCCCAAGAAAATAATATTCCTACGGCTACTTTACCCTAAAGCTATTACTTGACAGACACTTTGCTGATGTCAAAAGCCAGTTATCTCCAGAGGGCATTAAAAAAAAAAAAAAAAAGGCAGAGTTGGGGGGAGGCGAAACTTCAGAAAAGATGCTCTATATAGAGGAACTGCCTCTGCCAGTCAAGGTTTCCAAAAGTTTTGCTTTTGCACAGGGAGGACTTGTGCTTGTTGTAGCACAGCATCTGACAGTTAGAAATCCCAGAAATTTTAGAAGTTGAAGTAGTGGTGGAATGCTTTCCACCTGGGATTGAAGGAGCATTACGGATAAATCTGTGTGACAAATCATGCAGACAGATCATCTCTTTCTTGGCAGAACGCTTCTCTGGAATCTTTCTACTATATAGCAGCTATGAATCTACTCTGAGCTCTCTGCTGTCACATGTGCAAATTCAGTACTTGAACTAAATTAAAGCTAGGTATGATCTAATATAAGCCGCAACAGTCTAAAGCTGCCCGTGTTGTACTTCCAAATCCTGAAATGATGAACTTCTGTAATACAGCCTCTCTGCCTCTAATTTACATGTGCTCAATCCACAGTTTGAATTGCTCTTATATTCTCACTGAACCTCAAGCAGAGCTGAGTTCTGTTTTTCCTTAAGCCTCTTTATTTAAAGCACGAGCTCCACTCATCCCTCACGGTTCTTTCAGTATGTCACCAGCCTTTTCAGTCCCACTCCAACTACAAAAAGATATTCAGCTCTTTTACTCCACCACATATAGGTGTCACAGTGCAAGTGAGGTGACTCAGTTCCTGAAGAGCAACTCCATTTTTGCCGTTTTTTCAGTGGGTTTAGCCATTCCAATAAGGTATAGCAGACTGCTCTTATTGCAATGTAAGGTAGTAGGTGCTGGACAAACTGTTGCTAGCAAAGACCTGTTTATCCCTGTTATGGGAGTATATCTCATCATGGTGCAATACGGCCCTGTTTTATGCACTCTGTTGCATTCCTAATTAGCTGAAGAATAGCTTTAACTATGTGGATTGGTGGATTTGTTGGCTCGTCACATTTGGATACCAAGCAGAACTTTCCTTACCATCATAAAATTTCTTTGCATGACAGACTTTCTTTCTTAAATATGCTATGTATAGGCAATCCATAAGAACATTTTGATCACTTTTGAAGGAGGATAAAAATGCTTGAAACACGGATGGCAAATATATTGTCATATCTTGAGATTTAATTTGATGACCTTGCCATCTCTCTTATCAGCCATATGCCTGAGCCTGAGGTATATACACCTGGTGAGAACGCAATGTTTCTTTAATAAAATAAAAAAAAGTTTTAATAAATAGACATCAACTTTAATTTGTTCCTGTGTATGATAATCTTATTCTTCAAGGCATTGAGTGATACTCATAACACCAAGCACCAGAATTTTGCAGGTCCCTGTGTTTCTGAACTTGTGGTCCCCGAGGAAATAAAAGTAGGGACAGAGGGCAAGGAGAAAAGCTTGGGTGGCTAACTAGAGTTTGGAACTTTTTAAATACAATACTGTTTAAAGGACTCACAAAGGACTCTGGTTTCTGCTGCTAATATAACTGTATTCAAACTTAGACTTTTTAATAATACTATCTTTGTTTTATTACTTCAATTTCTTTTCTGAAGAATGGTAAATTTTTGTCTCCCTGACTTTTCCTGATAGACTTCTGTGCCAAAAAGACATACAATGTCACTATTGGTGCAATTTACTGAGCAGATAACATTATAACTGAGCAGTATGGCATTAAGGTCAACACGGGTGTTTGCAACAGGGATGTTGTTGCATTTAAATAAAAGATCACTCAAATTAAGGAAACCCAAATGTTACTGGACAAACAGAAGGAGTAAATTTATAAATACGATAATGAATTTCCTTTAATAATAAATTTATTTTCCTGTTAATGAAACAGTGAATAATCATCTTAAAATATAGTAGGTACATTTAAAAAATATTCTTAGTTGTTTTTTCTTTTTCTCTCTTTATTGATAATAAGATGTTGCATGCTTGGGAAAAAATGACACAGGATATCAGTTTGTTATACGGACATCATGTAAGCCCCTCCTCCCAAATAAAAATTTTAAGAAGACATTAGGGCAGTGCTCTATTTTGAGTGAGCAAACAGCAATTTTGGAGGGGCTTAGACTGTGTTTTTCCTTCCCCCCCACCCTTTTGTTTCTCCACTTATGCAGAGCACACAAGGAGGAAGGTCTTATCTTATTCAGCTTTTTTGTAGGCAGCTTGAGAGGCAAATCTATTCTTTTGAAAGCCTGTTTCTAAAATAGTCTTAACCTGGCTGTACGCATTTCAGAAGGCTGTTAAAAATGTATCACTTTTTTCTTTTGCCAGGTGATTTAGAAAATAGCTGCACATAATTGCAGTTTTTCTGATTTGATTTTTAATCAAGATGACAAGTGAGATCTGAAAAATTGTGTGCAAATTAGAAAATTGGGGTAAAAAATGCACAGCCTGGTTCAACTCTTTTTTTTTTTTTTTTTTTTGGTGTGTGTGAAAAAAAGAGAATGTTTATGAGACAAAATAGACTAAGGAAGATTAAATCTGAAGTTCTGTTGCCATAGGAAATATTTCTCTATCCCATTGGGCCATATTCTTAAGACCACAAGTCCATACACATGTTCTCAGAGTTGGCATAATTTGATACTATGTTTTGTTTCACATCAAAAAAGTCTCTCAAAATAGGCTGTGAAGTTCAGCGATGAAAGACTAATTATGTGATTTTAGGCGTTTCACTTCTCCCAGACCTTCATGTTCCTTTATACATGAATTGGAAAATCATTATATCTGCATCCATGAAGAATGTTTTAAAATCTAACACTGTATAGTGCTAAGCCATACCTAAGGCTCCAGCTGCTGGTGACATGGATTGTCCAAAGTCCTGGGCAGGCTGGGCCTTTCTTGCAACAGTGAATTATAAGCATAAGGAAGGGGTGTAGATTCTCGCAACTTTCACCTATGTAATTATTTGGGAATAAGGAAGACTGAGAGTTAGTATTCTCCTTCCCAATAGCCAACTTTCCTCTCCTGTTCCCAGACTCCGGCCTTAGGGGTTAGGGCAGGTTGATTAATGGACTCTACAGTCTCATAGTGGCAGTTTTTCTGTATTAGAGCTGCAGGGTCTTTTTCCCCCTTCTGCAGAAGGAACGGGTCAAGAATTATGTATGAGTGGTGAAAGGTTTGGTAGACAACCCTTTGCTCTTACCAGAATCCCTTCTATCATGTGCATGTTTTATTTCAGCTAGTTTTCCTCCATATCAAAGCTTATATGTGGAAAGAATTAACTGCTTTATAATACTTCCACAGATGCTGTTCTGAACTATGTTGAGTCTTCTAAGAATTAATACAGTATGTGTGGTTTGAATTATGTCTGACTTAACTCTGTTCAAACCAAGTACATATACATGGGTCAGGGGAGAACTAAATCATCTTCTATCCAGGTCTTTTTTTTTTTTCCAATGACAATATCATTTAACTACTTTTTTTAATAATGCATTTTAATAATATATATATATTTATTTTTATATATATTTTTAATGAATAGGATTGCATAATTAGGAAAGTGTTATCTCTGGCCTCAGTTTCCTGTGTTGCAATTCTGTATTTCAAGTTCTTTCTGTCACAACACTGAAGTAGAACAAAAAATAAAACCGAACTCTGCTAAGCTATTATCTTTGTCCTATAAAAATATTAAAACTGAATTTCACAGAGCTGTGTATTCCTAGTTGTGTTGTAATCACTTACAGTACATTCCTTTTATTTTTGGCATACATCCCTGAAAAAAAAAATAAAAAGAAGATAGAATTCTTTATAAGAAGATAAAATTCTTTATAAGCTTCCAAAGAGCTCAGAACTATTTGCTTCTATTATTACAAAAATATGTGTTAGATTCCTGTTTTTAAAAGTTCTGTAGATCCAAGGTATTTCTAAATTTAATTAATGTTTGTTTAATAAAATAATATGCAAAATCATTATTTAGAGGCATTAATGAAGTCTATTTTCCAGTGTAATTTGAATAGGCAGCACTAAAATAGCACTAAAATACATTAACATTAGGTCACCTACTTTACATTTATAACAATAAACCCGCATTTTCAGAAAGGATAATCTTAAACAATATTTTTTTTCAGTACCAACAGTACATCTTATCTTAAAATTCCAAATGTTTCAACAATAGAAGACAATTAAGAACTAGACAATTATTCTTCATCTTTCAATGATTTATGATACAGAGAAAGACCTTTTCTTGAGAGTTCAAGGTGGTTAGAAGAGTATTTTTAAGCTGGTAGTTTCCTGTCTTCCCCTTTATTTACTAGGCACGGGTTTTACTTCATTATAGCCAACAATCAAACTATTAACTTGTTTGGATGGCTGGCCTTAGGTGTGAATATATATATATATATAATATACAGTTGGATTCTCTAGCATTTATATACGCACATGCAAAAAAGAATAAAATGAAGCATTCATGTTCCTAACAGAAACAGAACAGAAACAGAGCAGAAACACAAAATCCAATGGAAGGACTCATCTTCCTATATTTATTTGCAATAACATACACACTGTGTCATACTCTTTCCAGGCCCTGAAAGGGGCCTTGTTCCAAGGAATTCACTATTTAAACATGGAAAAATAAATAGCCAGTAAGAGGAAGAAAAGCAACAAATATTTGAGAATGTTAGCAAAATCATCTGATATTTTCATGTGTGTGTAATTTACAACTATTTAACTTTGAACATATCTGCAGTAATCTGCACAGCCACCAGCTTTAGTATTTCATTAGAGTTGTAGTCAGCACTAAGTAAATAAATAAGAGGTACTTTTGAGTGGTGCTGCTCTGTCTCTATCAAGGTCAGTGAAAGTTTATCACCTACTTTAAAAAGGCAAGTATTTCACTCAAAATTGTAACTAAAAGAAAAAGAAAACAAAAATCAAGCAAATATCTAGTAGAGGGAATAAATAATCAGCTCACTTCCAGAATTGGCTATCACGAGGCTGAGAATATTTTTAAAACAACATTAATATTCTGTGTCTTTCCTCTATCTACTTTGTTTCCTCTTATTTCATTTCCCATGCCATTACTAACTAAATAACCTCCCACAACGACTGTCGGACAGAAGAAAATAGTTAACAGCAACTGCAGTCAGGCCTGTAGCTCTAAGTTCCCTGCTAATTAGAGGGTACATGGGGTGGAATACAGTACCTGAGGTTAGAACTATAACATCTTCTTGACTTTGAGTTGTAAAAGACATCCCTGAAGCACTAGGTGGTGGAGTGGCTCTCAAACAGAGGCACAATGTGGTTGCATCCAGGTTTACACTAATTCAGTGCTGCAACATCAGCCACTTTTCTACTTGGGGTGGTTGAAGCAGAAAATACAAACATAGGTCTTTACAATTCTGATTCATTTAATCCAGTTATATAGTAAAGGATATTATTTTTTTGTATGGCTGCTGAGTGATCTGCAGTGGTGCGTGGGAAATCAAAAAGCAGGTCTCTCTCCACTGAAGGGGAGAGAGAAGCTAATTCTCATAATTGCTGGTGTTGACTGGGGAGGCAGTGTTGAAGCAGTACAGCCTGTTCTTCCTTTTCAATTCCCATTCATAAGGACAGAGTGACTGTCTTCTATACAGACACATTATTGGCTCTTTTGCCTTCCTAACACACGTGAGAAGTGATATACATGGTCCTTGTTCCTCCTGTTGTGCCGTAATTCTGTCTCCTAAGCAAGCATTCCCATAGTGGTCAGTGACTAACCGCTTGTGTTTATACCCTGAGGATCTCTGCCATCCGTCTAGGTTTGTATACTCAAGTCATCTACTGCCATCCTCGTGTGGAGGGCTACTCCCACTCCATGCTTAGCAGTTTTATTTCTGCATGGATTAGTCAGTACCACATATGTGTGACACCACATAAGATTTTGTCCAATGAAGGAGCACCTCTTTGCACAAAGCTCCATGAGTTTTGTTGTTGTAGATGACAATCAAGAGGTAACCTCAAAGTGAAAGAAACTTCATCCATTCTCATTAAGTTAATGAGAAACTTTTCACTGACCAAACTTTGGTGCAAGAGGTTTGTGGTCCAGATCCCCATGTTGCTAGTATTCCCTGATGGCTCAGAATCCCTAACCATTTTATCCACCAGCTCTGGTATGCTGGATGCTTTTTTTTCTCTCTGTATCTCATAGCTGTGAGTCACATTTGCATGCCTAACTCCAGTATGGCAAGCAATTGTACCTGTAGCTGGGCTTCCTGGGAAGAGTTGTGATATAACAGCTTTTACTACCCTTATTTAGATGCTGAGTCTATTTAATACAGTTTGAAGTAAACTAGAGGAAATTCAGATTCAGTATTTCTCCAAGCATCTACCCTGGCCTTCACAGCCAAATTAGCAATCAGGTAAAGCTGAAACACAGGTAAATGCTAACTGATGTCCTGTTCTCTAGTATTCCTTTCAGAAGTAAAGGAAATATGCTGTGTTTTGGGGGAATCTATAGCTTTATAACATCTTCGACAAAGTTTGCCCTGTCTGTATGAAGGTTGTCGGATGGATAGGTTAGATATTGAAATGGATTTGTTACGGATATGTATTCCCAGGTGATTTGTAATGACCATGTCCCCTTTATTTATGGCTGCCATCAAGGATAGAAGTACAAAAAGAATACAATTCCTAAATTGTATTAAATGGACTAAGAGTTATCATTATTATTATTACCAAAAGATTTCGTACTTCTATTTTTAAAACCTATGTAATTCTATGATGCTTCTCCATTTAATTAATGCGCTAGTACAATAAAGTAAAACACAAAATCATTATTTTGTGACATTAATGAAGTCTACTTTTCGAACACAATTTGAATAGGCAATTGAACAACAGTGCACTAAAACACATTAAAACCAGGTCATCTGCTTTGCATTTCTAACAATAAGCCTGCAGTTCCATGAAGGGTAATCTTAAACCACATTTTTTTTTCAGAGCAGCCAGTACATCTTTATCTTAAAATTCCAAATGTTTCAACAATAGAAGATTGTTAAGAACTAGACAATTATTTTTCAGCACCCATTGATTAATGACTTAGTCTATGACACACAGAGAAAGTGTAGAACAAAGGAGTGCATTATAATAATGCATAGGCATTAAACCATCTTCATTAATAGGGTCTTTCTGGAGTCTGCTTAGCATAAAACAAAACACGCCATAAAGAAAGCGAAGTATTAGCTTTAAATATCTCTCTAAATTCATTTGATAAAACAGAAACCTGCACTGTGCCCCTGGTCTTAAAAATATTTTGTTTTGGTGACTCACAAAAACTAGGTGAGCTGCAGCGGGGTTTCTGAGGTGTGATTTTATCTTCATTGTCATAGGCCACATTCTACATATTTAATATTTTACACAGGGGCTTTGCATTAAAATTAGACTCTGTCATTCTTATTCTCATTCTCTGCGACATCGGAGTTCAAGGTATTGGCGAGCATTGCTACCAGTATCGAAATCTGGATATTTTAAATTAATTAACCTGTTGAGATTTAATAATGCAAAATTATTAAATGGTGTTCATGATCAGCATGCGGAGCAGGAAAGTAGATAGTTAAAGTATAAACGGCTTTAACTATAAAAGATTTTCACTTCTGTAATCCCATAAATGTTTTTGCTTTTGTGTTTTAACCCCATGAGTTGCTTTGGACCCTCCTTTTATAAATATATATTAATTCTTTCAATACACCGTCTTCCATTGATTTTGTCAAGGTTCTTGTTTGTTAAGCACATGTCCATGTGTTTGCAGGACCTGGATCTAATGTATGTTGAAGATGCTCTCACTTTTGTTATGGCAATTTGTAACTGGTGTTTTTTCATCTCTTAATTACATTTTAAATATAATAATAATTTATACCTAGTGCTATCGTGATTCTGTACTCCAAGTTTATATTCAACATTCCTAAATTAATATGTAAGCCAAAGAATAAGGCTGAAATATGAGCTAGGAATAGACTGTGTTCATAGCACTTGGGATGGACAGAAGAAGATGGATTATGGAGAGGTTGTTGGAGCTAAGTGAATAATTCACAGTGAATAATTCATTTGACAAACTTAGCCTCTTTGTACTTACAGACCAGATAACAGTCTTCTTCTTGTTCATTCATTATTCAGATTTATTCAGTAAGTATCTTTTGAATAGGGCACAGAACAGAGCAGTGAAGGCATCTCATTGTGGCTCCAAAAGCATGAATTAAAATCTCCCTCTCTGGATTCATACTTCATTTAACTCATTTGCAAATCGGGACCTGCACATTTGGACTAAGGAGAGTCAAAAGAATTGCTGCACTGTGGACCAAAAGCACATCTGCCCCAGGCTGACACCTAAAAGGCTGTGTTTGTCCCCAAACAGTCCTGCTGTCTGGCTGATGGGAGTGGAATAGAAAAAGCTTCTCCTGTTGTCCAGCTTTGTGAGATAGCTGATGCATAGAACCAGGCCAGCACCCACTCAGGATGGCAGCTCATCTCAGCTCTTCTAGAGAGCAGTAGAGTGAATGGAGAGGGAAATGGGTTTGCTTTCAAGGCATTATCAGAATAAGGCAAAAGGGAAATTTTTCTTTTAAATTTGCAGTGGATTGACAAGTCTGAGGAATGAGGTACTGTTTATGCTCAGAGTATGCACTGCCACAGCTGAGCTTCATGTGTCATATGTGTGCAATACATGTTCTCGCCTCTGAGTCCTCTGAGAGCAAGGCATATATGAGACTGGCCCTTTGGAGGCCACTGGGAAGGACGTCGGTCTTGGGCTGAGACTCCAATGTTATATAGGAAGCCAGGAATATTTGGAAACTCCAGGTGAGGTGCCTAAGTGCTGATATTTGGCATTAAGCTCCATCACTGCTATTTACTACCAGTGTTTCAGTTGCAATCAGGGGCCCACAGTAAAAAACTGCTGCCCCTAAGAGCTTGTAGTCTAAACCGACAATATCAGAGATGTAGAGGGAATAAAGTGAAATATATAAAAGCAGGTGCTATGTACAAGGAATTGTGCCAGGCTGGCTTTGTCTGATGAAGCTTTGAAGAAAAATTTTCACTTGAATAAGAATATCCTTCCCCTCCATTCACCCTCCTCCCCCTACAGAGGATTTTTTCTGGATTGAATTCCGTTCGGTTAATGGCACATACCGCAAGCTGTATCTGATAAAGGTAATTACCGTTGTTCTTTTCATTTTTCTAGCCAAATGTAACAATCTTTTGATTAACTGTTTTTTTACTTTAATTGTATTAATTTAAATATGTGTATTTGATAAAATATTTACTGACAGCATATCTGGCAAGGACGTACACAGCTCAATAAACACAAATTGTGCCACAGTTTGTACATATTTTATAACATTAATTTGTTGGTCAATGTCTAACAGTTTAACGCTAGAGCCACTTTATCATGTATTCTACTAGTTTATCAATAAATACTCATATTATATCTTCCAAATGGTGAGCTGTAAGAAGAATAAAAAAAGAAAAATCTTCCCCATCTTCTATTAAGATGCAACTGATGAAGAATAAAATTAATGTTAATTAAAATATATATACAGTGATCATGCTTTTGAATTTGAATACGAAAGAAAATCTATTTTTATGCAAACATTGAAAAATATTTTCTTCTATATTATCAAAGATGAAACAAATTATTTTAGAGAGAAGCTTTTTCATCAACAGTTTTGATAAAAAAAGAAAGCTAAAAACAATAATTTAACTTTTAGTGCTTCTAGGTTTCATTTTGCCTTGTGTCAATGTTTGCCTTTGTCAATGACAAACTCTCAAGCCCTGGTATAACTTTGCTTTTCTAGGCGTCTCCTTCATGGTCCACAAGGAGCCTCACAGCAGCAAAGTTACTGATAGCCTCTGGTCCTTGAAGGCAGAATCCGACCATGATCAGATAACAGAAAAAAAGCCTTAGGTATTTCTTTCTGCTGCCAAAATCATTTGCAGAAAAAATGGGGGTGTATGGACAATTTTCAGGATTTTATGCAGTCACTTTAGATAGCTGTGTATAGGTAGTTACTAGTGTTTGGATTCTCTCTTTATCAGCTTTGAATGTGGAATGTTCTTTAAAGACATATTGTAACATCTGTAGTACATACTATAATTAAACCACAACTGAATATTAATGACTGAGAATTTGAGGCAGATTTGGAGAACAGAAAATAATTTGATTAATGTGGTTTTGTATTTCTGGGGCAGGAGAAGTTTAGCTACAAGTACCTTGTAGGTATGGTTGAAAACCTAATGTGTATGCAGAATAGTATATAGTCCAAAATACACAGTAGGCTTGCACAGCAGCATCATGGCTCTGTTGCTGGTCTGTAACCACTTCATCCTCCAGGTCTCACATTTATTTTCTGATTTATTTTAAAAGCTTTATAAAAGTGTTTCTATGAGCATAATATCCATGAAAAGTGATAAAGTGGTTGCTCTGAAGATTGAAATCCTCTCCCTTTCTCCACAGGTTGAGTGACTTCTACACAGAAGTAACAGATGCTTCCAGGCAGTATTTGACCTTAACTTTGCAGGTCTAGAGATAATCAGAATAAACTATAATCTGTATACTCAGCTTTTGCCATGCTTTCCTTCTGCATCACCACCTATTGGAGAAAAACAATGATTTTATCCTGAGCCATAACCTTGGCTGCTCGTTATGACATTACTGCCTATACAAGAAGGGTGATCAAACAACGGTAAGAGCTATAGCAAAATCTGGTGCATGTATCTTTAAGGCCTGCTAATCTCATGGAAAGTCATACTGATTTAGGACTGAGGTTTTGGGTAGATTTTATTTTTCTTTCATTATGTCAATTGCTTCTCTTTATATGATCACATTTGCGATCATAATTCATTTTAATTTCATATGATCTATTCCTGGACGCTGCTGACTCTTCCTGAAGATTCTTGCCTTCTTTGGAGCAATTGAAGAGGACCATGCACTTTTTAGTACCTATTTTACTATTTACCTACTATAAAAAATAAACAGAAGAAGGAAAACATCTGCTGTTGACTTATTCCTCTCAGAACAGCCCACACTGTTTGAATGATTTCATTCTTGAATACACAGATCAGATCATTTTTCCCTGTCTATTCTTTTCCAAAGAGCATCTGCAGTGTGCAGAAAGAACAGGTCCTGATTGATAGTGGACTCTGGCAAAATAATTAGTTTCTCACTCTCAGCTTGCCATCCCATTTTGATTCATTGTAGATACATAAATGTTCATAGCAGAAAAACAACAATGATAATCTGATTCTAAATTTCTGACATTTGACCCAGTTCTTAATGTTATCTAATTTGTTCCCTGATGTTTTTTCCTATCCCACATAGCACTCAATTTTAACAATCCAATGTCAGTTCATGAGCCCATTCGTAACGAAGCCTGTGGCTTCATTGTTTGTCTTCATTCATAAAAATCCTCCAGTTCTTTCACACTTTCCCTTAATCTCTTATAATCTCTTATAATTTTAAAATCCTCAATCTCTTATAATTTTAAAAATTCTCCCGTGGACTCTTTTTCTCACTGTGGTTCCCACTTTTCCTTAAAGTGTGGTGCACAAAAACAGACATACTTGCAGATGACTTAGCAGGGCTAAGTAGGTCAAAAAGATTTCTTTCTAAATCCAGTAGATGGTACTCCTGTTTAGATAGCTCAGTACAATATTTTCTGCTTTTGCAGCAGGGTGAATGTGCTGAGAAACTCAGATTGACTGATCAAAAATACTGGCAATATATTGCAGGAAATGATCTTATAGGAGGCAAAAGAGATGACCTAGACAAGCTCGTTGATATTCTTCATATTTTCCCTTTGTGTTATGAATTATATCTTAAATTATACTATATTCAGTATTATATTCAATCCTGTTCATATTGAAGCTTTGCAATAAACCCCTATTGACTTCAACATCAACGGGAATGGGTTTGTCATTTCTGATGATTATATAGATGCATTTAGTTATACTTTTCCTTTCATAGTGCATCTCCAATAAACCATGCATGCATCCATACATGATGATAAGGATGTATCAAACTCAGCACTTTTAATGCCAAAAATATAAGTTTATGCTCTTTGAAGCCGAGCATTCTTGATAGAAACAAGAAGTCTAAAGACAGCCGTGCACCACAAGGAGATACAATGATGAGTTTTGCAGACAGCATATCTTGCATAATTTTTATTTTAAATAACCTTAAAAATAAGCAACAGAAATCAAAATGCAAGCTGAAGAGGAATGAGAAAATTTTTACCTTTCTACTTTGACCCCTGCCCTTCCATTCCAGCAAGATAGAGAAAACTTCAAAATGATCTGAATCTTTGAGATTAAAAGGATGGTGTATCATCTACTAACAGGAAAAATCATACTTTCACAGAATGGTGGTGGGTTGATTTGGAATACCTGTCAAAAAAACACACACAAAAAAGAAATCTCTGGAAGCAAATAAAATAGCTGGAAAACAGTAGGTCAGTTTACAAAATCCATACATTTTGTCCATATTCTAACACTGTAACTATTTTTGACCCTCGTTGCTTTGCCCAGCAAAAGTAAACAAGCTTTGAATTATCGCTCTGCTGCAACGTAACAATTCCATTGCTTTGACCCCTGGTGTCTTGCGAAATACGGCAGAACAATAATTGTCAATCCTTCCTATACGATGTGTTATATTTGACAGAGGTCAGCATTAGCTACAAGACCTTTGGCTGGTGCTAAAGGAGGTAATATCTCTTCTCTAGTTCAGCTGATAAAATGTTAAATAGAATCGATGTTGGCCATGTTTTTGTAGAGATGGAGATAAAAGCAGTTTTTTCACTAACACATATTTTTAATAGACAGAAAATAGATGACTATTTCTCAAAGCATGTTCATAAATATGCTATTTAAATGTCAAAAGTTTTAGTTTTTCTAAGGAGGAATGACATAATTCTTTTTTCCAGTTTTCAGTATGATTAATTTAGCAAGTCTTTGCAGTACACAGAAAACAGAATTTTGTTACTGATCTTATGTGAGTAATACTTGAAGGAAAAGACTGACTCATAGACATTTGTGTCAGTGTGTGATTTGTATAAACCAAGCACATAATCAGACATGGAAATAAAATGCATGAGCGTGGGGAAATGTTCCTCTGTGCACTGTGCAGGAGCTAGTGGCAAGGTCAGCAGTTGCAACTCCTGAGCTTGTCATGGTGTAAGCAATTGAGAGCTAACAAACAACATCAAGCTTTGGTCCTAGAGCACAAGTCGTCGGCCCGTCATCCTTGAACATTTTGATTGAAAAGGTGTGAGAGAAAACGACAGATACAGAATGAGGCAGCGCTGCATATCTGAGGGGAAAATCAGACTTTTACACTGGGAAGAGAAACTGGCCTAGGAGAGGAAAGTCTACATTTATATAATTTGGTTTAATAAAATTATTCTTACTGATTTGTTTCTAGGTTATGTACATAAAAATGTATAATGCAGCAAAAACAAAAAGAGACTCCCCATGACCACTTTAAGTGTGTCCTCTAGTATCTACCCCACAAAAAGACAAATTGTGAGCCATACAAACCTCTTTTTCCCACTCCTGCTGAATATTGCTGAATATGCTATTTGGAATACACTGTAGCTCAGATTCAGGAAGATCAGGACAATAAAAAGCCATTTTCAGTCAAGAAACTGCCTATGAGAAACAGCCTCTTTGCAGAGAAATAATTTGTCAGTGAGTTTGAATACACACTGTGATCTTCATGGCAAAGATAAACTTGCATTTGCATCCCTGACACCCAAATCATCAAAAAAGGTCCTGCAGTGCGTGCCCTGCAGGCCCAGCAACTGCTGGAGCATTAGGAGCATTGCTTAGCAGCAAGGTGAATGTGGTGAGAAACAGTCACCTGGGAGGTACTCCAGCCTTGGAGGAGCCATTTATGCTGTGTTTGTTCACATAAGACCAAGCCATCTTCTCCTTACCTCACCCCAGCTGCCCTCACCTTCTCTTTCTGAAAACGGGCCAATGACGGAGGCTTTGTCTTTGCTGAGACAAAAGTCTTGTTCTACAGCAAGATAACAAGCGCGATAATTATCTAACTGTAAATGGGATGGAGACAAAAGGTCCTTTGCAGTATTTGCTGAAAAATAGCTGGTTGAGGTCAACTGTCTCCATCCTTCCTTCCCCATCTCCTCCTGCTCCTCAGAGGTTGAGCTCACCTAGTTTACATTGCAGCAAACATCCAATGTCTCTGGTGTGTTATTGCCAAAGCAATATAAATAAATAAATAAATAAAATAAAATAGCTAAAATTACTCATTTGTGAGCTTTCCTCCCCAGTCTTGATCAGTAAATCCTGACAGTGAATTGTAAAAGGGAATTGTGAAATAAGTTAAACAGAAAATGAATTTTGAACTGTAAGCATTTGCCCCGGAAATAAGTAGCTAAGCTACTCCTCATCAATAGGAAAGCAGTATACTTCATTTGGCCTCCAGGTCCATCTCAAAGGACCCTTTGTGTTTCAAAGGGTTATACTTCAAAAAGGGACAATCCCCGAGAAGTTTTTCACAAACGAGTTGCAATGCAAATGATGAAGTTACACCTAAGGAATTCAATCCATTTGACAAACTGGAGTAGAAGCAAGGTACTCCTGCACAGAAGAGCATCAGAGGCAGCCAGCAATAGCGAGGGAGAAAGCAGTCAGAAAAGACAATCATGAGGAAAACTAGATGAAAAATAGGTGTTTGCGTGCATTTGTGCTGCATAGGTGTGTGTGGGGGTTCTACAAATGAAGGAAGCCACATTTAAAAGTGAACTCGGCATGGGGCTTTCTAAGTTTTGAAGAACCTGACGTACCCAGCAAATACGCACGTTTTGGTGCTAATGCTGCTGGAGTGCGCACATGTGTGGCTGTGCGTGTATATTTGTGCATTTGCTAGAAGGGTCTCTGGGGAGCTGGCAGAAGAAACACTCAAGCAAAAAAAAGCCTATTACCAGGAAGAGTAACACAATTTAGTGACACAATTTAGTAAACCGCATGAAGCATGGCACTCCGTTTGCGCTCAGGAGAACGCCCAGATATTCAGCTCCTTATCTAAAGCATGTCCGAACTATCTGCACTTCTTGAGCCGGCAAAGCTGAACTGGAAATTGGACAAGGCCGGCTTTTCTGGTATTGCCTGCTTCTGGCGTGGGCAGATAGAGGCTGATACCATCTTTCTTTACACTCCTGTGCCGCGCCGCGAGCTGTCCTGGGCGCACAGCGATGCACCGGAGAGATAGGCCAGACACAGGATTAGCTCCTCGGTTTCTTCACCCCCAGAGTCCAGTGCACACAGAGAGGGATCCTGCCCCTGGGTGCATCCAAAATCCCACTGGGGCCCTAGAAGCAGCTTCCTGCCGTCGAGATGTGGCGGGAGGCGGACACAGGCTCTGTGTGGTCTTCCTCCACACTCGCCCTGCAGAAGGCACACAGGCAGCAGAGGGGTTTCCTTGTTCCCTCCTCACATGTAAGCACATAAGCAGCAAAAAAGTAAATTCAGTTTTCACAGGCACCAAGTTCCTTGCTGGTAGGCTTGACCACTAGGGCACCTTCTTGTGTCCTCAAATTTGGGCATCTGCCAAAAACAGAGCTTTTGTGGCATTTTTCTTAATACTGAGGGATGCAAACCTGGGCTCCTCCGAGCTTTAAGAGTCAGGAAGCACTTCCCCCCGGTCCAGCTGAAAGCTGTCTGGCCTCAAGAAACCAGAAGGAAAAGGGCATGATTTTTTTCACTGTATTTAAAAGAAAAAAAAAATGTAAGAAGCTTCAATTTGTTTGCCTTAAATTCGTTTTCATTTGTAGACAGATGCCTTTGCAAGGAAACAAAATGGTTCTTCACAAAAGTGGAAGCAGGCAGCCACATTAAGTGAATGAAAACATGGCAACAAAATAAATACTGATCTTCCTTTACAGCACATTAGTAAAGAAATTGAACAAGTGTTCTCTTTAGTGTGGGTTTTACCTTAACCAGACAAATAGGCATTCTCAGGGCTAAGGTGAAGAAAAACGTAAATGAAAGTGCCTGGTATTGTGAACAGGGGGAAGAGATAAATGGAGTGATCATAAATAGCAGAATGTATTGATCAGGGATAGTGAAATATCAGCAAAGCCAGCAGAGAGCTTTGAGTTACCTCCTTGATTTTGATTAGGTTCAAATGTTAAACTTAATCTGTAAACCTTTAAATGGGAATCAGAACAAAGAGCCTTGAAGACTTGAGGTTTCAGAAAACAAGCACTGTGTTTGAATCAAATGTCAGAGCAAAATTAGAGAAGTACTTCATATCATCGGACTTGGAAAATGAAATTAAAAATCAATGAATACATTTTACTCATTCTTCCTCCCGTCCGTTGAATATTAAGGAATAAGTAAAAAGAATAATATCATCTGGAGAATTTTCTATATTAAAATTGCATGTAATCAAATGCCTTTTGTGTTCTAAGTTAAAAAATCAATATTTTATGTATTATAAAATTTTCTTCAAACTTAAAAAAATCTTTCTTTTTTTTTTTTCTATTTTCTACATATGATCTATTGCTTTCTGAACAAAAAGCCTTCAGGCTCCTGTGTTCTTTCTGAAGGAAGTGTCATTCTTTTAAAACAAAACACAGAGATTTCATCCCATTCCTTAGGAGACCAGCTCAGATGCTTAGCGTGGTTTTAACAACCGTCCCGTTTTAACAAGAGCCTTTCTAATTCTTACGTACCCAGCGTGCTGGTGTGTTCACTGGTGTCTCAGTCCACTTGGGAGGTGGGCACTGACACTGCCGGATCGCTGCTAGCAGAACCACATTATAATGCAGAACAAATGAGAGCTGAATACATGCCCCTGTCGCATCCAGCCCGCCGCTGCTGCCACTTACAATTACAAAGGACAAGAGCAGGAGACACTTCAGCAGCGGGGAAGCATGACCCGCGAGCCGCAGCTCATTTTGCACTGCACTTATTCAATACAGCTCTGCCCTATAATTTCCTATAGCATTGTTATCTGTTAGCCGTTTACACAGTCACACCTTCATTATGTCCCCAGTTGCCAGCTCCGGCTGCTTGTCACATCTATTGATTGTGCTGGAGCTGCAATTTGCATGGATCGCTCGCGGCTGTCCTCAGGCAGACTGATACCCTTGCCGAGGCCCGGCACCTTGCGCGCCTGGTACTGCGCCGGGGCTGGTAGCCCTGCTAAGGTCTGATACCTCCTCTAGGGACTGACAACCATGTTAGAGTCTGATACCCCTGCTAGGGACTGATTCCCCTTCTAGGTATCCTCCCTCTTCTAGGGACTTATATCTCTTCTAGACGCCCCATCCAGGGACTGATACCCCCCTCAGGATGCTGATGCTCCTGACAAGGGGTGACATCCGTTTCAAGGGCTGATGTTCTTTTAGAAGGGCATGACCCTCCTCCCAGGGAAGCAACAGGACACTGACAGGGGAAAATCATGGCAATCAACCCACTAGGTCATCACAGATGCAAATCTGGTGAAAACCCACTGCTTTGCTTCCCCATCTGGAAATGTTAATTATGAAACTGCTAAAAGCCAAGAAGAGGCCAGCCATGCTAAGATGGCTTTGGTCCATGGCCACCTGACATGCTGTATCACAGCCAGTGTTTCACTGGGGTCAAAGGAGATTGAGTGCAGGCAGGAAAAAGGCTAAGTTGACTCTTGACTGCCCCTTCTCATCACCTACCCTGGGAACAGCCAGCAGCCCTGAATGAGGTGCAGACTCTGGACACACTGCACGTGAAGATTGCAAAGACATTGCCCTGGAGATCTGATAAGCAAGCAGAGTACTTGATAAATTCAAATCACTGTGATTGCCTCACTGACAACCAGCTCCATCTCCACATTCAAATGCCTCTGTCAATTATTTAGCATTAATCTTACCATTGTTGGGTGGGTGTTGGGGTGTGGGAAAAGACCGAGAACAGAGAACAGGAAGAGAAAATTATTTTACATGAATTTCGGTGCAGTCTGCATTGCACTATGCTTTCTATTTCCTTGAAGCAATGAAAGAAAAACTACCAAAGAGTGTGAATATGTGAATCCAAGGGTCTCTCCCGCAGACACAATCTGGTAGGCAAGCAGTACACTGCTGCACATGCAGCGAAGATAATATCTCATATCTAGGCGTAAAAAATGTGTCCTGAGCTTGTAATGGTGTGCTCTGAATGTGCATGTACATATGAGCGAATAGGGGCAGCTTGCTGAAGATACAATTCTTGGTTTATGTTAAAGCGAGGAAAAGTTCTGCTGCCTTTCTCTGTAAGTTGGTTGGAATCTGATATCAGAAGAAGATGAAGATCTCTGTCTAAAAGACTGTTTAAATGGGTGCACAAGCAGAGGACAACAAGGTGATCAGATGGGGCTGAGCGAAGCACTAATTGCCACGTTCCAGGAGGAATATAAATAGATTCTTGAAAGGTTTGGTGATTCATTTGCCCTTTCTCTCCTGCGCCTTTGTATTTCAGCAAGAGATTTTGTGAGATTTTGGCTCCAGAAGGAAGGAATCCAAGCTATCTGAACCGATGATGGTAGCTCAGCTGGATAACAAAATCCTCACATTACTGCAGAGCAGGCAACTACGCAAACCTTTTCAAATCCTCTCCACAAGTAGAGTGCAGATAAAAGCAGGCAGCAAAATGTTTCTGAAATTATCTGTGATGGAGTAAAATCATGCATCATTTCATGAGAGATGCTGAATCAATGCTTATTACTAACAAGTAAGGTGTTTAAATCTTTCAGTGGATATGGGAAGAAAAGAAAAAGAAGGCAGCAACAGAGATGAGCACAGTAAATTTTAAAATGATTTAAAAATAAATCCATCCTAATTATTATTAAATTGTAACATATATATTCCTTATCATTCTCTATCCCTTCCTTTCAATTTATAACATCAATTAACAGGATGATCTATTCATTTCATCTGTTTTTTGTCTTCACCATTTCTCTTGCATTTTAAGAAATTAACACAGCATTTTAAGGCACTGATATCAGAGTATATGAAAGCCAAAGCTTGTAGAAAAGCAGGCTAATCCTAGTAAAACTTAGGTAACTGAGAATTATTTCATTGTCTTTAGTGGGAGGAAAGTCAGATATCCAAGTCTAAAAGTGAGAATTAGAGTAGCTTTATTCTCAAAGTATACAAGTATATTCCAGTTTGGTAGTAATTATTTAAAGTTTTTAACATTAACCAGGACATAAAAAATTTATTTTCAAAAATTTTCAGTATCTACATTAATAAAAAGTATTATAATTCTATGTATTGATTTCATCAGAACAGTTATATAAACCTACCAACTTCCTACATACAGCTGGGGTATGGGGTCATTGTTTTGGCTGGATTTTTTGGTAAAAGATTGCATTTCGATCCCCAGTCAGAAGGTCATGAAAGTCATAATACAACCTGGACACTTGCCTTCCACTGTTTCTGCAATACAGAGCAATACAGCACAGCTTTAAAAATTTATAGCTAAGGTCAAGGCCAAAGGAATCATATAAGTCCATACAAGTAGCAGAGTATAGAAGCTTATGATGGGAAGTCATCTGTATGACAGTTGTACTGTAAAATGCTTGTGATGAATATAGGGCCAGCTGCTCACCCTATGTGTTGAGACCCCAGGTAGCTGATATTTTACACAGTTTCCTGAGAGTAACTTTGATAGTAATTAATGAATGTATTTTTAAAAGGAAGTTGAAAATAAACAGCTTGGAAATAAGACAACACTGAAAAATGTGCTGTACTGTGTGAGCCTCTCAGATAATGCAAATCAAGCCACAATGTCTTTAAGAGTATGATGAAGATGAAAAAAAAAAAAAAAAAAACACAAAAAAGTACTTTGCAAAATGTCCTTAAAGTCCTCTCAGGATTTAGATCAGGACATCAGCTTTAAAAATGTCTTCTATCCAAATTGTCTCTGCGGTCCAGTAAGCTATAGTCTAAGCCTTCTATATCAGTATGATTAAGGAGGTATTCTGTACAATAAACAGAATTCTAAATTGTGATTTTTCAATATTTGTAGGTTTTACCTGAAACTTTTTATGTGAGTTTTTTAAGTCCAATAATAATGGTGAAGATAAAAGAGCAAGAAAGCTTTCTTGTGCTATTTCAGTATTTTCTGAAACTAATAATTCAGTGTCATATGTGATGATGTAGTGAGTCAGCAAACGTGAAATATCTCTAGGGAGCTCTTTGTCCCGCTGTTTTTTTTCCACCTGCCTCCAGCTATCAACAAGAAGAAATAAAATATTTTTTTAGATTCTAAATAAAGCATTTCTATGCCTTTTTGCTGAAAAAATAATGAAGAAAATTAACTCAAGCACTGATATAGAATTTCCTTTAGCTGTTTTTCATCTCTACTTTATAAAAAGTGTAGCAGGATTCTTCAGCAACTGATCAGAAAGTGGTTAATGAACATGATTCAGTAATAGAAAAACTGAAGAGAATCACTCTTGCTTTTCAACTGTCCTCCTTTGTGCTCCGCTTCAAGTTTCATGATGGATTTGATTTCTATGGTAAGAAAATCCAAAGGCCAAATCCTGGCCTTTGGCCAATCTGGAGGCCAAAGCCCTCCAATGTTACCTATTTAAAATTTTATTTTACCAATTTCATCTAGTTTTAGGATCCAAAGAAATGCTGAGAAATCCCATGTTACCCAAGATCCACTCTCTATCCGACTCACTCATGGAAAAGAGAAAGACAGTTCCAAAATCTATTTTGTGGTTCCACAGGTCTCTCTCCAGCTGTGTGTAGAAGAGTGTAGGGTAGCAAGATCTTCACTTAGATGTTCACCTGAGCAGGTGCCAAAATCAGATGGGATGAATCCAAACTTGCCTCTCTAATACTGTGCCTAAAGAATAGATCTAAAACTGAATTTCCACTGAAATTTCATCTACTGCTAAGCTTGGCAATATTCACATCTACTGCAGTCCATCAGTAAAGAGGAGTTCATAATTTTGAAATAAATCATGCTAATTTGGTTAAGCTTTGATTTGATAGTACTCCTTGTGTTTTAAAGCTTTGGTAGGTGGCTGCCTGTCTTCTTGATGTAAAACTTGTCCTTACTGGTGTGTGGCACATAGAAACAAATGTCTGAATGCAGAGTCACTGAGCAAAATTCAAGGAAGATGATTCTGTGTGGAGAACAGTGGCAAAATCCTTCAGCTGAAGGACTCTGTAGCTACTACTGATTAATATAGTACTGATACAGCCATTGTGTCCCTAGGAAATTGTTATAAAATACAGTGAGTTTGTCTTCCTGTGTGAGAGGAGAATTCAGGATCCTCTACCAAGAGAAGCACGTTGCTCTTTGACAGATTTACCTGGCTTCCTGAAACTCCATCTGTTTCTGGAGTTATGGGGAGGTTTTAATCTGCTGAATCACCCAGCAATATCGGATTGTTCTTTGGGACTTCTGGAGTTAAGGAGAGAAATAAACCAAATAGTGTCATCTCAGTTTCTCTTCATACTAGTGTTATATCTGTTGCCTGGCTTTGCTACTGCTAAAATATTCCTGACTTGTCAATGGACCCTGGTTGAGGCAAACATGATCCTCTTTTTCTGGCTTAGCTGTTATGAGAGACCTGGAATGTTACCGAGCAGGGGGTCCTTGGCCTGGAGTGTTTCCTTCTGCCCATGCAGGCACGAATTGTGTTACCTCTCCTGTTTCTGTGCCTCTGGGGAAACAGCACAGTGATTTGGGATGCAACAAAATAAGGAAGCATATGACAAGCACCTCTAGGTATCTCTTTTTCTGCAGACAGATGGTTCGGCTCCTCTGCTTTCCTGATGCTTATTTTCAGTTGGGATTTGGATAAGGAAAAATCAGTCATAATGCAGGGAAAATAAAATTAAGGGAAAATTGATGTTGGAGATAGAGAATAAACATATAACATGCCTTGTATTATACCTTCCGCTTAATGAGGACAGTTCAAGGAGTTTGTTCTTTGACACGAAACAGTTCCAGTTTTCTCATTGGTGCTATAGAAATACATGTTTAGGGAAGTGACTGCAGCCATTTCTCCCTGACATTTCTTTGTTTACACCACAAAAGCCTTTAGACATCTCAAGCAAGAGTTGGTTTCCATATCTGTAAAAGCTGTACTTACACACCAGAAAAACCTCAATAGCTTATAGACTAAACTCATGAAGCAAAAAAAGCACAGGAAGCAACATATTTTATTGCCCTTGTGAAGAACATGGTGATTTAAGTGACTTAGCCAAGGTCACATGCTTAAATGTATGCTAGAATGCCTGAACAGTCAGTTTGAGGTTGTTTTCTGTTTTTCTTTTTTCCCAGCTGTGTACCAATTCCATGATATGTTGAACATTGTCTTCAGTCAAATGGTGACAGTGTAGATTTAGCCACATGCCATAATTTAAAAAGGTCAAAATGTAAAATGGAAAGAGATCTGTCAGCTGTTGAGTGTGGCAGGCAAGCGAAACTCTATCATATTGGAAATAAAATAAATAAAATTGCTTAGTAGTATTAGGAAGTCCTTATACATATTATTTTTCTCTATTGATGTTATGCTTTCACTTTGCTGGTTTCTGAATGGCCATACTGTGCAATATAGATAACTTTCTGCAGGTGAATCATTGTATTTGATGTTTTATTAGAAATATATACAATGAATATTTTTTGCAATATTTAATTACAGAATGTATAGGTAAGATCATTCAGAAAATAGATTATTTTTGGCATCTTTGGTCCCATTCTGACTGTTGTAGAGTGCTCAGTATAGGCTTCAGGACCTTACATTCCTTAGAAAGTTGTGGATCGTTAGCACTGCTGACCAAGCATTGAAAAACACTTGTAAAAACGGAAGCACTCCATTATTTTCTTGCACTTACATTCATTTACATCTCTGAATTGTTGCTCCTTGCTGTACAGTGATAACACGTCATCTAAATCAGAATTCATTTGAAAAATATATATTCAAAAGCAAGGTGACAGAAGATTGCAGTGATAACACCTTTTATAAAGAAATAGAATGTCACTGAAATCTGCAGGGGTGTCTTGCCAGAAGTTAATGTAGTTTAATGCACTATTCTTATACTGGCTATTATACCTTAGCTTCAGTCACTGTCACTTAGAAGGTCAGTAACAGGTGCTGGAGGTCTGAAGGAACAAGCCCCGTAATGCTAAATACATGCATGTTAGTAAAGAGAAACTTCAGCCAAATTGTACTTCTATAATAGCTTATTAAACCCTTACACATTACATTACTGAAATAGCGCAGTACAATAACTATGCTGTAGTATTTTTCCTATTGCATTATTTCTCTACGATGCAGTTACTGTGTGATTATTCTATAAAACATTTTTAAGAGTCCCAAGGAAGTTGTTTGAGGTTTCTCATGACGCAGGCTAGCAGCACTTATTTTAAAAAATGGTGGAGTCTTTCATCACCAACTTTGCAAGTCTTTGTAAGCCAAACTGCTATTTGGAGGAGAATTTATTCACAACCTAATTTTTGGTAGATTTCCCAACCAAGAAGATAAGGGTGAAAAGTATATTGTATGCAAACAAGCCTCTGGTCATTTTCAGTCCTTCATTAATCCCCTGCAGCAGGTATTTGCATCTCTGTTTTACTGATAAGAAAGCTGTCAGCAGCAAGAATTGAAAGTTTTCATTTTCAAGCCTGGCCACTGTCTCTTCTCAGGTGCCAGATTTCCCAGGATGACACAACTGAGGGAGGAGGGCAATCCCACAGTTCGATCCTTTGGGAATTTGGGGTTCTGAAGAGGTGAGATGGGAATGCACCGGTGACAGCAGTGCCGCTGCCCTCGCTTACAAATGCCTGAATGTCCTCGGCACCCTGTGCTACCACAGACACTGCAAGGCAGGAGACTCCCCCAGCAAATTTATTGTGTCAGGCAGTTTATTTAGAGAGAAACAAAAAATATTTTTCAGAATTTTTGTATCATAGATATTTTGTAAGTTTAAAATATAATATTTAGCTCTTGTAACATTGATAAGTTGTGAAGTGCTTTAAGAGAGACTGTATTTGGTTACCTTTTGGTGTCGGGGAAAACTGCAGCATGGAGAGGGCGCTGATCAGCTGAGGCCTGACAGGGGTCTGTATCTAACTGCAGAGCAAGGCTTCAGACACCTCTGCTTTGGGAACGCTTCCATTCCACATTCGGGTTCAACTTATAACAAAGATAAGAAGCTTTAGTGAAAATCCAGCTGGAACATCTGCTGGTGAGCTGTATCTCTCTACTCCCCTCAAGAGTCAGAGCTGCTGAGTTACGTTTTAATATACAAACATCCCTCGGAAAGTTTTGTTCCGTCCCTAGAGATGGCTGCCGTTCTGTGTGGCATACACAGGCTAACTAATTATGACGATTTGCTGTCTTTGGCATCTAGGTACTTTCCCCATTAAAGAGACTCCTGCGAGCAGCTTGGCAATGTTTATCTCATGCTCACCAGGGAGCCGGACGTTGCTCCCTCACCCGCCGGCAGCTCCGCAGTGGATGAGTGTGTGGAGCCAGGAAGAGCTGAGGGAAACAAGACCAGGCTGCCAAGGGGACAAGCCTGTCCCAGTGCGGGTAACCTTTCCCATGACAGCAAGGGCTGTGGGTCTCCAGTTCCTTGTTCTGTTGCCGTTTTTCAGAGGGACAAACTGTTTTTAGCCCAGCCTCAGCCAGCGTGTGGTGCTGGTATGCAGCAGCACAGCGTTAGGCAGCCAGAGCTATTTCACGTTGAGAGGGCTAGTCTGCAGCAGGGTGAACTTGCCAGGCTCAGTATTGATCCATACCTTTCCTATTTCATCACCCTGTGATGTTTGGCCCCAAAGCTGAAGTGGCTTTTGCTGCAAATAGCCAAACTGCAGCGACTTGTAAGTAGGGCAGGAGTGGATTAGTGCAGGCTTTTTGCAGCAGAAGGCTCTGGAGTCTCACCTGCGCAGCCTCAGGATTGCACTGATGTCCTGCTTTAATGCCCTTGAGCATCTTTTATCTACTAAATTCTAAGGGCCTTATTCTTCTCTCCACCTACGCAGGCGAGAAAGACCAAAAGCAAGCAGAAATGGGCTAGGGAGGATGGGAGAAAAACAAGTCAGCATCATTGCTGCATCACATTCCAGCTCCCCAGGAGCTTCTGGGGCACTTCTACTCCGAAGGACCACGATACCGACAGCCTGTGACAGCCTGCTGCTCTCCGATCCTTCTGCAGCAATTAAGTCAGCAGCATTATTGGCTCTTTAGCTAACACTGGGATCAGCAGTGGCCACGGGTGGCAGGAAAAGTAACTGTTCTTCAGATAGCCTAGGAAATTCTCCTACATTGAGACTAATACCTTAAATCTCCTACCTGTCTGATTCACCTAGGACTGAGCAGATGCCTACGCACTGGTGTGAAGTGCCTTTCTCTACAGGCTTAAGGTATGTGAAGTTATTGTCTTTAGTACACTCTGAAATGTTCAGCTGGAAAGGTCATAAATGTATCCCCAGCCAGGCCCAGGGAAAAGGGAACGGTTCTAAGCTTCTTTACTAGGCAAAAATAAACACAAAATGCCACTAATTATCATTATCAGAGCATTCAGGAACAGCCATAACTCCAGTGGAGTGCTACGGATATCAAGTGTGTTGGCCATTACTAGGTGTGAGCACATAATAGAGAGAAAGACAATATTATTTTACAATTTAGCTTTTTTCCACCTCACTGATGCTGTTTCTGTATTTTTCTAGGCTGAGCTTATGTCACTTTAAGGCCTTCACCATTGTGCTTGAAGTTATGACAGGTACCTGTCTGCCTAGGATGAGAGAGACACAGCTGCACGGGCACTGGGAAAGCTCTGGCACCTTAGCCCTCTCCTTTCGACCACAGTAATCTTGCATTAAATCTTGCATTAATGATAAAAATAAAAGACTGTTGAAAGAAGGCACTTAGCCAGAGAGTCCTTCCATTATGGAGGAACACAAGAGAAAAACAAGCAAATTTAAGAAATCTGATTAAGTCATGCAGCTGGATTGTAGTAAATGTCCTTTCAACTCTCCTCATAATCAAGAGAAGACCTTCTACCAGCCTAACTAGAACTGTCTTCATGCCTTCATCAAACTTGAAGCTACCTTGGGAGAGAGCTATACAGCTGTTGCTGCACTTGACTTGCTGAAAAGTTGTGCCTAGGACTGAAATCATGAGATTGTGAGCACCAAATATTATTTTCTGAGAAGTGGCCTGCATTTTTCAGGTTGATCAGGGCACGTGCCTTCTCTGCAGACTGGCAATCCACACAAACACTGTCTTCTTACATTTCAGATTTCCTGTTCCAGTCTTGTTAAGAGGATAATATGCTATCAGAAAGAAAGACTTTAGAAACTTTAAATAAAGTACTGTGCTTGCAACCAGGCCTGGAAATAGGATGTTCTAGGATGCTCATTTTGTTTCTAACTGGACCTGGATTCTCTTTCAGAAATGAATAAAGCATATATTGGTATTGAAGGAGTGAAGCCTCTGTTTTCTATATATGCCTCCTAAATGAGTGAGTTAAATTTTAGATACAGCAGGTGAGCTCGATGTGCACTGAGGATGTTCTTGCGTTTGGCTGGGCACTAGTACTTCACATGTAGCTATTTGCTTTTGGCACATTCATAAATGAGGTTGAGCAGTGATCAGGATAACAGGAACCAGCAGCAAAGTAGAGAAAGGCTGGAACTCAAGCTAAAAAGAAACAACAAAAAATAGTGATTATCTCTCTTGTTTTCATGAGCCATGTTTTTCTTCCTGAAATGAATTGAAGTAGCTCTTTAAAGACATGTTCATGTAAGCTCTGAGGTGGTTCTAATGTTTGATTCTTTGCGTGATATGTATGCTGTGAGAAAAAGCAGCTAGTAACCTGTAAAAGATACCTATGCAAAAACCTACTTCCATGAAAATGTCCCTGAATTATATTTGACATTCAAACTTTATCGGACTAAATTCACAGGCTCTCTTACACAATCTGGTAAAGCATTAGGGCTAGTCCCCTTTTGCATTTGAAACTGTGCCACGTAGCCTAAATTGAGGGTACACAGGGCATTTTAATGTATGCAAGAACAGCAAGAACCTGCTCCGTGGCAGATGGGGTACAAGAGTGACATCATCTTGGCATGAGTGTGCCATTTCGATCCTAAATGAGCAGTTTTAAAGGATTTTTTTGAAAATCTGTTTTGCATGTTGCCCTGCTTAACCCAAAAGTGACAGAGACATAAACCAGCCAAAGGTGGAGGGTTTCTAATAGGTGGGGCAGTTGCAGTGGATGTATTTAACAGCAGGAGCTGGGTAACACACATTAAAACAAGAGGAAGTTTTAGGTTAAAGGAGTTCTGATAAACAGGGTTTAACTGAGCTCCTCCAGCTGACTACGAACGGAGTAAGAACTAATGATGACATTAAATATTTAGCAAATTTTTCATGATATTCTGCTTTCCATTCACTGTTTAGGATTCCAGATATGCATTTTAAAAATTAGATGATAACTAAGGAGGGAAAAGCATATCAACAGTAGGTGCCTGTAACTTAAGGCAATGCCTTATCTGTTGTGCACGCTGCATTTTTGCAACGAACGTGTAATGCTTTGTGGTCAGGCTTTTGAAAGGGGTGCTGCTGTCATCTTTCTTCTCTGTAAAAACCCCTCTGCTCCAGACACTTTAATTGCACAGTTGCCTAAACAAGACACTGCAGAGTGTTAACACATCATTCCGAGCAACAACATACACCCCTTTTCACGAATCTTTTGCCCTTGGTTGTGAATTTAGCAGAGCACATACCTTAAAAATAACTGGAGATTCCACAGCAGTTGTTACAGTCTCTCACACAAGGTTTGTGCATAGTGGCATCCTTTGACAGCGACTTGCATCCTTTCCCTGGAAGCAATAAGCACTGCAATTAGTGAAGTAGTTAGGAAGTGCCTGGCTGGGGAAGACAGCCGCGGAATTGCTGTGTGCCTGCATAGAAACACAGTGTTCAGGGTCCACATGGTCTAAAGCAAAATATATGTATTTAATATATATATATATATAAATAAGTGCAAAAGGCTGGCAGCCTTGCCCACAGCACCCCGGGTGCCTTCGCTCCCTCCGGGGCCGCTCCTCGCTCTCCGCGGGTGCGGATCCCGCGCCGGAGGGGAGCCGCCTCGGAGCTGATGTCAGCGGGGGAGGCAGGAGCGATTGGGCTGCGGGAGCCCCGGCGGCGGCGAGTCCGCCCCCCGCACCCCCGCGGGGCCGCCTTCAAAGTGGCCGGCGCCGAGCAAGTCGCGGAGGGGCGAAGAGCGGCACCGCCACCGGCCTCCGCCCCGGCACGATTCATCCTGGCCCGGCCAGGCCAGGTTCGGTTCGACTCATCCCGGCCCATCCCGGCTGGGCGCTGGCGGGTGACAGGCGGCGCTCTGGGCAGGACCGCGCCGCCGAGCCCGACCCACCGCGCTATAAAAGCGGGCGCGGGCAGCGGCGCACGGAGGCGAGCGCGGCGCGGCGCGGCGCGGAGGCGGGGGGCGCCCGGCTGCGGCCATGACCTCCGTGCTGGGCACCGGCAGAGCGGCCGGAGCGCCCAGCGGACAGCTGAAATGCAAGTCCAAAAGAAGAAGGAGGAGGCGATGCAAGAGGAAAGGTAAGGGAGATTTCTTTTTCTTTCCTTCTTTTTTTTTTTTTTTTTTTTTTTTCTCTCTCTCTCTTTTTGCCCATCTTTCCCACACGCGCTTTCTCGCACTCAGACACATCTCCTGCTCCTGTTCGTGCATTTGTTTAGCAGCCGGACACTTGGGATGCTCCTCCGGGATGCTCCGCCGGCCGGGGCAGCAGCGGCGGGGGCGCGCACTGCCCCGCCGGGAGGACCCGCAGGGCAAACGGAGCCGCTGCGAGCGCCGTCCTTTGGGGAGAGGGGATCCCCGTTCTCCCCCTTGCTTTGGGCCGAGGGGCTCCAACTCCGCGGGGACGGAGACCCCGGGCGCTGCTGCCTCGCATAAAACTGCAACTAATTCCTATTTTTCACAGTTATTTCCCTGCCACTGCCGAGACGGGCACGGTTGTGTTTGACCGGAGCACAGAAATTGGTGCCCGAGCACGATAAAAGGGCAGAACCGGCACCTGACAGGTTGCTGCCGCCCAACTGCCCTTCTTTATCCGTTTTTTTAAGAAGCTCCGCTGAGTTCTGCTATGCTGAAGTTATTATTATGTGCAAACTGTTTTTGTTTGCTAGTTTGTTTGTTTTCTTCTTTTCCCACTTCTGAAGACAAACCTTTGTTAGAGAAATACTAAATGTCATAATCCATATAAGTAAAGCTACAGGATGTCATTGCAAGCAGTGGATATGTCCTAGATAAAAGCACTTCTCAACGCTGTCCTGTTTTCTCCTGTAGAGAGGATGACACACTAGTGCCTGATTTTTTGATGTTTTGCCTGAACAGCCAAAGTTAATAGTCTGCGAACACTTTAAAGTAAAATGAATAAGAAGGAGAGTGCCAGAAGTGCCCAACTGCGATGCACTAGGTTGCAGAGACACTAACGAGAAGTGTTTATCGAAGCCATACATTTCATCCAATCTGTAATTGTCATCATTATGGGCGACTAACATAAGTTTTAGTCAGCTAGCTCATCCGCTCAAGCTGATGCTGTGGATGTGCTATTTCTTCTGATTCTAGAAACTCCAATTTAGAGGCCCCATTAGCTAAGTGTCTTTTAATTATTGCTTATCTTAGAGCCAGTAAGAGTGCCACTTAGTAACTTTTTAGAAAGATGTCTAAGCAGGTTTTGTATAGCAACTAGTGAAAAAGCTGGTCAAATGCTAAACTATACAGTCTGATTCTCGTTGCTCTAACATTCATGCCTAACCTCTCCTCTTATTCATAGTCATAGTAACGAATAGTAATCTAAGCACAAGTGAAAACAAGAAATGTGTAGTAGTGCCAATGTGTGTGTAACCTTGATTTGTTACTCCAAATCTTCAGCATGCGATAACACCTGGTGATGATGATTTTGTTGTGTGCTTCATTACACAATAAATTTAAAAATACTGAGCAGAAGAAGAGCTTCCAGACTCAATGTGTTTAAATCTGCAAATACTTAAGACGTGCTCTACAGACTTCTATCTGTTCCATTTGTTCTAGCAAAACTACTTGCTTAGGGAATTAAAAACTTAGCCTAGTCTGAGCTACCCTGTGCTTGGCAAACAAAAGTGAGGCAATAATTCATTCACCTATGTAATGGAGCTGAGGTGCTTTGTTATAAAGGTAAATTGTAAGTGTTAATCTTTCTAAGAAACAGCCCGAAGTGAGGAATCCCTAGTAAGACAAGTTTGCTGTTGCTTCCTTTGCTGCTGGGTGCTTTGGCAAAATAATGGGGAAGCTGAACGTTTTAAAAAGCTGACAACTTGCTAAATAGTAACTTGGTAAATGACGGCTATTTGCCCGCTGCCCAGCTGGAGGCTGCTGGCATTCTAGAAAGAGCTTGGCTGACCAGTATCAATACGAGGCTGTGCACTTGAGTTCATTTTTTATTCCTTTAAATGTGCTGTTGTATTCACCTTCCAAACAATGTAATTAGGGTATAATAATTAGTTAGTACAATAACTATCAGGAGGCATGCTTGTGTTCATACTTTTTAGAATTTCTTTTGTATACATTTGCAGTATAACAATGCACATGCATGGATTTATATTGCCAAAAATGCCTGTAACTTAAGAAACACTCAGTATTAAACCTGTGGGATTTAACTGTTAGTGCTAGTTTGTTTACTTATCATGTATTTCTCTGTCTTTTCTGATGGTGTCTAATACACACAAAGTATTTAAGAAATTGATTATGGGAGAGATTAGTCCAGAAAATGTTTATTAGTCCCATAAATGACTACATCTTTATGAGAATAAATATGTGCTCCAATGTTGTGCAGATTTATTCTATTTAATAATTGCGAAAACTCCTTTTAAAGGGTTACACCAAAACCTTGCACATCTAGCTATTCTCAGAGCCTACTCCTTTGCTTATAGCAAGAATACTTGTAGCAGATGCTTTTAAGCATGTAAATACTCACATATATATGTGCACACACATGCACACACACGCATACTCATGCACAGATATCTACGCAGATGTGTACAGAAAGAAATTCACTGCAGTATTAAATGGAAATTGAGTATTAATCAGAATAAGAAAATGAAATTTTCTGTCACATCCACACTCTTTAAGGAGATGAATTGAAAAAATTATTTATATTGTGTCAGACATGTTACATATGAACTATGTTTAAAAAAGGATTGAGACATTGCTTTATAAAGCGTCTGGGAATGCCTTGTAGTAGAAACAAATATTTTTTGTATAGTAGCATTATTTTTATCCTTCTGGTTTACTTTCTGGGTATTCATTCATGTTTTTGTTTGTATTAGTGTGAATTGTAAAATAGCATGTTGGTAGCCCTTGTAGCCCCTTTCTCCATTTTTCTTATACCTGGGTGCTCTGTTTTAGGAGTTTTCTGAGGACAGACAGCAAGTTCAAGTGAGAAAAGTAAATAATATTCTCTCAATAGATAAATTCACTGCTAAAGGACAATAAAACGCACTTGTTCCAAGAGAGAGAGAATTTTCATATATGCAAATCAAGCACTGAAGACTGTAAGACCGTAAGTGCAATTCCAGTGTGCAAAGAAATTGTCCAGCAATTAATTTGCACACGCCTAATTTTTACATTTATTGAACCTGAAACCATTCAGTATAAAGAATCTACCTACATGAGTTATCATTAAATATCCTTGCAAAGAGTATTAAATTGCATGTATATTTTTGCATAGCATTCAATTTTATACTACTTATAGAAAGTACATTAAAAAAATAAAATATTTGGATATCCATAGGTATTCATTAGGTTATTATAGGTAGGGATATTTTTCATTGTCACTAAGAAATTGAGTATGTTAACTCTCAATGAGAAGTAAACCCCCAAGTATCTCAGAGACCAGATGAAAAATAAATATGGATGCTTGCCAGAATATCTGCGTAATAATTTTGTGTAATAGCAGTAATAGATATTTTATTTTTCTATTTTTTTTCCTTGATCTCTGTGTATAAAATGACCAGAAATTAGGAAAAAAAGTGCTTAATGAGTTAGAGAAATCTCTTTTATATGCTTAGGGATTTAGCAGAAGATGCTGGATTTGTGGGTTCTTGTTTTATTTATTTCAAGGCTTCTGAATATGTCCAGGCACTGACAGAATTAGGTACAGTGGCCTCAGCAGATTTTGTGCAGCTAGGAGAGTGTAGGCTTTAAACAGAAAGTTTATTTGCAGAGATTTGTGGTAAAAGCAGACCAGACAAAAGCAGAGTTGCCACTTACTGATAATGCTAAAAAGGCCGCATTTAGCAGCCTTCGGCAACTTCTTAGAAATCAACGTACAGGAATGAAATTTGAAAAGGGTGGTTGGAAATATGTCACTTCTTAATTTTTTGCCGGTGCATGACGACAAGCAAAGCACCTTATTTGTAAAGCCATTTTTGCAGTTTAAGTTAATTATTGGCAATGGGAGAGAATCAGGTAGCCGTGATGCTGCATCAGAAAGCCCTGGCTGTGGATGCTGCCGCTATCACAGGCCGTGAAATAAAAGTTGACAGAATAAACTAAATAAGGACAGTAAAAGGGTGTGAGAGGCAAAATGATTGTGAAATGAAATTCCATGTAAAATTAATGAAATAGAAAAATTGTGCTGAGGACGGAGGGAGGAAACCGGCTTGGTTCCTCATCATCCTGCAATGCCAAAATAATAAATGAGCGCGCTTCATCTTGGCAAGGATCAGGGACACAGCTCCTTCTTCACAACGGGTTTGCACTGTGCTCCAAGATGTGTTCCGCTTATCTCGCTGCCTGACAGCTCAAGAGGAAAGGACTGGATCTGGTGATAAAATTAAATTGATTAAACCTTTATCCATCATCTAATTTTGTGCCTTTCTTTTCTTTTCTTTTCTTTTTTCTTTTTTCTTTTTTTTTTTTAACTATTACCTCTGATTTCTAGTGATCCGTGTAATGACAGCAATTTGAGATAGCATCAAGGACATTAGCTACAATGACTGAACTTAAATTTAGAATAAAAATATGGGATTCATGAGTCCATATCTAAATAGCAGACAATTAGGATATAGTAGAGTCATGCCTTCCTAGCAACAACTCAGAAGTAAGAGGGTAATAAAATGGTTTGTTTTACTTTGAGAGAGATGCAAATATTTCAATTTGCCGCAAAGTATAACTTATGAAAGTAGACATGCCAGCATAAATCTGGACCATATTTTACATGAGTAATCACAACAATAGCCATCTTTACATTTCTGAACAAGGAACGTGTTCGGAATGTCAAGTGTGGAACATGTCAGGTGTTTTGCTTTCTTCAGTGGTGACGCAAGGACATACGAACCGAGTCGCAAAGTGTCACAGTGTCGGAAATTGTTGCATATTGCTTAAACTCCTAGGGCTCCTCATTGTCATTTGAGTAGGGGAATTCTTCTATAAGATGGTTGTTTACAGCCTTGCTAACAAATTCCAGTTTTAGAGATTAGAGTTCTTAAAATACTTCGGGCGACCCGTTCTGAAGTGATACACCACAAAGGGAAAAAACTGCACTAAAAATTAAAGGTTGTTTGAAATTGCCTAGTGAAATGTTAAAGCTACTAAAGGTCTGTGCAAAGTGTTGTCATAGGTTATTTTAATTCCTTTTAGATTAGCAAACTGCATGAATTGAAAGATTAAGGTATCTGAGCTCCATTAACTGTACTGCTTTTGAATGAATGCTGTCCAGTATCGTATAGGTTTTGTGAGCAGCAATGAATGTAAATTTATTCCCATGTTTACAGCTACCTCTACAACCTTTCTGTCAGGTTACCGTTTTTCCCTTGTACACTATTAGTTATCCAGACAAAAAAAGCTGATATGGATCAGTAGATGGATCGTTCTAAAAGCGTCTGTGATGAACCTGATATCTTTTACGTAAAACAACTTGGTCTGCTTGAAAATTATGTAAGTTTCAATAGTAAAATAAAGTGCTTGCATTTTTTTTTCCAGCTGGCCTGTAGGAATTTTAAACAGGTTAGCCAACGTAGGGTAGTTTTAACAGTATATTGTGAGATGCGATGTCTTAAAAAGACCACTTTGCTATGTGATGGAAGCTGCTGGTAAATCCATAATATCAGGCAACCCTCCCTGACTCATAAAATAACCAGATTTAATGCTTTAATAGGAAGCATTAAATAGATACTGTTATCGTTGCTGTTCAGTCTGCCTGACTTACTCTATATTTAAAACCCGAGGATGAATTTCTGGTCCTGACGTAACAGCCTCTGCCCAAGACCAAGGACTGGACTTTGCTGTGTATGCCTTGATGGAAACCACTGCTCACTAAGACTTGGTAACAAGGGGAGCACAGAGTAGGGCAGAATACATGAAAAGCAGGATGGATAATGGTAAAGATATTATGGTATCATTAATGAACGAAAGGTCTCTCCTCACTGAGCGTGTGCTCTTGCATTCTGGCTCTTCTGACTCAGAAATGTGCACTAGGAAGGAGGTATTTTCAGGCACAAAGGGATTCAAGATGTGTAGAATTTCAGTAGAAGGAAATCCAGAGGATTTATTTTGGTGGAGGAAAACATAAGAGGAAACTATAGTAATGAACGAAAGAATATAAAAAAGATGAACAGGCTGCTCCGATTTATTCATTTTTTGTTTATTTACAAAGAGGCCTTTAGCTGAATTCCAGCATATTTAAAACCAATAAAATGTCTTTTTCTGAGTCAGCATCTAGCTAGAATTTGTCGTTCATTGCTTTGAGGTAGAGTAAAACAAGACATATCCCCGTTTAGAGAGGTGAAGTGGTTATTTGCTCAGCTAAGACTGAAGCCAAAAAGTTTGCTGATCATGACTTTGGCTTTAGGTAGGATACGTTACGATGTCTTTATATGTATCATATATATGTATTTATATGAACCTCCATTTCAGGAAATGATCTGGGTCCTTACTTATGTGGATTAAGAGGCAGGGTGATTTATAGGAGGCTATTCTCTCATGTTCGCTCTGAGTCTTTTTGCACTGACCTGTGTCTTTTTGATCAGTGGACACCTGAGTTCAGGGTGGGTTCTGGGCTGCTTTGCAATACTGGCAATCCAGAGCCACTTGTGTGTCTCACAAAACTCAGAAGCACTAGCACAAACAAAATAGCCACATTTCCTTCAATTATGCTATATCACTTTTTAAGTTTTTATTTTTCCCAATGTGTTCCTGCTAATTGCCCTGGTAAAGCAGTGCTGACAGCGAGATTCATTCCCATCTCTTACTTTGCAATTGATGAGTGGTGAGTTCAGAATGAAAACAATAGAAATTAAAAAACAAACAAACAAACCACAACAAAAAAAAACAACTTTACCCTCTTTCTTATTCCCTTGGAAAAAGAAACAAAACCATGGAATAACGTGTGATCCAAACAAGCTGTATGATAAACACGCGAGGATTTGTTATGCAGAAGACGACCAGTTACTGACATGACCGTGACTGTACTGTCAGAAATGAAAGTTGTGTGGAAGGGGTGGACTCTTGCAAACCTCGGTGCCTTGTGCTCATGGCTCTTGCAGACGCTTTTGGAATCACGTCCTTTCTGGACACCGTCCTGGAGGTTGCAGCTCACAGCGCTGGTGCTCTCAGGATTGAGCAGTGAGTAGGGCTCATCAAAAACCTTCATGATAAAGTATGATTTTTTTTTATCATTTTTTTTACATCATCTTTGCTCCTTGTGGGATAAATGATGCTGAAAATTCTTAGCAGAGTCACCTTCCTCTAAATGCTAACAAAACAACAGCGTGAAGAATGAGAGCTATTGGAAACTGTGGGAAGAAAGAAGGATTTGACAGACATTTTTTCCATCTCCATATAAAGAGATTTACACACAGCTAATTTTATGTAACTGCCTGCTTCTTAGCACTCTGCAGAAACTGTGAAATGGCTGTTTATTGTTTAAATAGTGGGGTTTATAATAAAATGATGGCTATCAAGCCAAGTCTAATAACATATTACCTTTGTATAAGGCTGCTGCCCCTGCTCATGTGGAAGTTGAAATGGAAACTTCTCGGCATGAGTCACAGTGGTAGAATTGAGCTGCTGTGTGTGTATGGGTCTCTCTGTATATACATAATGTATGAAACGCAATTGTTTTCTTGGCTTTAGTTGTGTAGGTGTGTTAAATCAATGGACATATAATTAAATTAAAACTCCAGGCTATGTTAGACAACCCTGCGGAGTCCAACAAAAAATATTTACAGACAGAATTATTTTTTATATTATGTCAAAGAATCTTGTTCAAAGATGTAAAAATAAAATACATATGTAGCTTATGTATCTGTATACATGCACTCATAAATACATACTGTATGTTTGTTTATGGATATATAACATATTCAGAAGATTTTTTTTAAATTGAGAAATAAACAAATAACTCCTTACAATCCATAATTTTCAGGATATTTCTATGTTCTATTTTTGTACATATGCTTTCCCCAATAAATAATAAGTAATTCTGAATGTTGCAGGCAGGAGCTTACACAGGAGCCTGTAATACTCATGTCAGGAAACTCCAAACCTTTGCTAAAAAGGGTGGATTTGGTTTTAAGTTCTTTGTGTGCTGATCTTCCCCCAGATGAATCTTACCAAAGAATCCTTTAAAAGCGAGCAGGAGCTGACACTAAGCTTCTGTTTGTTTTATATCTGTGCATCAGTCCTGCCATAAAACGTCAGGCAAAATGTCCATTGGTTTCTGATTAACATTGAACTAAAATTCACTTTTATTAGTTGGTTTCCAGGTTGCAATTCCTCTCCTTCATGCCATCTGTGAATTGATATTTCAGCATACATATGAATGGTAATTTGGGGAGGCGAGGGGCAGGGTGGCTGCGGTCCGGATTGCTTCCACTGTTGAACAATGTCGACAGTAATTAAATGGAAGCTCAGCTCTTGCTGCCTCACTTTAATAATTTACATAGTTTAAAATCACCTTTAAAAAAAAGAGAGAATGTTTTCTAATGCCGTTGACAGAAGGTCTCCTCCAGTTGCAACTGCTACAGGATTATTGATTTATCTCTGTTTATCATTTATTTATGCTAACACGTCTGAAGTGCATCTGTAAAACCTTTTTTTTCCCCTCTCCCTAAAATCAACATAGTTGACTCATTAACTCATTTTCAATGTGCATTTAGAATGGCCAGTTTTTACAGATGCATAACAGGGGTTTGCTTTACTTAGTAGCGTGCCCACAAGGGCTACTTGCTGTGCTTTCGTCTGAAATCCATGAGCACAACTCATTTGACGATTAAAAAGAAAAAAAAGAAAGAAAAGAAAAAAAAAAAGAAAAAGTTTCACTGTGCAAATAGAGTTTTTATTCAGACAGGAAGAGGGAATATACAGTACTCAGGTCTTTCTAGGTTAACTAGTATCCTGCCAATAATACTTTTAAAAATAATACCCTAGCTCTGCATTCATTCCACTAAAAGAATCTCTGCATGCCTTGGCACAAGGCGTAAACGGGAAGGTAAAAACAGGCATTAGGCACTACGAGTACCGCAGCTCAGGGGATGGATGTTTCACTTTCAGAACAAATGTGGAGATTTTTGAAAATGCACACATGGTTTTACCAGTCAGAAATGAAATAGCACTTCACAGTTTAAAAATCTGGTTTGTAAGAGATGTAGTGTAACAGACCACAGCTTTGGAGACTAGTTGGGCCATGCACATTTTTCAGCAGGTGATATATTCAGCTTAAATGGCACAAGACTTGAAACCACAGACAAGTGATGTTCTGGCAGGTTTTCCTGAAGCCTAGCAGTGAAGCCCTTATTAAATTTACACTTGTATGATAGGAGCTATCTTGGTCTATTTTTCCCTGCCTATGACCTCCTTCTCTTCAGATAATTCCAGCTCATCCAAGCCAGAAAGGACTTTTACTACCCACAGTTAATAAAAAGGCATCTTCATACTCGTCCTGGCTACATGTACTTCCCCGCCAGCATTTCTGCAGAAATTTTTATTAACTCTTGCAAAAGAGAGACCAAGTACCCCCAGTTTACAGAGAGGTAAAACGAGTCAGAACAGTTAATAAATCTGTCTGCAGAATTAATTATCACAGGAGAAGCTCCAGGAGCCTGCAGCTCGCAGACCCCCGTGTTAATGACCCGCTGGTTCATAGCTGTTGTTTCTGCAGCTGCATCACATCTGTAGGTGATGACCCCTCTGGTACTCGCAGTGGTCAATGCATCTCCAGCCTGGCGACGTTCACAGTGCCCGGGCAGAGCGCAGCCACCCGTGTGGCTCTGCAGCCTTTGCTAGGAGGAAGGCAGCTTTTTTTTTTTTTTTTTTTTTAAATATGCAAACAAATTCCTGGGATCGGGATCTTACTTGGTATTAGATCAGCTCCTCAGTTTCCATGGGGAGCTTTTGATTTCTCGCAGAGCTGCTTGCTGTGCACTCTCAGGAGGAGGGGTCTGGGCATCCAAGTCACATTTCCAAGGGAAGTCCTTCTTTGATATTAGCAGCACCTCACTGACAAATCTGTATAATAACTGTATTTGGACAGCATACTTCCTTAAGATGCTTATTGAATTGATTGAAACAGTTATGGATTTTTTTTTTTAATGAGATTGGTCCTTTTAAATGAATGACTTAATTTCAATGAGAGTCAAATATTATCTAAATGTCACAGCTTGTATTTCCATTAAAAATAGTAATAACAGTTGCTACATTTGCATCTTGCTATTAGTTCATCATTTTTATGTGTTTTTGCTTCTTGAAAAAATGAGAATTTATTCCACTTTCACTAAGTAAATTCCTTAACCACTTAACCACCTACCAAAGAATTAGGTTCCTTAACCTCTAGATAATTCTTTTTCTTTGACTGAAATGTGTCAGATAATTCTAAGATTTTTTTAAAAAAAGTGAAAAAGGCCCAGTTTTTGAGTCAAGGACTGTAAATCTAAATGTTAAAAATAATGTTTTTTTAGAAATTCTATTCCTTGATGCAAACTATGGATCATTAATTTAATTTTGTATTAAAAATCATTAAAAGTCACCAAATTAAAATTGAATTAAAAAACAACCATCAAATTACATAACATTTTGTGTCTATATTGAGTACTGTAATAAGGAGTGAGATTTAAGCAGAACATAAGTGGTTTTAGTCTACTATACTAATGATTTATAAGGTAAATGCAAAGACTCCAAAGAAATGCCTTTTCTAAGAGTCTGTAGTATTAAACAATGTATATGCAGCCCTCAAGATATGTGTGTTTATCATATATTTGAACATTTTAAATTTGAGTCATTCTTTACCAGGACGCCAATCTCTTTCGTCCCCTTTCGTTGTTGTCCAAGCTCCCTCGTGTGCATCCTCACCTGTCAGAGCAGCCTGTGTTCATACAAATTATACAAGCAGCACGTGCATGGTACAGGTGGCTGCATCACAGCAATATATCATAAAAAGTCTCTGGGCTAGTGTATGGCCTTGATTCAGCAGGATCGCTTGTGCAGCCCATTGCTACCCGGAACAGCGATAAATGGTAAGTAACAGGATATGCATACAGATAAGCAGGTGCTTAGATATTTTGTGGAAGCAGGGACTGGATTATAAATTAATATTCTTTTTTGTTGTTGTTGTTAAATAATTCCTGTTTATAAAAATTTCTAATGCACCTGCTTGCCAATACATATTTCTCAGGGCTCCAGTCTCATGTTATCATATTTAATTAATCTTCCTAACACTTGACTTGAAGAAACATTTAGTATAGTTAGCATAGATAGCTTTTATGCTGTTTAGGTAGAATTGAGAGACAGCAAAAAAACAAGATAAGGGGTAGAGACTCTTTTTTTTAGCCGCTATAACACCAGTGTGTGCATCATACATGAAGCAACAGGGTGAACAGAGTTTATTAGAAAGAAAGGGTTTATTAATCTTGGCTTCAAATCACTTTGAATTGCTGCCTCTTCTCTCCCTGACATCCTATGGGGAGCCCCGTGCATGGGGCAGAGGTGGTGATGCACGGGAATCCTTGTTGCAAAAATAGATTTTTTGGGGCAATCTTCAGCACAGCGTTTACATATACGGGAAGCACAATAGGCAGAGGGATGTTGCAGATACGATGGGATGCGGTGCTGCCAGCACAGTCACAGTCCAAGGCCGCCCATTGCACAAGATTAAACATTGTGTGGCTTCCCCACCGAATTTGAGGAGTTGGTTTATGTCAGTACAAGACAGCTTGTCCCTGCCGAAGGTTGACAATGTATTACATAAATTTCCCTGCAACAGCTTGTTTCAGAAACTTTCCCAGTAATGTAGATTAAGTTAGAATTTGGTTTTGACTGTTTTGATGCATATTCATTAGATAAAAGCCCAGACAATTACTGTGATAGTTTCACTAGCAGGTGGAGTACGTTTTAGGATTGGATGGCAGTGAGATTTGCTGGTATAATCTCAGAGAAATTTGGGAGATTATTTTTATGATGGAGGGTTTGTATGAAAAGTGAGACCATAAGCAGATTTGAAGGTGATTTCATTATGTTTTTACGATTGTTTGCTTTTAGCATTTTAAATCTAGAATAAGTTCATGCTTAGAACAAATGAAAGTCTCATAGTACAAGAAAGAAACCACACAAATACATGCTACCTAAATAATATAATTTTAAACAGCATTAATAGTTTGCAACAGCATTTCTAAGGAGATTGCATTTACTTTCTGATATAGTAAGAACGATGAGAAAAAGAATATTTTATAATTTCACGTTCCCTATATTTCAAGGTTTCAGTGGCAGTTTTTGTATGGGTTAGGATTACACTAAGTGGCGCTATCACTAGCAAACCTGAGTTTCAAAATGCAAGCAGGGAAGTTAAAATTGCACACGCGAGAAAGCACTTTATTTTGTTTCTGCAGCACAGCGTCAGAATTTAACATTAGAAGAGGTTTAAAAATATACTTGCATAACACAGAAGTTGTCAGTCTAGACTCCCCATCTGTTGAATGCCTTTTTACTAAGTATCAGTAGCAGCTCAGTATCTGACTTCACAGAAATCATCATATAAAAATGCTAATAATTTCTCTACACTATTTTGTTACTAATGAAACTTCAAAGCTATGAATGAATATGTTTGTATTCAATTTCTATTTATATACTTAAACACAGACACTCTAGTACTATGTATATTAATGTGCCAAAATGTGCTCCGGCACTGCGTATATTAACGTAGATGCATATTCATATAAGGGGCTGAACTCAATGGAAGTTTTGTCCCTGGCTTGAATAGGAGTTTGGATCAAATCCATACTTTTTAATGAGTATTGATTCAAGTTTCCAGCATTCACTTGTCTCATAAGGTTGTTTTTTTTTTCTTAAAATTTAAAACTCAACTTTTTTAAAATTTTCCACTCTGCTTTCTTAAAACCCAACTTTCATAGTTGAATTTTAATTCTTAAGCATAAGTTTTTTACAAGCTGCAGCACTGTAACAAGCTGGGGTAGAGATGTTTCGTTGTTGACATACTGCTTCCATACTCGCATCGCCATCCTCCTTTGCTGCCTTCTGTTTGTTTGACTTAAGGCTTGTAATTCCCCAGGCAGTTAGAACTGATTAATTAGCAAACTTCTAGTTTCAGGCTCTAAATTTTTCACTTAGGCTTAGACCATTTACAATCGCCGTTCAAAAGACAAGATTGAATGTCAACCTTGTAATTAATCTCTTTGCAACTTGTACTTCTTATGGTTGTTGTTTGTTCATTATTATCGCTTTTTTTTTTTTTTAAGGTTGAAATGTTGCACTGCACATTATTTGGCCTCTGATTCTCCCAGTTCTGGTTTTGAAGATCCTTGTTGCTCCTTGTAGGGAAGATCAGAGTGAAGTCTCTCCTCTACCTTTCTGCCTCACCTCCTTTGCCCTGGAAAGTATCTTTTCCCCAGTGTGCCAGATGGCAGTGGGATGTGGTTCAGGAGAGGGTGAAGAAGTTGTTAACCATGCAGTCCTTCCAGCTGGAAGTAGTGGATGGCAAAGTCTCCCTTGCATGTAGCATGAAAGAATAGTGGGAGATAATTTTTTCTGGGATATTGTGCTTTTGCCTGGATAAACAAAACAGTGACAAAATATTTCCTTGTTTGTCCCACCTACTGGTCCGAAGGTAACTGTCAGTCTCCAAATGTCACGTAATTTATGCAGCAATTGCTTGTTTACTCTCTATTTACAAGACATGGACTTGTATATCTGAAGGACTCAGTTTTCCCTAGCTTCAATTGGGCCAAAGAGGGATATTCAGATACTCCCAGACCCAATTCTCTAAACAGGAGCCAGTCACTTTCAAAGCTGTGCATTTCTGTTATTCCTACAATCTAAACCTCCCAAAATAAGTTACAATATTCTCCCTAGTAATAACTCCAAATGTTTTTCAAAAGAGTTGCTGCAGTTTTTGGAATGATATTGTAAAATAATATCATTATAAATATTATTAGTATGTATAAATATTATTAGTATGTAAATTTGAGAGGGAAAGAAAACAGCTGGTATTTCTGTTTTTTAACTGTTTTTTATTCACTTAATGAGTGAATGTGATTATCCATAATCTTCGTAGATACTTTATTAAAAATAATTTCAAACATAAAAGAACATGTGCAGAAAGCTTTAGCTCAGCTAGAATTAGAAATGTGAGTGTCTTTATGGGGCTGATATTTCAATTTTCCATTGTTTCTCAAAGTGCACTGGGTAAGTTAGTCTGTGACCAATGTAGTCCATGAAACATTTTGAAATTGTCTCTAATGCTCATTTCTTTACCTAGGAAGATCTAATTTTAAATATTCCAGCAGGCCTCTCAGAAGATATGGCAGCTTCCTTTCCTGACTGTCTCTTTTGTTGTTTGCTTTTCAAGAAATGTCTTCTCTCTCACAAAGGTGTATTCACTTACAGCCTTACATTGCCCAAATTCATACTTCCCTCCCATAATGCCTTTTTGAGAAAAGGCCATTTTACTGGCAATGTTGTAAAGTTCCTTTTAGGCAGCAGCCCAGAGGGCTCAGCCTCTCTAGGGCATTGGGCTGGCCCCTACAACTGGCAGCTTCAGCTGCTCTGCTTGGACAGCAACATGCCAGAAGAGCAAACAGGAGTCAAAGTTGCCATGAGTTACTCAGTTTTCGCCTGCACCCTTGCTATTGAGAATGGTGGGAGAGTTGTTATATGGAGAAATTCACAGACTCTGCAAGTGTCTGTCTAGGCACAAGTTAGTGGCTATATCTGAGCATGAGCTTATGAGGTGCCTAAATAGGGTGGATAACCTAAACTAACTAAAGGGATCACTGGGTGATGCAAATAACCAGTTCTGTTGGGGGTATTTACAGATAAAGGTATAGAGATATTATTAGCTGGGGATTCAAATATCTTGTGCTTGTTTTATGTGTTGCAGTAGTATTACAGCAAAATTGATCCTGGCTCCAAACTCCATCAGCAGAGGAGATCTGGGTTTTACCTGGCTTTTACTGGGGCTTCAGGGCTGGCTTTGCATACTGACAAAATGGATTCTACTACAGGAAGTGCCATTCTGAAACAGGCAATGCTTTAAAATGATCTTTTTCCTAATTGCAGGGACATATTTTTAGGGCCTAATTCATCTCCCATGCGAATGCAGTCCTCCCACTCCAATCTTGTGTATAATAAAGTGTGACTTGAGGGCTATGCATTACATTTTACAGAAACTGGAGTTACTCAAGAATTTTAGAGGTTATATTATTTGCCTCTAAAAAAATCACATTTCCTTTTTAAACTGCCTGTTTTAAAAATAATGAAATATGGCCTGATTTGTGCCACTGGATTCTCTGGCCTTTGTGCCACTTGATTCTCTGATCTCTTATCTTGACTGATATTTATGTCATTTACATGGAGGGGACCTTTCCTTGGCTGGTTTCCACCTACATGTAGCAAACTGCAAGGAAAGTGTTAAGCAGCAGCCCCAATCTTATAAAAATACGAATATTTCTTGTTTTCTGAAATTACCCCTTGAGCTGCAGTGTGTCTGTAGGCTACAGCATCGCAGCCCTGCCTTGGTGCCTGGGATAGACCCATGTGGTAACGCTGGGGAATGAGCCCAGCGATAATTGGGTCACTGTGTGCAGCTTTGAAGCAAGGAGTACAGTAAAACTCCACTCATTAAAAAACACTTCTAATACAAAATTTGACAAATTATCAAGTGAGATGATGAACTTAAGGAAGATGGGAGTTTATTTACTCTAAACATGAAACTGCCATTCTCATTAGTTGTGACACTTCTGGGTCAGGTAGCCAGCAATTCGGTGCCGTGCTGGGCCAGCAGTGGCTCCAATATCACATTTGTGGCTGCTTTGGCCATCTGATTTGAGATGCCACTATCCTCTATTGAATATTTATAGTGTTCAGGGTATATTTGCAAAAGCAGAGTGTGACCCTGCTGCCCTTAGTCCCAGGAGTTGTTCTTACACATATAGGCTTTGCACTAAGTGGGATAATTACATGAGCAACTATTGCAGCAACTGGCCTTCACCATACCGTATCCCAGATTTCCTAATGAGAGGGCTCTCTGCTCTTAGACCTCATGTGCAGACAAAATACTTTTGCTTGCAATGATTTGCTCTGAGGAGTAGAGAAATAAGGTGCAGAAAAGGACTTCTGTGTTTAAAGGGAGAGCCAGTCTAAGAAGGATGAGGATATAGCCATTTGATACGTAATTTATAAAAGCTGTAAAAAAATGCATATTTTGCTATGGAACAAAGTTGGAATTATACACTAAATAAAGCCTAAAATTATCATTTTATTAAAAAATAAAAGCTCGTATTCTGTCAGCACACTGCACAGATTAATGATCAACCTTGTCACTGAGGGAGAAAAAATATTTTTGATATAATCGATACATTTATATAAATAATGCAAAAAATAGATGAAACATTTAGAAATGTAAATCTTTTTCTTGCTTTTTTTGTTTTAATCTGTTCTAATATGAGCTTGCAATAATTAGGATTAGAAAATGATCACTGAGAAACATTATCTGTACAGTGTATATCAAATCACTGAGGGCTCTTTCATTTGAAAAGAAATCATCAGCAGAAGGCTGTATCAATATATGAATGGAGAGGAATCAAATGCTTCTGCTACTGCAAGAAATTAATAACGTTAAGTCATTAACATTAGTGCAACTCACTTCTCTTTCTAATTTACAGCCACATATCTAGATTAACTGTAAAATATTCCTAGGTTTAGGACACAGTGTCCTCCATTGAATGCTTAGCAGGGAAAGGTTATTAACATTGAATGGGGACTGTTCTCTCAGGAGAGCTGCAGATAAAATGACCAGGGAAAGAAATAGCACAACTTCTCAAATTAGCATAATTAGTAATTATCTCTTAATAGCCCCACTTGGCTTTGGAGACTTGGCACTTGAAATTCCGCTTAAAGTTCAGTGAGGAAAAACAAATTTCACGCTGAAATGTCTCAATAACACAGCTGAGCTGCTGAGGTAATCGTCTGGTTTAGGTAAAGGGAAGGAGATGAACATATGGATAGTGAAGATCTTTCCTGTAAGCACTGTGTCTGTGTTTGCATATGCAGAGCACTCAGGGCTTGATAGTACAATTGCCATCACGACTCTCTTTGGGGTTGAGGTGAGGGCAATGGGACTTTCCCTGCTCTTTCCTGGGAAGAAATAGATGCTGATAATAAACTCGAAAGAGGAAATCTCATCCATTTTGCACTAGAGCAATGCCCTTTCTTTAGCAAGCCATGTTGGAAATAGAAAAAAATAAATAAACAGAGACAAACAAGCCTAATTGTGGATGGAAACAGCAGCCTTTATTATAGCCAGTGGCAGAACTAAGCAGCACTAAGCCCTTCCCAAATGGCAATGTTCTCCAATGCTTAACCCAAGGCAAAACCAGATGAATAAATGCTCACCCTATGTTTTTTCCTTCTGTGGCAAAGAAACAGATGGCCCTCTTAAGATGCTTTAGGCTGGGAAAGAACAAAAGCAGGAGAAAAATATTTACAGTTTTAACATACCTAAAAGCCAATCCCATTATCCTCTTGCAGAAAGCAGTTTATCAGCCATCCTCGTGAAAATAACCCTTTTGTTATTAAGAAGTCACGTTTCATTTTACATGTTGCACAGCTCTTAACCTGAAACCATATATGCAATCAATAAGTCTTCCTAAATGAGTTTGAAATAGCAAAAGTTTCACTCTAGCCTCTTTGCCCGATAGCCAATTTGTACTGTGTGCCAACAGATCCAGAATGGACTTGGAGTGCTTCATTTTTTTTTGTTTTGTTTTGTTTGGTTAGTTGGTTATTTTTCCTTGTTTTGTTGTTGTTGTTTTGGGTGTTTTGGGGGGGAAGAAGTGCTCCATAAGCCGTGCTGGGTTCCCGGGAGCCTGGTCCCTCCCAAGGAGCGCCATGGCAGGTCCTTGCAGCAGAGGTGCTTTCTTCTCTGCCGCAGAACAAAAAGGCCCTTCACTGCAGGGAAATAACTCTCCTTTGGTGCATGTCAACACACAACATAGGAAATATGAAGATAAACTAGTCAGAGGAGGTTGACAGCTGTTATAAAACAGATAGGCTGACACACTCATGGCCAGAGAAGGGAAAGGCTTGGCTTAGAATCTCTAATTAAGGCTGGCCAAGGTCCATTAGTTCATCTTCACTAGGAGCTTCACATCCTCACGCCCTATGTATCACCCTTATTATACAGGTTCTAGGTGAGAAATATGATTAAGCAATCTGCTACCCTGTGTTTCCAAGGAGCAGCCGCTGAAAGCATTTCAAATGTCTCTCTCAACCAATAAAATCCATTGCAAAATTCAGAAAGAGCGTAAAGGCAAAGAGGGAGAAGGGAGAACAGGAGCGGAAGCAGAACAAAAGAGATGGGATGACATCTGAGAAGTATGGAAATGAGGAGAATACCGAGACTGAATTAATTACAAAAAAAAGAAAAAAATCCTAAAAGATGCGGGAGTTCAGCAGGTCTGATGTAAACATTAGCTAGCTGACAGAAAGCAGGATGATGGGGGCAGTATTGCAATGAAACAGTACGTTTCTCCCGCCACCCCTCTGTGCACCATTCTACTCCCAAACGAGCACTTGACAAATAAATTAAGCTCAAATACTAGCAATGGAGACAGCACAGAAAAATATTCTGATGGACATCCATGATATCTCCTGATATGCTGTACGTGGGCTGCTGCTGGGAAGAAAATGCTACAAAAGAAAAATGCCCACTCCTTGACAAGTCTCTTTGTGGAGTGATTGATATGTTTCTGATTTCCTCCTTCCCTATAATATTGGGAATGTGAGCTGCTGCTTCAAGGCCAGAACTATTAAAAAAAAATCATCTGCGAATACTGGCTTGATATTTTTTTTTTCAGAGTGTAGAGCCTAAGGTGGTGAGTGTTGGCTTTCTTTCGTACTCTAAACTATAATTTTTATCCCAAACCAATTTCTTTGGAGTCTAGTGTAGTTTTGTCAGAACAGGCTATTGCCATTTTGCGCTTAATTTTTTATGGAGAACTCCAGGAGTTCCAGTTGGCTAACTGAATGTGTGTCTTATGCTCATTAAGAGGATGATCTTGTTAAATTCAGGAGCCCTGAATTTAATTTTTGACTCTGCTATGGTGACTCTGGACAAGATGCTTGGAGTTCCCTTCTGCATGTATTCCACAGGTACAGAAAAAATACTTTTTGTCATCATTATTTCTAATATCTATGCACTGTGAGCCCTTTGGAGAACACTAAATTATTTCTGAAATGATGTCATCCTAATCTTATTTGGGACCTCCAGATTACTATTGTAAAAGTAATAGCAACTTTACTAAGTGACATTAAATTTAATTCCTAAGCACTGAGGAAGCTGAGTGTGTAACCCGCAGGTAAAGTTTCCAAGGCGGCTTCTATGACACTTGATCTTATCTGACAATGATTAGTTATTTGGCTTAATTCTGCAATGCTTTGCAAACTTTAGTGTGGTCCTGGGAACACTTGTTTTCTGTTAAAACCAGTGATAGAGAAATGCACTTAGCGCTTCAGTAAGGATTGGACCTTTAAAATTGGATAGAGTTAGGAAGAGAGAAAACATGCAAAATTACCTGAGCAAAAAAATGCCTGAGGATAATTCTTTCTCTTAAAAAATGCCTTTGGGTTATACTGGCTTTACAGGTAGCATTTAATTGTGTGAAGATGATGATCTGTCTTGTTGTTCCATTTTTTAATTTCCTTCTTCAGGTTTTGGAACCATCAGTTTTGACTATTTCTTGAATTGCTGGTAATTCAGATCAGGAGGTGAATAAGAATATACTGTGTATTACATTTGTGTTGCTTTCAAATAGAGTTAAGCATAACCTGTATATATGGATCACAGTAAGGGAATATCAGTAATTTTAAATGGAAAAATAAATGAGACAACCCAACAGACCCTGTAAGGCCTATTCTCCTTCATTTAATAAAAATAGAACAATGTTTTATGCTATTTGTATTAGTGTCATTCGTTTTATCTTTACTAATAAGAACTAATGGCTGGTTAAACATTAGTGAAACAGAATATTGGAAAATAAATTAAAAAATGGTAAAAAAAAAAAAAAAACGTGGAAAATAAAGCCCAAGTCGCTTGACTTTTTAATGTAACATCAGTTAATACTGTTTTGGAAATCACTGTACACACTAAGACTAAAGCACAAATGAACTTGAACATGATAAAAAAAGATCTTGTGCACCGCTTTCGCTTTGAGTTCAGATCAACTATTAAATATTCAGGAGAAACTAATGCTGGACTTTATCCTGCAATACTGTCATAAGAGGGATTGTTATCTATTTAAGATGATTTAGCTCTTGCCGGTACAGTTCTGCTTTAGCTACAAAGTGCTTGGTAGTTTAGTTCTTCTTGACTATAAGCCACATGACTGTCTTGAGATATGACGAGTGATGGAAAGGATTTGAGGTGATGGTTATAAAATAAAGAGAGAATAAACTTCCCCCATCTGCTCCTGTTAGCATGAGGTGCTGTGTAGAAGCAAACTAGAGGAGTACATAAACATATTCATATGCACATACACAGAAATCCCATTGGATTTTTTTTTTCATTTGCCTTCTAAGTTTTTTTTATTAATAATCTTGAAATTATCCCTTTAGTTATGAAATTGTTACTTTAGTGTTTCTTATACAAAGTCTTTGAAAAGCACGAATGAGAAAAGATTGTGACTCTTTTGATTAGGCATACATTATGTTTTTGTATCTTTCCAGAAAGTAAAAAGCTTTTAAACTTCTTCAGAAAGAGTGAAAAATTAGTTAAGTTCACACACAGAAAAATACTTAATTTTCTTCCTTCCTTCTTTATTTTTTTCCCTAAATTCCTTCCATATCCAGTCCTGCACTTAAACAACTAAGATAGATAGATTGTCTTTTTCTCAGCCACTTCTTATAATTGTGATAATAATATAATAATACACGAAAGAGACCAATTTAATACGGCAGCCTCAAATTAGTTCATGTAAGAATGCATTTTTGGCTTTTGAGGAGCCGTTTTGGTTTTTTGTCTTCATCTCTTTCCACTGTCTTGTGACCTGCTACAGTCCTGCTGTCACGTACCAACGTCTGTATAGTTAGGATGGAAACCCTCTGAGTAGCCTGCAGGGACTATGAGGACACAGGAATCCTTGCTGCTGATGGCAACCTCATCATCCTTCTTTTCTCTCCGCCTTTATAAGCCTCTCCCTTCTTCTTACCTCAGCCCCAACGAAAAATAAAAATAAAATAAAATAAAATAAAATAAAATAAAATAAAATAAAATAAAATAAAATAAAATAAAATAAAATAAAATAAAAACACCTTGAATCAGCAGTAATAAAATCTTTTAACCAAACTGAACAAGGCTATGAGGAATTTTGGGATTCTTGACCTCTTGTCCTGATTCAGGACATTCTTTACTTTTTTTCTGGACATATTTTGACATGCATAAGTCTTTGCTACGCTGTTTTTTATTTAAAAAAAAGGGGGGGGGAAATGTTCCTATTACTTTGTAAACACTGAATTTACTAGTGCATGTTGAGCTAAGGATTTTTCTTTCTTTGTCCCCAAGCAAAATACTGCAGAAGCAACTTAAGGTCTTATAATTAGTGAGAAATCGAAGAGATAAGTTATTTCAATAGGTTCATAATCTAGTTACTGGTAAACTACGACTGTGCTTCCCGTACAAATTCAGTTTACACGTTCTGGACTGCAAGTCTGAACTCATCTAAATAGTTAGGAAGCTGGTGAAACTATTTTCCTCCATTTGCCAGCTGATTTGAAACAGCAAGGACCACAAGCAGAATGCTGAGAAAAATGAGTGGCAATTATTTTTCCAGGGCACCTTTCTTTAAAATAAGACTGGTCCCTTAGTAATTTTTATCAGTGACTCTCATAAGAGCATATGTTATATTAGGCTCCTAGCAAAGTAGAAGGATTGTCTTTTATGTGTTAGGCAAATAGATACATGGACAAGTTTTGGATGAACTAAAAGGTGAGCATATTTTTGTAAAACAGAGAAAAAAGCGACAAGAACTGTTAGACCTGATTAGTTGTAATGCAGAAGATGTCTGCACTTATTTGACAATCATTGAAATCAATCATTTTAATTTTATGCTTCGGTGTGACATTCTATTTTAAAACTTCTCTGAATTCAATACTGAAACACAGTCCCTGGTGTTTTCTGTCACTTTAAAATAAATTGCTTCCAGCCCCACCCCCTATGCAAGGCATAACATGATTCCTAAGGGATGTAGCCAGCAATCCGGCAGTCACTGTACTGCTCGTGTGTTATGGTCTTGGAGGATACACAAGTTAGATACACTGAAACTTAGTCCAGGTAGGCTGATCTCAGTAGTCTGGTGGGCAATGTGCAGTTACAACTGCAGCAGTCCTGTTGGAGCCCTCTGTGGCCTAATGCCCATGAGGCTTTAAAGCGTATATCCCAGGCAGCAAATACCGAAGTTTGCTCAGGAATATTTTAAATTTGCATTTACTCTCATCCCTTTACAGGTTTGATAATGAAATTTGTTCCTTTACTAGCAAGTCCTTTGTTTCTGCCTGTATTCCCAGATATACAGCTATGTGAAGAATCTGGTGTCTTGATAGAGACGAATGATCATCTCATACTTGATTTTTAAATTGTGATTACCTTTAAGTATCACTGATATCATGATGATATCAGAGGGGTTTGTATGAGACCACATGAGTTCTGAACTTCTGGACTTGATGTTAAAGAACAAATAGTGAAACCTCTATTTTTGAAAAAAATAATTCCAAACCCCAAAATATCTCAGTTCATATAATTATATTGAGGTTCTATAACCAACATGTTGCTGCACTCATAATGAAATGAATTAGAAAATGTAATAGCTCAGCTCGCCTTAACGAGTGGTCAGTTTTCCTGCTATCTGCCAACAGAAGAAAAAAATGAGATCTTTAAAATTCTGACATTTGGTGATGTATAGTCATGTATGATTCAGCACACAAGCTAGAACAGCAAAGTACGCCTTTAAGAGCATCTATAATTACACAGTTCTTTTTTATTAGAAATTCTAAGATTACTTAGCAGCAGAGCAATTGTCTGACACACCTCAAACAAAAAATAAGTAGCACTGGAAAATATTTTAGACCTCTCTCCGTGTGGATACAAGGTAGAATCAAAAATGCAGACATTGTACAGGCTCTTGTTGTCATTCAAGCTGAGAACCCCACCAGCTCTGGTGGCCCCAGGCCTTAGCCCCAGCTGGGTCAAATTGTTGTTGCCTCCTGTTGTGCCCTGGTTGCCACCATGAAAGCCCAGACAGGGACAATGGTGTCTACTGCCCAGGCACCAGCATCCACTTGGATGCTGCAGGCACCCAGGATGTGCCACTCTTTAACCATAGTGGGAGACCCGCATTTGTTGGATTTCAAAGGCAATGACAGCAGCTGCCTCCACCACATTGTTCTTTGGGACTGTAAGTTTTAAAATGTGAAATTTGGAGGGCTCAAGGATGAGATGGAAACCCAAAGGAGAAGTAACTATTTGCCCATTTACTGAAATGCCGGAGGAATCAGTGAATTGCATATACCTATATCAGTGCTGCAGTTTTCCATAATTTTCAAGAGTCTGACTCTCCATTTTAGCTACTAAGAATTTTTAACTATTTATTTTATTTTGCTATTTTATTATTTATGACTGTTAATTACTATTATTTTACCAGGTACTACATTATATGTACTCATATGGAGAACTATACTTATCTCTAAATATCCTGCTTTAGTGTGATTCCTATTACTCGTCTAATGCCACAGCATAAGACTTGAGGAAATGAAATACATCTTTTTTTCTTTTCAGAATGTTTTACAATTCATCCATCTGGCAAGGCCCCCAGAAGTCAGTATCCCATGGAGTAAAAGTCGCTCTGACTCTGCAGATGACAGTGTCAGGGGACCTGTTCCCCTGTAAGTGGCCCTGTATCCAATTACCCCTGTAATCTGACTGCACTGCGTGTTCTGATTCCTTATGACAGGCCCCCTTTACCTTGACATTATTTTCAAACATCTGTTGGCCTAACAATATAGCTATTCTCAAAAATCTTAGATGCAGACAGTTCAATACAATGAGCAAATAGTCAGCACAGGCACACCTGTAAGTAGCATCCTGTACTTTATTCCCACCTAAGCATTTGCATAGTCCTGTTAGGATAAATGGGACATTATTGACTTAATGTATGTCTCTAACAAGCTGTATTGAACTGGGACCTACGGATATGGTTGTTAGTGCAAGTGCATGGATCCCATGTGCCTCTAATTATATTTTTTTCAGTCTTATCTTTTTGATATTTCTGATTCTTTCTATATTGTAGTATTAGAAATCTGGAACTGTCTTTTTTGGCTATTATAAATAAATCATGGTTTATGATTATTTTAGTCCATATATGTTTTCAAATTTAGGGGAAAAATGTGTTTCCTTTTCAAAGAACACATTTTAATATATATGGTGAGCTGAAAATTTTGAAAAAAAAAGATATTTCTGTTGAGAAAAGAAATATGCACTGAAGCAAACCATGATATAGAGAATAAAATGTTTCTATGCCATTTTTTGTAGAATATTATAGAAGTAAAATAAAGCATTACAAACCACTTACCAGTACTCTCTTGTGCTTACAGAAAAGTTGGTGTTGTCCATTCTGTATGTTTCCAGATGAGAAAAAACATTTTGCCCTACATCACACTATATCCCTATTTCCCAAGCTAAAGTTATGTCCATGATAAAGTTATGTCCAGATTTCCAACTGCACTTGGAGCTTATATAGATATATCTGAGCCAACTTTAAATTTGGGAGGATTATTCCTAGTACTGTTTGGGTAAGTGCAGTGGCAGCGGTGGTGACTGCAGCAGCTCTGCTGCACAGTGGAGTGCGAATATGAACACCCCTAATCACAAAAGCTGATGATAAGCGGTTAGTTTCCTGGGACGTTAACTGGCCTGTGTGCTGCAGGTATCACTGTGTGAGCCCTGGAAAAGCAATGTCAAATTAGAGCCTTTCTAGGACATCATCTTTCAATGCCTGCCTTAATTGGCTCGCTCGCTCCCGCGTTGCATTGCCGCGAGCACCGTGGCTGCCCGTCATCCTGGAGGAGAGGGAGTAGCACCGTCTTGTGAGTCCACGTTCGCTTGCTCTTTGCCAATAAAAAATAGCATCAGAAGCCAGTGGAAGGGCACCAGGTCAGGGAATGGAAATGCAGTCTCTGAGTTTTCCATTACGATGCCAGCGGCTTTTTCTGGCCACATGCTGATCTGCCAAAGTCATCATTAATAGCTTAGAGAAATTCCAGACTTTCTCTTTTTCTGTTTCTGCAACAGAAAACCAATGGAGATTTTGTGCATTAGCTTCAGGCTCCTGTTATAATCCAAACAACATTAAACGTGCTTCCAGTTTCAGACGAATTAGGGGTTCCTTGGCTCTTGTTACCCAGGCATGCAGCAGCTGCACTGCAGAAACTGGTTCCTGTGAAGCTCCTTCAATTCTGACTCTTCCTGTCACTTTACTCAACCGGTTAGCTCATTCCAATTTTACTATTATTTTAATTTCATTGTTGTCAAAGGCCTCATATAATTTTTCATATATTTGTATCTTTGCAGCCTGGCTATGTTCAATACCCCTTTAAATCAATTTTATAAAGAAGGCTGGTAGGCCCTAATAATGTAAAATATCATCACCAGGCAACAAGTATCCATTAAAAATAAATATTTTAATAGGTATATAAACTGAAAAATCTAATGGTGTTGAAACAACATGGTCTACTTCACTGCTTCAAAATATTACTATCTATCCTTTCTTACCATATCCAGTAAAACTTATGAACATCCCAGAAAGCACTAAAAAAGAAGAAGAATTTAAACTGAAAAATTTCACTGAGAAATTTAGAGCTGGTGTCTATGAGTGCAGAAATTGTCAATTTTAGTGAAGCTTGTCTCTTAGATTGGAGGCATTATGGACATATGCACCCAGCAGATGAAAGCAGCTCCCTTAGCATCGTTTGAAAATGAAACAAAATATGAGCCAGTTCTTTTCACAGTGCTAGTTCATGTCTCCCCTAGAAAAAAAAAGAAAAAAAAATCCCACACACCTTGCTGTGCCTAAATAAGCAGATTTCCATTCCATGAGTTAAAAGCGACATACTTCCTATAGTGTAAAATGATGGAAAGAGCACTGAGCGAAATCAGGATCTGAACTTTGCAGGTTTCATGCAGTTGTTTTACATTATTAGTGCTTTAAAGACTGTATTGTGCAGAACGTATTTTATTCTCATTGCAGCTTCAAGGCAGGCTTATATATGCCTATTGCTGTTTTTCTGCGCTGTTATTCACAGATGGTTAAAATTACTGTGACTCTTTCAAATTCCAGTAACCACCTCTGCCACAGGGTTCATAAAATCCAGCAGGTCAGTCATCAGTTAGCCAGCCTGCTGGTTGGGATAACTTTTCTTCGTTCTCCTTCTTGCTTTTCTGCTCCTGTAGTCCCTCAGACGTCCGCACGGCATTGCGTAGCACGATGTACACTGTGACTGTTCTTCCTCTGATTCACCAGGTTGTGAGACACTCCCCCATCATTCCCTGAGGCTGTTGTTACCATGCAAACAGCTCAGGAAGAGAATGTTTTTTTATCTCTATACCTAAGCCCACCATAATGGGGCTGAGAACATATTGTCTGCTATTGCTGTTATCAAGAAGTATTACAGTGGGGGAAGGCCACTGAAGGCCCTTCAAAGAAATGGAGTGGTTCAGTGACAGAGAGGGTTTGAAAAGCACATGCAGCAGCTGTATTATGGTGAATTAAGTTACACCTTTTTTCTCCATAATTGGCTATAAGATAAGGAATAAGGCAAATGAAGAAAGAGTTGAGCAAATGCCCCTGGTGAGTTTCCGTGTCAAGCTATGGAGATCTTGAAGAGAGGCTTTGCAGAGAGATTGCATATATTATTTCTCTTTCAGGAAACACTGAAACAGAGGCAATGATTAGGGGAGGTTGCTTCAGCAGTAAAATCAGTAAGAAATTAATTTTTTCTTAAAAGAGCAGTGCTATACCTCTAAGTCTACTTAGAAATAGCCTAAAAATGTATAATAGCCTATAGCCTATGTCCAGTGATATTGTCAACATTCATTTCTTGTTTCTGTCTGTTTTAGTCATATTGTATAAGGAGAATATAATAAGAAGAACATATTATAAGAAGACACTATGTTCAGTGTCTTTTGCTCTGAAGTAAATGTCTTTACTACATTTACCTCTGACTTCAGTTACAGCAGTAGTTAATTGCAACAGTCCATTACTCTGATCTTATCCCAACAAATGGCCCTTTATTAAATGATATGAAGGATGTTTTTTTTTGTATAAAATATGTTCTATTGGAAATATGTTGCCAATAAGTAGAAAAATGGGAGATTTTTGCTAGTACAATTTTCTGTCAGAACAGACAGCAAAAATGTCCTGCTTTAAAAAGTTAATCCCATCCTTCCACCTCCTCTTCCCCTCTATTTAAGAGCAAAAGCTTCTTGTAACAAGAATTCCAACTTCCCTAACTACTCTGTGAGCCACATTGCCATGGTCTGACCGCAGAAGATCTGAGGAGCCAGGTCTAGCTTTTTTGTTCTGTATTATCCAATGCCTAAAATTACAGGGTTCCAATATTATACTTCAATGTAAATAATAATAATAATAATGTTAGAAGATTATTTCTTGAGAAAATCAGTGAGAAGTCAGTTCCATTACTGTACTGCTATTTATTTTACTTGTTCTTTGTAGATAAAGCCACAGGTGTTCTTTTCTCTTATGAAAGGTGACTTAGCTATAAAACAAATAAGATGGGTGCCAGCTGCCCAAATTGCTCTTTAATGCTGTTTAAACAGTGTGCTTTATATTTCCAGGAGAAAATCTCTTCCTTTTAAAGTCTATAAATGACAGTAGAAGTTCACTTACGTGTACAATAAATGTTCTGCTTAAAACAAAAAAAATATATATTTTTCAAATTACAGAATGGAAGAAATTCAGTTTTCTTCACTGAGCACCGGTGCTCAGTGAGAAATTTGCTCATTTGGTGTTTTTAATCATGAAGTTGTTGATAAAACAGGAGTCATAGAAAGGTCTTAGCATGTGTCTGAGCACAGCTATAACATTTTAAATGAGACATGAACTCCTAATGTCCTCAGTTCTTTCTCTGTGACCAATAAAACAGTTTTGGAAAGCCCTGCTAACTTAATGGTGAATGCTGTGATAAAGACAAATCAAAAATGAGAAGGCTAGTAAAAGGACTTATAAAACGCTGGGAATGCTCTGGAGAAATGCAGGGGTATCTTGGGGAATTAATTCTCAGTTATTCTGTTGTGCAGCTTTATTTTACTGAATTCCTGTGTAAATTTTGCACTTTGTTTAGTGAGGCCACATGTGCTGGTTCTTACAACATATATAATGACATAAGTTATATCAGGGCATATAGAGAGGTTTTATATCTTACTTTTTCTAATCCAGAAAATAGTTTATTTTCCCTTGCAGGTAGCTAAATCAGTCCCCTTCTCCTCCTTTCCTGTTCCTCCTCACCCCCCTCCCCAAGTCAGGCAGCAGGTGAAATAATGACAGCATGTCCACTGTGGAGGGCAATTTCTGCTGATAGATGACATGTCCATATGAGGTGAATCATAATTCTCGCATCTATCTTTGAAATACATTACTAACTATTAGCCAGTGTTATCGCTGGACTCGCCCTTGCAGCAGCTGCACTGCTCTGACCGCTCCACTTTGTCACTGTCTTTGCCCCATTGCTTGCCCAACATTTGACATTATGGACACTGACCTGCCCTGGCCTCCCTATTATAAGTATAAACTCTGTTATTTTAATTCTTCCTTCTTGCTTCTACCACTTTTTTGCTTAATTAATTGAAATAATAGGCTCTAATTTATATGGGTGTAGGTGAGCTTTCATCTTCGTTGGTAATGTGAAACTACCCTATTGATTAAGTCCATGTAGCCTTCTGGAAGGATTGTAACCCAAACTGAGTCTTTTAATTGCTACTTATGAGAGTGCTTTGTGTTCTGTTGGCTTTCTAAAGGAGATGCTTGGTATCTTAATACAGCCCTTGATGTTGTTGTCTTTTTCTTTTTAGAAGGCCATTCTTTTTTGATACAGTATGAAATTGTAATCAATCAAGAAGGAAAAGAAAGAGAAAGAAATGAAAGCTGCAATAAAAGTGATCATCCTAATAGCTGAAGAGAATTGAAAGTGTCCAAAATCATCATCTGTTTTCACTGATGTCACTAGGGTTTTGATAAAGCCTAAATTCTTTAGCTAATTTGATAAAGTCTAATGAATGAGATCAGCTCTTTAATAATCCCAGGTTTATTAAAAAGATTTATTATCTATCACTTAACAGCCTTCATGCAAGATTTTTTACACCTCCAGCACTAATGAGGACATGATTAGTATACTGAGAAAATCAGAGGTAAAGTGAAGCCACATTTTACTAGAAAGAGATAAAGACTACGAAAGTTTAAAAATGTCTCTTACACACTCAGGTCTCAGGAAGCACAATTCTATAGGAATCAAGATGTTCTTCCCTCTCTGTCCTTGGCAATTTTTGTGTTCTCGGAGTCATGGAACATGAGGCTGTAGAAACTTTACCAAAAGGATGCACTTGAAGCTCATTCTTTCTTCTATGATCTTGTCTGCTGCCTGCACTCCTAAGTAAATAGCCAGGTCACAAAGAATTAATCTTGCAGAGGTCAAAAGTGCCACAGCATTTTCCAACCAACCTTTCAGTTCAGAGCACAGATTAAGCAACAACAATAGGGCGGGAGTTTGATGAAATCGATCATTCAGCTTAGGAGAAATCATAATTAGCTTTCCTGTAAAGCAACTTGGCGAGAATATGTTTTCAAAGGCTCTCTCAGACTGTGACAGATCTTGGAAACTCTAGGTTTCTTATTTGTAAAGGGATTCAGAACTTGTCTCCTGCATTGTATGCATGAGGTGCTGACCAGCAGGGTGATGACCAGTAGGGCTGGCAGGGCCACATCTGTGCCTAGGTGCTTCTCCAAGATTGGGTCCAAATTCCTGGTCCCAGCTGTGCCACCCAGCTGCCTGACAGGAACAATAAGACAAGGAAGCAGGCAGGGGAAACAAGAGAGGGCGCTTGGAGCTACTTATCTTCCCAAATCACTGTTAGCTTCTCTCCTGCTATGTTATTCCTGAGCATGCACTTGTTACTGCCCTATATGCAAAGAGAAAATATATTGGTGCTCTGTGAAAAATGTGGCATTCTCACTCCTGCACCTGCATCAGCTTCTCTCTTCAGTCCTGCCGGAATAAAAATAATTTCTTGCAAACTCGCTTACTCTTGTTTCTAACTTTATTGTAATAGACACTGACCTTTTAAACCACTAAGCCTATAGGGGACTAAATTAGAGAGTTTACCTCCCTAGATGCTCCTTAGCTGTCATAATGAAGGAAGTTTACAGTGGGAAAGTGAATGAAGCAAGCATGTTTTTAACCATATGGTAATTATCTGCTATCTGTGCAAAAGACATAAAGTGTTGTTTACTGGATGTGAAAAGAGCATCTGAGAAGGGATTCCCTGGAGAGGGAGTAAGGGAGATTTGGCACAGTGGTTGCTTTTCAGATGGTTTGTAATAGACCCTATAAATTTGGAATATGCTATAGTTAATCAGCGGAGATTGGAAATGGTTGGCACATAATGTTTTAGCTTTAAGGGGCAGGTGATTGTCTTGCGAAGCAGACATTTTTTAAACTGTAATTGAATTATGCAAGTGCATAATCATCAGCTGAGCTTTTAAAGCAACAATGAACAAAAATGTATAAAAGGACATCCTTAATTCTTTGATATAAGTGATACATTGAGTAAGAAACGTTATCTTGATGGCAGAGTTATTCTAACACCTATCCACTATAACCTGTGTTCATTCTCTTAAATGAACATTGTTGAGTTTGAAGTCTCTTTTCTTGCTTTCAATGCTAAAGTAATATATTTTTTTGCTATTTAACTAGAAAGGTGGTAGGAAAGAAAGGAGAACATGTCATGGTTATAACTGTAGATTGCAAATCATTTAATTTTCAGTGCATTAAATTATTCAGAATAATTGCCAAGGCTCATTTGCACAAATCTACTTAAACTGTTTTAGTATTTTAATACCAAGCAAATTTGTAGTGAAAATCCAACCAAATCATTTGCACTACAGTGAGTGAGTCTAATGTACACTCATGATTCCTTAAAAACGCACAGTGGTATATAGATAGGCTGTCTCAGATATGGAAAAGCAAACAAACAAATAAAAAATATTTTGAGAGTGAAAGCTGGTGTTCTAAGTGTTATGAAAAGAGCATTTATTTCATTATTTTTAATTGAGTGCTTTCGGCTTTTGTGTTAAAAATAGTATTTTATTCTGAGCCGAATGCTGAAAATATTATCTCTCTAGTTAATGCCTGTTTCTTAAGAAACCTCCTAGTATAATGATGGCCATACTTGTAGTAGTGAAAGCTCTGCAATTTGAAACAAGAATGTGTTTACACTCTATGTGGACCCTAAATCATGTTTTCATTTGTGTATTTCTCAAAAAACTTGTGCACTGGAGAAGTAAACAGGTTCTTCGGTCATTTTTATTTGTAATATTTATTACTCAATCTTTAAAAGCTTGCCAAGGTGAGTGAGCATGCTAAATTTAAGCTGTGAGACCTTCAGGTGGAGATTTCAGGGAGACACATAATGAGAAGATGAATTGGTGGAAGGAGCTCGTGGGGAAGGATACAGAAATACAGAGAAATAGGCTAAACCATGAAAGCTCATAAGGAAAATGCTGTAAACAAAATGGAGAGAGGATCCTAAGTCAAAGCTCGATCCTTACATGGAATACAAGCCAATGAGTAGGAAGATGGACTAAAAGCCCTAAGACTGAGACAAAAAGAACTTTTTTTCATACACACTACATGCTATCATAAAAATGTAGGTTTAAAATCCTCATCTGTATGAGTAGTCCTTTCAAATCTGTCAGACTTGCAGTCAGGTTCATGAGTAGGTGTCTCAAGGGCTAAGTCCTTAAGGTGTAAATTTTCTTGACAGGATTATTGTCTTTCAAACCAGGCTCTAAAGCCCAGTGCACATTTATAGTGCCATTTAAATGAAAAACAATAATATATAATACAGTCTGAATATTATACTTAATGAGCTATATTTTCTTTTAAAATAAGATTATAGAGTATAGCCAGAACATTATGCTGCCATAAATTTTACGACACTTTTTTCTAAACACCTTGGTCTATAAAAATCAATGACTCACAGCGTAGACATAATCTAAAGGAAACTTTGACCTTTTGCGTAATAACGGCCTTAGAGCCTGTCATGTCAATACTCTGCTTCTTCTGAACGTTCTCTGAAGGCCTTAGGAAAATAACCATTATGGCAATTCAAACTCGGAACTTGCATTTTAATAATTCTATAATTATATTTAGGCAAATCCCTTATAATATAATGTCTTTTTTTTTTCGCATTATTACTCAATAGCCCACATAACCGTCAGTTATTAATCCAGAACAACCCACCTCACAGGTCATGAAGGAGCATGTTGCAAAGAGTGCAGTAGAGCTGCTGTTGTTTCACAGTGACTTCCAGAGCAAGCTGTATATCTTAAATGTGACAAATATTACTGTTTCACTGATGTGCCTTGTTATGTGGTTATCTGAGCCTTACAGTATTCAATGCCTTCTAGTCCTCACAATTCACTGAGCACTTTCTGTTTTACCCGGCTGCCATTCAAAGCATTTTCAGTTAGCTGTATAAAAGCTGAGCTCAGACGGCATTTTTTTTTTTTTTTGCGAGGAGTTTATCTGCGAGGTTTGAGATGTGCCTGCTTGTGAAACATCCCTTCTCTCTTTCCTCTGTCTGCATTTTCCTTGATAAACACAAAGATATAATATTCTTTATTACTTTTTGTGGCTCAAGTTGTTAATTTTTGTTTTCCCGCATTTCAGGTATTGTACAGTTTTATGATCTCAAGTCAGAACGATATCTGTGGACTTCTGTGATTATTATAGTATCATAGAATGCTTAAGGTTGGAAGGAAGCTCTAGAGGTCATCTAGCCCAACCCCCCTGCACACACAGGGTCACCTAGAGCAAGTGGCACAGGACTGCATCCAAGCGGATTTGGAAGATCTCCAGAGAAGGAGACTCCACAACCTCTCTGGAGGCAGCCTGTTCCACTGCTCTGTCACCCTCACTGTTAAGAAATTTTTCCTTAAGTTCCTGTGGAATTTTTGGTGCTTCAGTTTCTGGCTGTTTCCTCTAGTTCTGTTGGTGGCCACCGCTGAAAAGAGGCCAGCCTCATCCTCTTCACTCCCTCTCTTGAGGTACTCATAGACACTGATTAGATCCCCTCTCAGCCTTCTCTTCTCCAGGCTGAACAGGCCCAGCTCTCTCAGTTTTTCCTCACAGGGCAGATGTTCCAGGCCCCTGATCATCCTTGTGGCCCTGCACTGGACTCTCTCCAGCAGCTCCACATCCCTCTTGTACTGTGGGGCCCAGAACCGGACAATATTCCAGATGTGGCCTCACCAGGGTTGAGTAGAGGGGCAGGATCACCTCCCTCGACCTGCTGGAGATGCTCTTCTTAATGCACCCCAGGATCCTATTGGCCTTCTTGGCCACGAGGGCACACTGCTGCCTCATGGTCAACTTATCATCCACCATGATGCCCAGGTCACTCTCTGCAGAGCTGCCCTCCAGAAGGTCAGTCCCCAGCATGTACTGGTGTCTGGGGTTATTCCTCCTCAGATGCAGGACCTTGCACTTGGCCTTGTTGAATTGCATGAGGTTTTTCACCGCCCAGTTGTCCAGTCTGTTCAGGTCCCTCTGGATGGCAACGCAGCCCTCTGGGGTATCAGCCACTCCTCCCAGTTTTGTATCATCAGCAAACTTGCTGAGGGAGCACTCTGTGCCTTCATCCAGGTCATTGATGAATAAATTGAACAGGACTGGACCGAGGACTGAGCCCTGGGGGACCCCGCTAGCTACAGGCCTCCAACTAGACTCTGCACCGCTGATCACCACCCTCTGAGCTCTACTGTCCAGCCAATTCCTAATCCACCTCACTGTCCACTCATCTATCCCACACTTCTGGACCTTGCCCAGGAGGATGTTGTGAGGGATGGCGTCAAAAGCCTTGGTGAAGTCGAGATAGATGACATCTACCGCTCTCCCCTCATCTATCCAGCTGGTCATTCCATCATAGAAGGCTTATCAGGTTAGTCAAGCATGATTTCCTCTTGGTGAATCCATGCTGACTACTCTTGAGCGCCTTCTTGTCCTCCACATGCCTGGAGACAACGGCCAGTATGAGCCGTTCCATCACTTTTCCAGGGACGGATGCGAGGCTCACAGGCCTGTAGTTGCCTGGGTCCTCCTTCTTGTCTTTTTCAGAGACTGGCATGACATTGGCCATCTTCCAGTCCTCTGGCACCTCCTCCATTCTCCAGGATCTTTCGGAGATGATAGAGAGTGGTTCAGCTAAATAATTTTGCTCTTTACCTGTGTTAATCTCATCACTTGTATATAAGTCTTGTAAAGTTTCAGATAAACAAATTAGAGTATAAAGAATAAGCACAAAATGTTTAATTCTACCTTGCAATGCATACAAATCAGGAAATTGGCACAAATAATTAAAGGATGTTTTATTTTATGCTTCAAGTGCATATACTTGACTTTGGGATGTTCAGATTCTTTTTTTTTCTTCCCTGTAGAAAGACCAATTTGTTGAGAATGCTGAATAGAAATGATGTGGTTCAGTTCTGCAGTTATATGTGCATTCAGTATGTTTTTTGACACTGAATGTGGTCTGATTGGCAAGGATTGCACACAGATGTGTGGCATTAACATAGTGGATAATTAGATATTGCAAATGAATTATCCAGTGTAGTGACTAGTAGGATAATGTCCCTAGCTATGTAGCCATGTATTCAACACACTAAGGAATGTTTAATTCCTTTAATATTAATATAAAAAAGTAGTTATAAGAAGAAACATGCCTCTTACATCTGGCATCTGGGTTAAAAAAAAAAAAAAGACAAAACTATTTTGAAACAATTCCCTGGATTGTTTTACATACATTCTTATATGTATAATATATCCACACAGCAGATATTTTGTGTATATACACAAAATTTGTTTTATCTAAGCCAGAAAAAAAAAATCAAACTTTACCATGGTCTTTACTGTGATAATTTATTTGGCTACTTAATCTGGAATTTTAGACCAAACAACGTCATCTGTAATATCAAATTAAAGTCTCTTTTATTTTGGTAAGGAATATTAAAGGATTAAAAGAGTACTAAAGTACCGAAATATTCCTTTGAAAATATTTTGTCAACTTTGCTTTCTGGACTGTATTTCAATAATAATTTCCTTCTCATAAAGAAAACAGATAAACTGCATCTTTCTGTCATCTGCAACTTTCTGTCATCCTGAAAGTGTGATATTGTATATGAAGTTCTCAATAATTTTAACTATTTGAATTCATAAGATGTACAAGGCAGACTACATCCATCAAAGGATTCGCTGCTGGCTGACTTATATACACCAGATGGATGTACACGCTGTTACATTAATTTTAATGGGTTTGCTTTAAAAGGTGTGTACTTACATGTGCCAAAGACATAGCAGTCGTGCAATAGGAAAAACAAAATGTTTTACATCTGAGGTTCAGAGGGGAAGGACATATCAGTAATGAAAAGAAGTTTTAGGTGCAAGAAGAGCTATTAAAGGCTGTGGGGCAGTAAAAAAATGTGCATTATTAAGAAAACCGTCTTTTTTTTTTAAAGGAAAATCTTGCAAAACAACTTTCCCCCAAGATTTGTAAGACTAAGTCAATAATGGTATAATAGCCGGAAACATATTTTGTGATTATTTGAGGCTTAAGAAACCAGCTGTGTTCCTATGCATTAATAAAATAAGTTTCTGTGGGTATATGGACAGATTAAAATGTAAATTTAAGAGATGACATAAAACAATGTTCTTGTTTATTCCAGACTTTTGCAAATTTGCAAATTTGGGGTTGGACAACATAATCCAAAATATAGAGATGAGTCTGTAAGGCAGGAGGGATGGGCAACATCTCTAGATTGGTATAGTGTTTGATTACAAATCATTCTCTTCATTTTGCTCCTCTCAACTTGTGTTGGTCTCGATTTGATTGTTAGACACTTGGGTCAAGACTCGTGTTTTTTTGTTTTTTGTTATTGTCTTTTTACAGACATTAGTATTTTTTGAAGCTTGCAGATGAAACTATAACATAAAATAACTCATTTTAAAAGTTTGTAGGAAATAAAAGAATGTTTAAATCTCAGAGTTAGGAAGGAAGAGTTTGATGAGTGGAAGAGAAATACAAAAAACTCCAGAAGGTGTTTTTACTCTAAACCATAATTTTATTCTAAACCATACCTGAAACTTTCATCAAAACCAGCAATTTTAAAAGAGTCTTAAATATTAGCTTAGCTTAGCTTGACTTGATAATATGCCATCAAAGCTTTGCAGTTTTGAAAAAAATGTAAGAGACCTCTTGAGGAGTTGTATCCTATCACTCAGAAGCTGCCTGATATCTTGGAATGTGTTCCAGTGAGGAGAGAAAGCAGCATTGCCTGCTGGAAATGTCACAACAGAAAGACTTCCATCAGCACAATGTGCTCAGTCACGTTTTTGGGGGACACGGCAACTGCCACGGTGCTGCTGCTGTCTGCTAAGGACATCACTTTACCAGTTAATGCTCAGTGCAAGAAAGATGTGTAGATTCAAACAGGTCTACATTGAATTGAACACGAAAGACTTTGATGTTGGTTTGTCAAGAGCCAAGAATGTGGTCATTAGGGGACAGGAAACAACAGCATCATGCTCATTCTCAAAAGCATTTCTCAGACTTTTGAAAATCTGAGTACTTTCTTGAGAAATGTCTTCCTCATTCAGTCTCTGCCTTTGCCTTCATTTGTTTCCCCGAGTCAAAACAGTTCAGTTCTTGCAGAGAGAAACAGCAACCAGCTGTGTGTGCTCCCTATCTCCCCGAGCAGAACAGAGCTAATGTCAGGTTTTACAAGCAGTTTGCCAGAAAATTACTAATATTTCTATCAGTAGCTAAAGCTTTTATCCCTTTTTTTTTTTTTTTTTTTTTTTTTTGAGGGACTGAGCAGCCACTAAAGTTTGCAGTTCTTTGAACTAAATTGTGTTTTGGAAGACTGCAGTGTGAGTAACACTGTTTTAGCAATATTCACTGTCCTATAAACCACAGAAGAACATCATTTGTCAGAGCAGATTAACTATTTACAGAAAAATACAAAATCAAGTACGGACTTTCAGTTGTATAGCTGGGATTGAACGCACGCTACAGATACAAAACCTGGAAACAAGTGCTTCACACTTCATTTTTTTTTCTAGCTCATCAACACACTTAAGCCTGTCTAAACTATTCATTTTTACCATCATAAAGAAAGGAGAAGATATTATATACATTCTAACACAGTGCAATCAATTTGTGGTCTTATGTTGGTAAAGGCAGGATTTTAAGTCTGATTGGCAGAAGATACCCTAGGGCTAGCCACTAAAGATGGCCATTATCATTTATTAAGCAGGTGTTGAAATGAATTGGTCTTTTATCGTAATGCAGATTTACAGTGCATTAGGCAATCCATTTTTCAATTTAGTGAACTGCCTCTGATAAATTAACAGATGTCGATTGATTTTTTTTCCTTCAGTCCCCCTGTTTACACCTGACAGCCAGTGCTTTATAGCTGAGCAGTTATTTGAAGTTATAAACATTATAATTAGCAATTTTTTAATTAGGCTGACAATTAACAGGAGATTTGCAAAGCTGCTAATTTGACATGTCATACTCTCCACAGTGTTTATGTTAACCACTACTTGAGTGAATTCAATTGAACAGAACTATGGTGTCTGAAAAATCAGTCTCAGAAGAACCCTTTTCCCCACTTGGCTAGCATTATGGCACTTCAGGCAGGGAAGTGGGACTTCAGTGAAATTTTGCAATATGACAATTCCAACAGTTGAAGTTTAAACAAAGAGCCTATGTTAGCTCAAAGCTACAATTAAATATAATGTGCCAAACATATTCTGAGCTATTTAATAATGTTAGGTTTGGCATTTTTTGTTTTTTAAGGACTACAACCTAGAATCACGACACTATAGATAACCTTATTTTTGGGGGCTAAACAAATTAAAAAAGAAAAAATCATTCTATGTGTTTGTGTGGTTACTGATGAAGTCTTTGTAGCTTTTCTAGCAGAATTATGCATGTCATAACACAAACTGGGATCTTGTGAGTAGGAGTCTTCCCACACTGCAGCAGGTGGAAATTTCCTGTCTCTTTACAATTATCTCACCTTCCCCTTCAATGGTACCAGATGCCCTTCTAACAGACCCGGGGCCGCTGCGCACCAAATGCTGCTGTCAGTCCAGACACACGGTGCACGGGGCAGGTGGAAGGCAATAAGGGGAGCAGGCTGCTCACCAAAGCCAAGTTTGGGTACAGAGAAGGGCAACTGATAGAAAGTAGCTTGTCAAAATAACAGCTAAAACAGTGAATTGGGTAAACATGCTTCATCCCAATTGAAAAGACCAGAAGGATTGATTTTGATGGAGAAAATCCCTGCCTTGAAGAACATAGATATTTCCTTTTCTTACCACACATTACACACATTCATTTTCTTTTCTTTTTATCATGTACTTTCATCAGGTACCTGCTGCTTTTGTATTCTATTTATGATCTCATGTCAATCTTATCTGGCAGAAAACCCTTAAACTAGATCGTGGTTACCATCAAAATAAAATAAAATAACAAAACAGCCTCTTGTACACCATTTTTTCTCAATCCTGCTCTTTATTCCTCTGCAGCCATCAAAAGATATTCACACACAATCCCATATTCGTCTTTCTTCTCTGAGGACCTCTCTTGCAAGGAGGTGAGACACATCCCTAACTTAAACGGTGGTGAAGTACCAGGAGGAATCCAGGATGTGCTGAAGGTGCCGCCTTCCAATACACTCGTTTCTTCCATTCACCCCACAGGAGGTCAAAAGGAGATCTAGGCACAAAGTTATTGAAATCCTGCATTCTGCTTATGTTCTTAGCATTAGATGTCCACAGAAACTTGCCTACATCCTAAGGGCTCCACAAGAACACACACAGAAGCACCAAATGATGAGAGCGGTACTGAGGTTTCATTCTAGTCCAACAGGATGGTAGAGGAAAGGCTGTGTTTGGATGGTCTCAACGATGTCAGAGGCTGCTTCAAAATTGCAAAATATTTTATTTGTGTCTCAGCTCAAGTGGAGGCTTAAACAGAAAAATACTCAATTGAAAATATGGCTAATTCTGGTGACATTGAAATAATTTCCTTTGAATAAGGAAGATTTTTTACTACCTGAAAGTCTTGCATGAAAGCACTTAGAGACAGATCCTTGGCTGATGCAAATTGTTACAGCACCACAAGATTTGTCTCTAAAAGTATCCTATTTTCTCACCTAGAGTTAATGATTTCATCTTCCAATTCCTTTCAGTGACTAAATAGAAACAATTTTGGGTTCACAGTCCAGTATAGTTTCTAACATGAAAAACTTAAATGCCAATTTAATTCTGCAGCAATTAGACAGAGAGTATATCTTAAAATGGCTCTATCAGTGCAAATGGAGAATCAATTTCAAATGAGTGAAAATTAAATACGTGAAGTTGTGGTGCTAGTATATTATTCTTTTGCAGTTCAAATGGTACAAATTAGTTGCCTTGATAATACTAGGTTTGGCATGAGGGATTCCTAAGAGTCTGTTTACTAGTTTTTTATGTAAAATCCTAGTTACTCATTTCAAGCAGTGAGTCAAACACTGTTGCCAGAGTGTTCTCTTACTGTGTGAAGTATCCATTTTCTTTTTCCCTATGGGACCAACTTCCACACCCAAATCAGCAATGCTCCTCAGAGAACGAGTCAGAAAAAAGGAATTTAATTCAGGAAAGGAATTTAATTTAATTTAAGGAGGAATTAGCATTCACTCCTTAGTTGATCTCTCTTACACTGATTGGGCAGGAAAGAAAGTTCTCAATTATAAAGATGCACTTAGGAAACTAAGAGTCAATGATAAGTCAAGAAACAAGTAGGTGGGCTTTAAGATGAAAAATCTGAACAGGTAGAAGCAAGTCATTTACAGCTTCAGGTTTAAACCAGATTTTCTGTGTTGAAAACTGGAGACACACAGCTGAACAAATTTGTGGTAGATAAATTGATTTATACATAAGATATATACAGTTTACAACAGAGCTGGGGGAGTACAATTAATTGAGGGAGAAAGTGGAAAACAAAAAGGGCTAAAAGGGGATGCTGAAGGCATTTACCAGGGCAGGAGAAGCACCTTCTAAGCAGTAATTAAAAACAAAAGAGAAAACATAAACCATCCTCACTGGTGGAGAAGGGATCGTAGCTTGAGAAAATACAGGAGATATGCAAGGGGATTAGGCTATTGCACATGTCATTGACAGACTTTTACTGTGAGCGTGACAGAGCCCTGGAACAGGTCACCCAGAGAGGCTGTGGAGTCTCCTTCTCTGGAGACCTTCCAAACCCACCTGGATGCCACCCTGTGCCCCTTGCTCTAGGTGTCCCTGCTGGAGCAGAGGGTTGGACTAGATGTTCTCTAGAGGTCCTTTTCAACCTCAACCATTCTGTGATTCTGTGATCACAGTGGCAGACTACATAGCCTGAATGAAACTGCATGGAATAAGGGAAGAAAAATCCTTGTTCTGAAGTCCAGTGAAATGGACTTTTTGGAAGAGGCATGAGAGAGAGCTTAACTGCGCAAAGCAAATGGATTAATGCTATTACTACCTTTTGAATCTCTTGCATAATGTCAAAGAAGAGTCTGTCCTATTAGGAAAAAGGAGACAAAGGAGATACTCTGCTAATGAATATCCCAGAAAAAGATGTGAACAACATTCTAATAGAGAAAACTATTTATTTTGGGCTGTTTATTTAAGCACAGGAGGATTCCTAATGGAGCCATCAGACCTCACTCATTGGCTAATAGTTTAATTAGGCCCATCTGGTGGAGGCTGCAGAGAGAACTGCCCCAGCTCTCATATTGGCAGAGAGGTAATTTGTCATCCTGTGGCCCAGTGACTGGCACGCTAGCATCTCTAAAGCCAAACAGAAGCTCAGCAATCTGTCTCACATGAGAATAGCTGAGAGCTATTGGAGGCATTTGTGTGGTTCACCTTGGCACACCAAGGAGAAATGACACTAGTCCACAGCATCCTTGAGATAACCTTTGCTAAGAATTGGGAGAGAGTTTCTGAAAGTCAGGTAAGTCCTGCTGTTGTCAGCCAAGCCTAATGTACTAAAAAGGCGTTCTCCCTTTCTGCCCAAAATCTCTTCTTCTGTGGCATCCTAATAAAATATCACACTATGGTTGTTTTTTTTTTTATCAATTTCCACTTAAGGGCATCTGTATTTTAGATAACAATTTCATTGCTACAAAATTCTAGAGCAAAGTTTCAGGTTAGTGCTAACTAAACTAAAAGAAACACAAGATCATCCAAACAAAGTAGTTTTCCCATAAATGACACTGAGTAACCTCACAGGAGGCATCACAGGTCACAAAAAAATCTTTAAGCCAATAAATGACATCCTTTTATAGATGTCAGGTACCTATCTGTACCTTAAGAAAGGAGAGATGGAGAAAATAAAGGATTAAGAGAAATTGATTCCTAACAACTCAAAGCATATGAAGCTAGTATTTCAGTTCATCTTATGGACAAGCTGTCTGTGGTGATCTCTTGACCAAAAAGATATTAATATTCTTAAAATATTTTTCTGTGCTTGATAACATTTACTGTTATTTACATTTACTTTTTATTCATATTTACGTTTATTTTTTTTCTGGTTATAGGATTTTCTCATGATCTAGATACTGCAGAATCAAACTGACATATTTTAATGTCATAAATTGGATTGTTAATTCAGCTGTTCTTCCCTGTTGCTGGTACACTTACATGGTACACTCATACTTTATAGGTACTAATTCTTGTCTGTAGCGCTTGCAATAGATTTATGTTCAAAAGTGGAAGTGTTTAAAGCATACTTAAAGTAGGTTTTAAAATCATCACCAGTGAGTCTGAAGAGTTTGGAACTTCCGTTTCAAACTTATGAAAATAATGCCGTTTACCAAAATTTCACCCGTCTAGTAGATCCATTAATTCTGTTGCCTAGGTAAAGACAAAAAGATGTCATCAGTTTGTATCATTTTTAGCAAACTCCTGAAAGAATGAGTTAGTCAGCTCTGCGCTCAGCCTGATAAATTGTCAAGCAGTTTTGCAGGCAAAGCTAACTCACGCTGTGCAAATATTTACCAAGAGATGATCTATTCTTAAAACAAAGTCACTAATCCAGGGTGTCTGTTCCAGTCATAATCCTGAGCATGTACTTAGAGCAAGCTAAATGTGTAGTAACAAAAACGTTTTGCAATGTAGGAGCCTCATGAGCATCATCTGCCTTCAACCAAACACCTTTTGAAAGCTCGTTGTTCTGTGTCCTGCTGCCCTGTGAATTCTGTTTTGCTTGCAAGAGTGCAGGCGACAGTGGATACAGCAGAAACAATTTTACCATTTGTGTGCCACTGACTTGCATTAACTAGTGTTTTCTATTCCTGCTGATCAGTTTTTCTCTTCTTTCACGTATCTCCTTGTCAATATCATGTGGGGGGACAGGTGACAGTCTTGTTCTCATCCCTTTTAGTCCAGGGGAAAGTGTGCTGTGTCTCCTTCTGCAGTAGCTAGTTAGTGAATGTGCTAGTCTTTTACTACCCCATCTGTGATACAAATGATTCCTAATCGATAAACTACTACCAAAAATCTGCTGGAACAGAGCACGAGTGCCTCAGAGTTTGCAAAACTTGGGAGAGAATTGAGCTGCCATCCATCATCTTCCTCTAGCATGGTGCCTTATAGAAATGAGGCCTTGGAGATGAGAGTAGCCTAAAGCTGAAGGGTATCACTGCATGGACCACAGCAGCTGCATCCCTCCCGGGTGAATTTCTGAAGCTGTGTTTTCCGTAATAGCTTTGTCCCTAAGTCCTGATCCTCGTGGAGAGGTGAACGGGCCAGTGACCTTGTGCACAGGGCTCATGGCAGTTGCAGAATGCCTGGCAGGAAAGACCTTTCCTAACACATGCAGTGAAGGACAGGGTGTCACCTGGAGAAGAGAGTGTTTTATTGTGACTCTAGTGAAACACTGGATTGTTTTCGGGAAGTAAGGGAACCCCAAAGGAGATTCAAGGGAGATTCTTCCTATGGAGAATGAGGAAAAATCAAAGGTCTGTTCTCTCTCTGTTAGAAAAAATGTGATCCAACAGAAGGCAGCTCAAGCTATCAATTTATCTTTGCAGGACACTCTATGGTTATTTATCTTTTTTAATTATGCTTCAAAGGGAATGTGGTGCTGCAATAAATAACATTAGGCAACAATAAATGGAACAGCACAGAGAGCTGATTGGAACTTGTTCCCCTCACCCTCTTTGCTTTAACCTCCATAAAAGTGTGGGTTTTTCCATGTTGTTTGAAGTATTCAAGGCTCAGATATTTCTGGAAGCAAGTGAAACACAGCTGCTTGCTGATTAAGGGGATACAGGAGATGGCAGGATTACATTAGTTTGATGCATCTGCTGGTACTCAGGGACCAGCTAGTTCCCAAATTTAGTGCCAGACACACATGGCCGCACCTGATCACATCTAGAAATGTGGCACTTCCACCAAAGCCTGAGCAGATTGTTATCAATTGCGTGCTAGACAAAAGCCCCAGAATTCTTTGATGAGGACTGGGAAAGCACTGACACCTCTCTTAAAAGAATTCCTGTAACTTTGAAAGGTATTTTTCAGTTTAACTCTGAAGATGGCAGCTAGGAAGCACATTCAAGTTGTAATATTTCGGAGTTTGTATCTGGCTAGATCTTCTTCCCTGTGAAGGTGCTTTCAAAGGTAATTATTTTTACAATGCTTAATTTGAGAGGGGTTTTACTCCAAACGCTCATGCAGAGGTTTCATTTCCAGAAGGCTGAGTAACCAGGATCTTTTGGACAGTTGCATTTTTCTCAGAGTTTGTCACAGCTTGGGCAGTCAAAATCACTAATCATTCTTGGAAAGTCGGTGTTTGATATTTGGATGGAAATTAAAGGTGACTAGTTAAGACTTCTACTACTAAAAGTTTGGCCCTGAAACTTTTTATAATCATACTGGCAGTAATGTAATAATTTATCTTGTAGGGAAGTCTAACAACTAACTATGTAATAATTTCAAAAGTTAAGCTGTCTTTCATATTTCTTTCAGCAGAAAAGAACTATTGGGATTTTCATGCATGTTTTGCCTTTGTAAAAATAAGAGTTGTGTTGTGGAACATAGATCATCCTTCACATTCATTAGCATTGTTATGGCTTCTCACTTATTTACAGATTTGCTATTGTGGCTAGAAAGATAAGGTTGAGTTCTGATTTAGTTCCACATTTTCCAACCCTATAGTAGTCAGTCATATCTCCTTTTACTAAGTGCAATGTCAGGTCTCCGAAATAAATTCTTAGTTCTATGAAAGAAAAAATACAGCTAAGACAATGATCAAGAAAAACACCTGTTCATATTTTCTTTGCAAAGTGATAATTCTGATTTTATACTTTTGCAGAACTCAGAAAATTCTCACCAGCAGTAATTAACTATATAATTTGAAAATGCAATTAGAATGTATTCTGCACAATTTAACCACACATTAAAATAGCGTAAAGCAAGATGAGCTTTTATTACAGAATGAATTGCAGCAATTGAAATATAGAGAAATTATTTGAGGATTCACATTTCATTGTATCTATAATGTATGAATACCTTTTTATTAGGATCTGATTATTTGAGTTGGCTTAGTGAATAGCAAACACTTTTCTGAACTTGAAAAGACTAGCTAGGATGAACATATTATACTTTGCATATTTTTAACTTTTCAGGAGCTATAAGTTCAAAAAGAGATGTCAAATCCCAAAGTACTGTGGTGTTGTATTTAGAAATATTCTTGGTGAAAGACTAATCACAATGATTTAACTGTGGTGTGTGTATCAGATGACCAACTCTGTCCTAGTATAGGATGCTATACCATTTACTTTCTAGTCCTCTTCTTTTATCTCCTTAAAGGAAGGTCCCAGAGAGCCTTCAGTAGACTAGAGGTGTTCTAGGTAGGAACTCTGCCAATACACATTAGACACTAATCTCTAGTCCTTTTGCAGTCCAGCAACCATTGCCAGATGGTTGTTTGTCCTCTGTCATTACCAGCAAGCCAAAGTCCAGGCCGGGATCACCAAAAAATCATACTACACTGTGTTCTGAGAGCTAGAGCAGGACTTTTGAATGGAAAGATTCCTCTGTTAAGAGAAATAATTGCATCACCCTAATGTATCAAACAGCATTTTTGGTTTTTATTCTGCGTTTTTCATTTTGTCTTCTAGCTATTTCTAAGCAACTGTCCACAGAGAATAGCAATGTGGAGCTAAACAGCACTGACATTTTGCCATAAGATTTTAATGTACTACCCTATGCTGGCTGTTTTATGGTCTAGAGAGTCTACAAGCTGGACAAAATTGCTACCTCCTTGGTCCATTTAGATCAGCAGAAGGCCTTTAGCATTCTATATAGAAACTTGAGGTATTGCTGTTTGTGCTGTATGTACTGTATGGAAGAGGAGGATTTCAGTGTTTTGCAGTGCTGATTCAGTAGCAGATTCAATTTTGGAGTGTTATTTTGGAGTGCTAATTCAGTAGTTCATTCAATAGTTGACTTCTGGTGGACTGGATGGAAAATTAAAACTTGGTTTTCTATTCTTCTAAAGAAAAAAGTAACACTTCCTACATATAGCTTGTGTGATGGATCGGATTCAGATGATAGAATTGCTCTTCTGGGATTTAAGATCTGTTAATCTTCCACAAACTAAGAGGGTGACTTGGTTGCACTGAATTAGATCTTTCACTGCCTGAGGTCTGTCTTTATGTCCTGCTGTTTGACCCTTCTGGACTTGTGGATGTCCCACCATGCTACCTTTTGGGCCTTTGGTGTATTGGGGGTGGGAGGAAAAATAAGAAAGGTATTAGGCAGCTTTTTTTTTTTTTTTTCCAAAAGGACATAGCTAGAGATGATGCTTGCACAGTGCTGTGGGAAAGTGCCTTGAATGCGTTCCTCATCACTTGGCATATTAGATTTCTTCCTGTCAGAAAGTTAGACTCTAAAAATGTGAAGTGTCTGTGGCAGAGATTTCCAGCTGCCAACAAAAGGCTCACTTTCATGATGAAAATAATTTAAAATGCTTCTGAGTCATTGTGAAAAATACAGGCCATGACTGTGTCTTCAAAACCCCATTGAGCTGAGGGAGCGAAGACAAGAAAAATTGCCTTCATACCACTGTGATCATCATCTGTCCCTCCAGCGCAGGAGAAAGATAAAGCTGGAGTGACAGCGCAAGGAGCAGCCTGCACATTTCTGTGTCACTGCTTGTGATAACCTGTGGCACTGCGCGTGAGTGTCCCCGTGTGTGTGCAGGGGAGTGCAGGAGAGGAAACCCATGCACAATCTCCCTCGCCCTTTTCCTCTTCATCCCTAAAGTCTTGATAGAAACTTCCTGTGATAGATACAGGTAGCTAAAAATAGTCTGTTTTGTGCGTACTATGCAAGCAAGTGAATAATTCTCTGCCGCAAGCAGGATGCCAAGAGACAGCAAAGACCTGATGGCAATGGCAGGTAAGGTACAATGATGGAGTGTGGCTTTCAGCCCCCTAAATCAGTGGCAGAGTACTTGGCATACTTGCCAATGCTGTTGCAGACAGAGAAAAGCCCTAGAGAAATGCTCCCTGCATTTAAAAGTCATATTTGAGGTATGCATGTTTTATACTAGGAGCTTGATAATTTAGCCTTGCAGCGTAGGTACCCCGCAGTAACGGGTGATAGTTCTTGTTATATTACTTCTTGTTATATGAGTTGTTGCAGCTTCTGCCTCCTGGATTTTCAGATTCTCTGCTTCCAGCCAAGGATATTCCATATATGTCTCCCAATGTGTGTGATCTAGGCTGGGAAAGTTGAATAATAGGAGAACCAGTAAATGCTGGGCAAAATCTAGGAAGAAGCCATCAAAATTAGTTCAGATTTTCTTGGTTATTCCTTCAATGTCATCAACACACACACGGAAATTTTCATACAGTTGGAGCAGATGAGACAGTTCTTATGTACGCAGTCATGCACTAGCTTCTGGAGAAACAGGAATCCACTGCAGTGTTTCCTGTTTTGACGCTCACATGAGTATAAATTCCTGTATTACTTAGTGTCCTCTTGCCATACTGGCTATTACTAGCAGCAGTTTCCATAATCTGGAACAAAATTCTGATTCTTTTGAAATCAAAAGGCAAAATTACTTCAGTAGGACAGATTCAACCCCCAAAGCTTTGCCAAGCCTTTCAGCAATGTGTATTTTTATGCAGTCAACCTGGTTTATGAACTTGCCTGATAAAAACTGTGTAGACTCAGAGAAGGCACAACTGTCATAAAGCAGGTGCATTACTAATTGGGAAGTGGAGGGGCCATGTTTTACAAGAGATATTTACTGCTAAATAAGAAATAGAGTCCTTTCCCTGGACAGGTTCAAATCCTTTAAAAACTTTCATAGTTCTCTATTTCTTTGCCTCTGGTTCCTGCTGCCAGATGGAGCGTTTCATGTCCTGGAAGTATATGCTCCTGGTTCCTCAACACACTTGCTGCACAAGGGAGGACAAGCGGAGCTGGAGCGTGGGCCTGTTCTCTGAGGGGTGACAGCAGGAGCTGGTCTGTAGCAATGTTGCCCAGGGGCACCAGCAGGCAGAGCTGAACAGGGTCTCTGGCCTTTACACGTTGTTAACTATATGCCAAAGAATATTTGACTTCCAAAACTGCGTAGTGAATTGTGAATTCCATCACCACCACAGAAGTACAGTTTAAAAGGAATACATTTTTTACTCAGCCTCTTATTTCTCCCACTGTTGTGCGCCCAAAAAAAAAGGGGAGGTGGGGCGAAAGAACTAGGGATGGGGTGGGTGACATGTCAGTTCTCTCTGCATGATGATTTATGGTACGTAGCCACTCTCTCCTTCATTATGCAAATAGTTAAGACAAATCCTTTTTTCTACCACTTCCCTACTGAAACATGCTCCTGTGAACAAAAGAGCCAGTGCAATTGCAAGGACTGGTATTGTTCACATCCCCACGATGACGACTATACCACCTGCATTCAATTGTACTCCACTGAGACTTTGTCATTGCCTTTGCGAAACTTAACATCACAGATAACACCAGTTATCTGTGTTTTCAGTCTATTCAAAGGCAGTCACTCTCCGTAATGCCTGTATTTAAATTCCTTTACTTCAATGCTGCTGTTTTACTGTTTTTTGCTAGATTTCCCATTCCACATTATTGGTATTTAAACTTATACCTTTTTGAAATGAGATGCCAAATTAACCTCGTGCTGCTCTTTTTCAAAGCATTCCCTCACTTGCTAGAATACCCTAGTAATCAGCTAATTCCAGTCATTTTCCTCTTATGTCTAGCGCTGGCAGTCAAACATGAAAACCAGCTTCACCAGTTGGCAGAGTTCGCCATCCAATTGTTGGACCTGCTAAGCACACGTGGGACTCAAACCAAAACTCTGTAGTCCCTTGGCAGTAGATCCGTCGACAGCTGTGAAGGGAGCTGTCTCCCATGTGAGCTGAGCCTGGGGAAGCTGAAAGCTCTTCCCATGTCTACCACTCGGCACAGTAACGTGCCATGCGACACTCTACTGCTCCCAGGGTAGATTAATGTCTGACTTGTGGTACCTGCTCTCCTGGCATGACTTGGCTGATGTCTCAGGTCTCTACTACTTAATAGCAAAGTCCTGCCAGTCTGACACCTCTCCAAGAGTCTGCTCTGTACTAACCCGGTCATTTGTAACTGCATCTCAGGTTTTTATATTAATGTTTGTATTTAGTAGTCCCTCCTCATGAGACCTGAGGATTGCCAAGGCCCATGTGCCTGGCAGCTCTGCCATGCATCTCAGCCTGATTTCTACTCAACTCCCCATGTACTGGGAGGTCACAGGCATTTGTTCTTTGGCTGCCAGAGGCAGCTCTGGTGCCTGGTGATTCTGCAGCCAGGCCTTCCTCTCCCCCTGCTGCTTTGCCTCTTGTCTGAAATCCTCATGTGGGCAAGTAAGAGCTTGGAGAGATATGCCATAGTGCAGCTTAGCGGAAAAAAAAAAAAGAGGTCCTGAATCTACTTCTTCCTTTCTAATTGAATTAACTGCAGACACAGCTATCTGCCAGCCTTCCTCATATCTTCCAGAAGAATTCAATTTTTCCAGCTTTTTGACAGATACTGCATCATTCCAATCCTCCAAAATAGAACAGTTGATCATAAAAGACTGAGTCCATGGTAAGGATAAGGTCATGGCTCCATGTATATTACTTATAGCATGCAGTATAGTTCATTAAATCTGCATAAAGTCGCAGAGGAAACACAATAAAATTGACTACTCTGAGGAGAAAAAAAAAAGATATATTTGGCCAAGAACAAAAGGGTCCCAGATACATGTGAACATGCAAGAGTTATTTCTTCTAATTTTGATGAGTCTTCCATTTGTTTCCTTATTAGAGGGCCCTCTATTCTGTGTAAGGACTTTATTTTATGCATATTTTATGGTTCTCTGTGTTGTTGAGGCTTAAGGAACAGCAATAACCATGTAACAAAAAATACCAACACATCATGCAAAAAGAGTGCAACACAAATCTCTTACTAAAAGGAGATGAAACATAGACAGAGTTAAATTACTAACGTGGCTCTCAGGAGAGCTGAACAGTTCCCTGAGTTCTGTGTCATTTTTTCTCAGTGTTTTCAATTCACCATATATAAAATAAAAATATGAATTCCTTTCCTTGTGACTTAAATATTTTAACTTTAAAATTTGCGAAATATGCTTTATCTCATGGTGTGTGTGGGTGTATATACACATATATACGTACTCAGTACTTGGTTCAGTGACTGTAATCTTTTACAGGACCTTTAGATACTACTAAAATTTAAATTATAAATCAGTATCTTTGCTTGAAGTATTTTTCTTCAAAAGTATTTTCTTAAAAATGTATCTTCTCTCATGTTCTCCAGAGATAATCATACTGAAGCTTGGAATTCTACATCTTGCTCAGAGAAGATTTAAAATTTCTAAGTACCATAGACAAAAGTAACCAATTCACAAGGCCTAATGATAAAGATATATTCAAAAAATAATAAAAAAGGTAGCCAGTATTTAGTTAAATTCAGATTTTAATTATTCAGAGTCTTTTGAAGATGAGTACATGACCCTCTGCTTTATTTTATTACATCTTTTGTGCAGCCCTATTAAAGCTGACCTGTTAACTCAGATGTACTAGACAACATTTCTGAGTTTACATGAACCCTACCTAGAAAATCATGTTCCTTTCCAAAACACTTTGTTATTTTTGAGGGTGAACCCATATTTTAAGCTGCTTTCATATGCCACAGTATACTTTCTGCATTAGTCTTGCCTTTATAAATTATTAGAAATGTGCTTTTTTTTATGTTTAGCTTCAAGTTTAGCATATTCCTTTGAGAATCATAATGGCAACTAATAACACTAGTGAAGAGTCTTTCACTATTTAAAGCGTAGCAAGGAGTGAGAAGCTAAGATTCCCTCATCCTGTTTATGACCTGACTTCAAATGATACATGCTGCTGTGGAAAAGGTAATTTAATGCCTGTTATTATCATGCAATCCTGCACCACCACCACCTTTGAAGCTGTTAGATACAAAATCAACTCGAGTCATATATGTTCATTTGAAACGTTCATCAAAGTTTTTATGAAAGCATGACACAGAGCTGCTTCATAAACACCTTCCCGTTCCCACATAGCCAAATGAACCACTTTCTCCTCATCTAACCAGAAAGAGTCACTTTGAGGTCCAAGCATAAATACTAACTGTTGAAACGTGGCATAAAAAGAAAGAATATGCTAATTAAATTACTGAGACACTTTAAAAGGATTTACTTCCCTTGTAGAGTTTGCAACGCTTCTGGCATGTTAATTCAATTGTAAAGTAAATTATTTAAACTAATAAATCATTAACTTCATATTTTACTGAAGTATCTTGTTAAGCAGAAAAAGCATGGATATTTTATGAATTTATAGAACTACCAAACAATGTTTGTCTTGTTTGTGAGGTGGCAGGTTTGCCTACTCCTATTCCTCAAGAAGAGATCTTCAGCTGTGGTGTTGATATGTCTACAGGCATCTTCCAGCCCAGTTCCTTCATCCACTAACCTGGTTGCCTCGTCTACGGACATGCCACTTAGCACGTGGCAGCAGGGAAGGATTCTCACAGTCATCATCACTGTTTCATTGTGTTTTTTCTGTTACTTTTGTAAAGGAAGACAGGCTAGTCCATATAGAAATAGTCTGTAGTCCATATAACATTACCTTCTGGGTAATGTGATAAAGTCAGGACATATCTATTGCCTAGTTTCCTAGTGGCTTCACTAAGAAATAGACTAGAATTCACTATAATACCTAAATCTCAGGGGAACTTCAGAGGCTGATGAACTTTCCTACAATAGCAAAAGCTGAGAATTGGTATCTCTAAAGATTTACCTTCTAATTGTAGCTCTCCTTGAACATTAGCAAAGCTGATATTCTTTCAGCAAATTTCCATAGCTTGTGTACAGACTGCAGAAACTCTAGCAGCTGAATCAAAAGAAATTGTAAGAAGGTTATTTTTACTGGATATGTTCTTTGTATATCATATGAAAGTCTATTATCAGTAGCAGCTATACATACAATTCAAGAAAGATAGTTAGTTCCTATAAAATAATATGAGAGATAAGACTGAATTCCAAATTGTTAGAGAGGAGGAGGTGGTCATCTGTTACAATGTTTATCAGAAAAAAAAAAAGGAAAAGAAAAAAAATCTGTATATATATGTCCCTAGTGTTACAAGCAGCAAAAAGTTATAACTGACCCGTGAGAATAAGGTGAATTCTAGAATCCTTCATTATCAGTTTCAAGTATTTGACATCACATTTCATTAATACATATACTCCCACTATGCAAAAAGATAATGAAGGCAATTTCCAGAGAAACGCTACAGGATAGTAATATTCGCTGCATGCACAAGATTAGTAGGCAGCCATTAGTAATAAAACACTGTTAGAAACAATAAGAGTTTTGAAAACAATAAGAGATGTCAATATATATTCAGAATAAAAAGAATGAACTTACAATGCTTTGAAAAGCAAGCATGGTATCTCAGAGAGGTATGTGTCCTACTCTGTGTATACATCAAACTGTACTGTAAAAGCCTGTGTACCACTTGGAGATTGTATCCTGGGGACTCACCACAGCCAGTTCCTTAGCACAGTTAGTACTTAGGACAGACAAGGATTCACCCAAAGGTTTCAACATTCTAGAAAGAGCAGGGATGACCAACTGCTGGAGCAAAGAGGCATTTTTCACGTATTTTTCCTGAAAAATCTTCTTCATGAAGCACTGTGTGGATCAGTCCCACTATAGGCACTCCTGTTTCCCATGCTTTTGTTCAGATTTTGACATTTTAATATACTTATTTAGACTTTGACACTATAAATCAAGGAATGCTGGACCTCTTAAGTAAATTTCACATTTATGAATTAAAACCAGTCCAACTCTACATCTGGATGATCACTGAGGATCATTTTGGTGAGCCCTAAGCTTCAGCTTCCATATCAAAGATGCCTAGATCTGCAAAGTCCAGCAGTTTCACAAAAAAACAAAAATCAGATTTGTGTCACTATAATGAAGTATATTTGTATATGTGGAGATTTAAATTGGAACATAGACCTTAAGCCAATCTGTCATGCTTACAGTTTTGATCTGCCTAAATTAGTGAGGAGGAAGAGGAAAGCCAAAATACCCGTAAAACAAGTACACTATTATCAATAGCAAGCCTGCTACATTTCAAAAATGTGTAGGTTTTAGTTAATGTGCACCGGGTGCTAAAGAAATATTTAAACTATCTTTCAAGGATTTAAATGAAAATTGGCTTCTATAAATACCAATTGGTTTACTTAAATGCATCCAACTGTGACAAAGAAGTGGTAGGAGGAGAAATAAATCAGAAAGAATTAAAATGTGTTTGTTTTGAGAAGTGACTACTGATTTCAGTGAAAAGCATTTCTGGGCTGAGTGAAACAGTGGTGAATATTTGCTCATTTATTTAAACCATATTCTTTAAATATGCTGGTTCCACTGTTAATGAAATGAATTCAATTAAATCGGTTCAGCAAAACCATGTCAATTAGAAAAATTAAACTGGCAACAGTAGTGTAACACCTAAGTCTTTGATGCAAAAAGAATAATCCCATTGAAATTGATAAAATAAGCACAGAATAAATCCCAAGTACAGGATGGAATATCAATGCATTGAGGAGATATGCTGGATGTACAGTTTGTGCTTGTTTATAGTGTATTATATATAATTGTGAGTGGCAATTAAGCATGGTGCTTGAGCATGTCTATAACTGTTCCTTGACAAATCCAGATAAGAGATGCAGATTTTCTCCTGAAGACTTTGGGATCACATGCACTGAAAAAGGGAAGAGGAAATTAAAGGCATGAAGGGCAGAATTATGCAGTGAATCATGTCCATGTAGTGTTGTGCCATATTATTATCTTGTTTCTTTTATGTAGTTCTAAACCTATGCATAGCTTTTAGTGCTTTTGGCTGTGTTACTTTATACGACTTAAATTTAATAGAGACACGAGCAAAGTCTGTTATATAGCCATAAGCCAAAGGCTTAATAGAGTGAGGAGCAGATTGTCCCTGCAATCTCCCTGCACTTTGAGGCCAGAGAAGCCACAGCTGTGATTTAGGCAAGAACTCCCTGGGGCTGCTCTGCGCGCATGAGCACCATCTTGTTCCTGTGTGAGCACAACTTGCTCCAACCTATCTCCTTTGGGCGCAATAAGGAGCTCATGGTCAAATTCTGGCTGTGCTGCTGAATTCAGGAAAGCCTAGATTCATCCATACAGTGCAGGAAGCTCAAAGAAATGGATGAGGAATGTGCTTGAGTAAATTTGTTCTCATTCTTCAAGCTCGGCTACCTGACTCTGTAGCTGTATCTCCTCCTAATCAGAAGCTTCCAACCCCATTTCTCACTCTGGTAGGGTCTTTGCAAAGGGATTTGTGGGTAGCAAGGGAAAATATTTCAAAGAAAGAGTTCTTCTCATGATAAGGAACTTCTCTGTTTTGTTTTTATTTCTTCTGTGCTGCGAGAAGACAGGGGTGTATGATCTGTTTTTAGGATTAAAAAATAGTGGTTTCAAATTGAGAGGTTTATGTTGTGTGTCTGCAGAGTTCTGTAGTGCATTTTGCATGTTTGAGATCATATTTCTCACCTGATTTGTCTACTCAGATATTTTTAGTCGTTGACATTGTTGCTAAACTATCGGTTATTTAAAGAGAAATTTAATATCCTTCAAATGTCACTTTGAACAGACTGCATTTTCTAGTGAAAGTCAGATGTTAACTGACTGTACTCATCTAGTCTGACAGTGCAATCAAATAGTTTGCTATGGTTACTTTTTCACATTCTTTGCCATCAAGTAAACAACTTCAAGCTCCTTAACTACTCATTACTCTGGATTGGAGCTCAAAGTATGAAAATACTGTCTTAAAAACACATACTATTGTAAAAGCAGTTATTTGTTATATGGCCCAGGCTCCCCTGTAGTTTTCAGAGTCTCTCTGTCTCCTGTGTGATAGTATTCTCTGGTGATACAGGTAGACAGATACAGATATGGATACCTAAACAGTATCTGTATAGATAATCTATCCATATCTATATACAGATAGATAAAAATATAAGAAGGCTTATATTGGAACAGAAATATCACTGGTAAGTAATACATAAGTGATAAATGAATGCCTTGATCTTGTGTTTGTCATATACCATTCCTTCTATGCTGCAGTAGATCCTTTATTCAGCAGATAAAACTTCAAAGATCTGCATGGGCAGTAGATTTGCCTAGCATACCAGTATGGCACCTTGAAGTTTTCTTTTTAGCCCACATGAGTATTCTTTCTAAAAAATTTTCTTTTTGCTCCCACATCCCTTCTCTGTAGAGTATCATCTCCTTGCCTACACAGTAATAAAATAACTGAGCAGCTATTAATGAAATACAAGTATGCATATTAGAATGAGGATCCCTTCTCATACTGAGAAGAGATGTTGATCTGTTCTGTAACATCTTCTTTTCCAGATGGCTACACAGAATGTGCTGCTGGTTTGGCTCAGTAATGATTTTATAATGTATTTTAATCTGACATCACAATTGCCTAGATCATTCTTACAGATATATTTCTTTAAGCCAAATAAATATATCTAACAGTGCCACATCATCTGAATGTAATTCGAGGAAGCCACAGGCTTTCTACCTGCATTAATCAACCACAGATTAGTTTAATTAATCTCTCAGATATAAATGAAGGAAGAGAAATGAGAGCTATTTCCTTAAAAGGTGCTCTAACTTTGATGGTATAGCTTTGAAAATATAAGAGATGTCCTGTTTACAGGTCAGGGTCTGCAATGGTAGGTGTCATGCTTAAGAAGTGTTCCATCTCTGTGATAGGAATGCAATCATACACTTGAGTTTTGTTTTTGATCCCAAATTTAATTTTTCTGTCAAGAAGCTCAGTTGTGTAGAAATGAGATATATGGTGTATGGCACGAACACTGTGAAGTACTTCACTTTTCCACTAACTGTTCATCATTTATTTCCTAGGGGAATGAAAGCAAATGTATCATTCTTATTAATCTTTTATCAACTTTATGAGGGTTAAAAGAGGTAGAATAGTAATAGGATACCCAAATGTAATCTCCAGTTAGGTTGTCTCAGTTTGCACTTTTATTACAACATGGGTAGTAAATTTGGGGATGTGTTGTCAAAAGTACAAATACCCATCACAGAAGAAACTCAGATCCAAATAACAACATCAATTGATAACAGGCCTTTATGGTTTAAATTTACACATGAACAAATGAACACATGCCCGTCTCATAGCATTTTACATTTCTGATATTCTACTTGTGGGTATATCTGTGAACAAGTGTTACACTATTGGCAATCTCAAATTCAGGAAAGGGGTTTTTCCTCTTTTCCCTGGAGGAGCTGGCAGATTCCTGGTGCTAGCAGGTTAATGGAAATTTGATCCAGAGGGAAGCGCTAGCTTGCCCAGTCTGACCAGTTCGTTATGAACCACTTTATTCCACTGACTCTGCTGAGCTTTGTAATTTATCCTTAGCTAAAGCATGTTTTCCATCAAGGCCACTACTGTCACTTGGATGAATTGTAAAGATGGAAAACCCACCACTCCACTTAATATTTTTTTTCCAGTGGTTAGTGACCCTCACTGTTACAAATTTGTTCTTTATTTCTAATTAGTAATTGCCTAGCATCAGTTTTTAGTGTTTGGTGTTGCTGGCGCAGAGCTGAGCACCTTCTAGGGCTCTCCATCTTTCTGTGGCATAATTGATTTTTCATGAGCAGCACAAAGTAATGCTGAAATTAGCCCAGAAAAGCAACAGGAGATGTGTTAGAGCAGGATGCCTTCCTGCAAGATATGAAGGTAATTTTTTATCCTATTTATTCTAATATTTTACTGAGCTTTGCACCAGGTTAGTGGATACTCTTTAACTGCGACTTCCTCGGAGGCAGCACATTGTTGATGCTAATACAGAGGAAATATATTAATCATTTGGCCTCTGGCGCACTCTGCTTTCATTCTCTCTCTAGCACATTTTCCCATTTCTCAACAGGATGGTAATCGACATGCAATTTCACTCACTCTCTCTGATGTTTCAGGCACACGAAATCTAGACCTCTGTTCCACAAATGTGGGCTTGTAAAACTGAGGCCTCCAAATTGCTCTAGGCCTCCTCTGCATGTAGGTACAATCACTGTGCATATGTAATCTCATTGTATTGGCATATATATGCATGCAGATGCTCTTGGGCACTACGTCTTGTTTAGATAACAGAGTTAGTTGATAGCAGCAGTTGATTTATAGGGTCTCTTGTTGTTTTCATTGAATGTATCATTTCTGAATGTTATTTCTTAAGTATTTGCTCTTTGGCTCTAATTGAATATGTTCTCATTTGGAACTGAGTAGAATTTTGTAGACCAAAGCTCAAGGAATAAATGAGACACTTTCAGTTTCCACCAGTTTTGATGTTATTTGGGAAAAAAATAACAACAACAAAAAAAAAAAAAAAAAAAAAACACTTTCTTGCTGTAATTTGCTATCCAATAGTATCTAGTATTTCACCAAGAAAACTGAGTTTCCAGAGCACTTTTCAGGAGATAGATCAGTAGGTCTATAAATTTGATCAAGACAGATTACCTAATCTTAGATGAAATTTTTGGTCAGAATATTCTCCTAGTGATGGCATCCCTGAACGGGCAAATGCCAGTAACTCCGTCTATAGGCGTCCCACGTACGCCAGCCCTGGTTCCTCCTGCTCTTCCATGGACATGCACACCAGCAGTTTAAATGTGGAGGCTTTTTCTTTCAGCTTTTTTATCCCTTCCACTTAGTGTAAATCATGGTCCTAACTCTAGAAATGTTAGCCTGTCAAAAATTGGTTTAATTCTTTACCAGAAGAAAGGATATTTCAACACTTCCTGCAGACTAGAATTAGTAAAAAATAATGTTTTGCAAATGCCCAAAGTAAATGAATTTCAAATTATTTTTCTCATAATCTTTTATTTTTGTTATTTTTCATTATCGAGACTATAGCCTAAAGTTAATTGCTTTCAGTTATCAGAGAGGATTGCTGGTACAAATGCACTGGACTTCCAGCAGCCCATTAGCACTGCTACATGTTGCACAGATCACACATGCCATGGACACAACTGCATTGTGGGTAGTACTGTTAAAGTTGACTGTTATGAGCAGAAAATCAGCAGAAAGAATCAGTTACATTTGTCTTTGTAAAGTAGATTATAGAAGTTATTGTAGATTGAATGGCAGACCTTGTAGCAGCAAGGCGGCCCTTTGTCTAGTTTGGAAACATAGTATTTTCTGTTCTATGAAAGATAATTAGTAGCTTGTCCATTTTCTTAGTAAAAGTTCTTTCTTTTTTTTTTTTTTTCCCAAGTCATGAGGGATAACAAAACTTTGATTAAAATATCCATTTCAAAAAAATTGGAATCTGAATGCAACCCCTTTAATCTTTCTCACTTGCCTTGGTACCAGAGGGTATTGCCCTATGTGGGGGTGGATGAAAAAAATGAGTTTCAGTGAAGTCTAGATAGGATGTTAAATGTCAATGCTATATTGGAAGTGCCTTAGTATCTGTGATAGCTTGTCTGGTCTCAGATAAAGCAAAATTATTCAAAATATCTTAATAAAAGTATCTGTTTGTCTTTCCTCTGCTAAATGGTAGCTTATTGATTTCTTCACTGTGCTGTTACAGTAGCAGAATTTGAAATGTTTTGAAAACATCCCTTAGAGCCACACAACAATAATTAACAGCATAGCAAGTGCTGAGCAGCAAGTAGCTGATAATGACAGAGTCTAATGTCGACTGAATGCAATTAATCATGGATACTACCCATAGAGCTTAGGATTTATACTTGGTTATTATAAAGCACTGATGAGGTCCCCTCTTGATCTTTCACAATGTATGTATTAAGAGTATCTCTTCTCCATAAGCAGAAGAAAGCGGAAGAAATGCTTTGAGGCTTGTATTTCTTAATATGTTTACTATCACTCCATTATGCAGTTAGTGACTGGTATTCTCCCAGGATGGCAGTATCATAGAGAAGCAGCAGCAGTTCATCCCTCTAATCTCTCCAGCAGGCAAGACGACAGACAATATATATGCACAATCCCAAAGTGACAAATAAGTGCCAGCATTTTGATAGGGGATACCTTTACCCAGCCTAAAAACAACTTCATTGCCCATCTTTGCTTAGGGTAAGCAACCATGATCAGCACTGTGTGCATACTGATGGCTTCATAATTCATATAGAATTGCATTCATTCTTTTACTTCTCTGTTGTTACTACCATCATGTTCCACTTGATCAATCCACTGTAATAGCTGTTTGGCACTTGACAAGTGACTAGACTCCTAACCCTGCAGTGAGTTCAGAGCAAGTGAGAGGGCATGGGAGTTTGTCATGTTGCAACACACTTTCCGTCAGACCTGAAACTCTTCATGGGTGAGTAAAGAGGATCTCAACATTCAGAATTATATCTCTCCAGACTCAGCTCATGTGCAACTCATAATGTCATCTCATCCCAAAGAAAGAAAGCAGTCACTTTTATTATTTGGGATTTTTGGTTTGTTTTCTTTTTTTCTTTTCTTTTCCTTTTAACTGTGTGATTATGGGTATGCATTCCTGGTCCACAAAGGAATTTACCCTGGAAAAAACACCCAAACACCCAGTTGTCTTCTGTGTCCACAAAAGAAATGCTTATCTGTCTGCTTTGTGTTTAAATTCAAATTGAATCTGAAGGAATCTCCACAGGTAGGCAAGTTGTCCAGCTGATGAAAGATGTGGTCATTGGCAGACTGATCAGAAATCTTAGGAGCAATCACACTATACAGTTAAACAACTCACTGCATATGGCAAATAAAACATACTGCCAGAACCTTGCTGTTCCTTATTAGTCACCAAAGGATTCAGAATTTAATTAATGAATAAAAGCAAATAATCTTCAAGAATTTGAAAGAGAAGAAAGTGCTTCTTAGAAGGTAACGTTGATATGTGTGAAAGAGTTCTAAAGGACCAATTCTGAAGTCAGGCTGCCAAACTCCATTAATATTAATAGGAGTTTGACACATTGCTACAGAATCCGATGCCTCTTTCTTACTACTACCAACCACTCTTTTTTTTTAATGGAGCAAATCTATGAGAAGACACCCATTCAGTGCATGAGTGGTAATTAAAAATTCTATAGAAATTTCCATAGGAGTAGAAGGCCCTTATCCGAATATCTTAATCAGCTGGTATCATGAATTTTAGCAACACTTCCGCATATTCAAATGGATTTACTATAGTTATTAATTTATTGATTGAAATGGCTGTTGTTGAAACTATAAGCTGCAAAAAATCTTTGAATTGATTGTATTCCAGTAATAGCAGGCTATTCTTTATTCATCTGAAATATTCATGCTGTTAGGCATGAACTTGCAATTTAAAATGGCAGAGGTATTTATTTGTAATTAATAATAGTAGCAAGTGAAATAGTTTTATAGAACTGGCACAAGTTTAAAGCAAGAAACTGAGTTGGATTTCAATATTATACTAGGGAGAAAGGCAATAAAAGGTGCAAAATTTCATCTTTCTCTTTAAAAGAGTTGACCTACTACTGCATCATACCTTTTACATTGCCATAATGAGACCCCTCCCCAGATGAAATAGTGCTGTTGAGTAATGCTTTTCTGATGAGAATGTTCTTTTTGCAAATATGAAAAAGTATAGCTTGTGGTAAATTTCAATATTAAAAGAAAAAAAAACAATTGGAAAACTAAAATGAAAGTTCCTTGGTCAACTGCCTGGAGGGGTCTCCACAAGTTCTGTTTCTGTCTGTAAGCAAAGCAGGCAGGAATCTTTGAGTCAAGCAGCTGGGAAACAAGCAAACAAACAAAAATAATATTTTGTTTTCCTGGAAAGATAATCTGCTGAAAAATCCCCTGTGCCTCCAAAAAATAAATAAATAAAAAGAAAAACCAATAGAACTGAGCTAGACAATTAATCATTATGCTTTGAGTAAGCAGAAAATGTTAATAATGCAGCATTTTACTTTTTTTTTTTTCTAGGATGGTATTTGTCATGCTCCATTCTAGTCCAATTAAAGTAAAACACATCTATAAAGCAAAAGAAATCTGGAAGTTACAATGATCATTTTTTCTCCTATCATCAGCTTTTTCTGTCTCCTTATTTTTATTGCATTCATTAGTATATTACATCAAATAAAATCCATAAAACATTGTACTGATAGATTTAATTTTATAAAACATTTTCATTATACTTGTAGTTATTATCAGTAAATACGTACATTTCAAGGAATCTGAGCTGTCGCTAGCTGAAAATAGGCAATAAGAGAAACCAAAGGACATTTGTTAGGTATGAAAAATGCTTTGTATAGTTTCTCCTTCTTCACTATGAACTCTGAAGCATTTTTCTGTTTAGCTATTCTAAAATCACTAAACCTGTTACTTCGGAGTTCTCTGTGTATCTAATTTTAAATATTTTGTATCCAAGAAATACTAGCTGAGGTGAAAATTAGTATTACAAATGCAAATTCCTGACAGGCATCTTTACTAAAGTAGAATCAAGTGCAACACTATGGAAAACAGAAGGGCTGTCCAGGCATTTTACACTGCATATATCCTTTGGACTTTTGTCCAAAATTTATTTGTTTTGACGTTAATATTAGTGGAAGTTTCTTTTGACTTAGGCAGCTGCTCAAGTTTTGTTTCATAAATGGTTCTAGAGTAAAAGTTTCCCTAGCTTTTATGAATTTCATAAAGATCTCACACAATGATCAAAAGTAATTATTTATCAGTGGAAAATTAGGGAATTATACAGATAATATATATTTTTTAATTAAACTGTACTTGTGTAAGCATTCGTTTAATGTTTTAGCACAGTCCTGAAGCTGTGCACCTTAATGCAAATAATGCAAATTGGTTAAAATGCTTTTTTTTTTTCTACCAATAATACTATATATTCTTATTAATTTTATTTGAAATGAAAATTAGAATATTTATTTAATCAATTACATAACATTCAAACAAGAGCTGTTTGTTCAAAACAAGAAGTTAACAGTGATATATTGTAGTTTTACATATATATTTTCTGCTCTTATCACTTACTATCAGTATTTGTTTCACATCTCCCACCAGAGAGCAAATGCCAGGTAAGCAACAGAGTTTTACGTCATTTTCTGCCTCACATAGAAAAAATGTCCCTTAACTTCTATGACAGTAGCTCCTGTGAGTCTGAATTAATGACTCCGTATGTGTGTTATGTTCATGATGGACATTTAGTCTTTTGGGTATAATTTTCTATAAAGAAAAGTCATTTTATTTCCAGATGAATAGGCACTCTATCACACTACCTAAGTCAAACAAAGTTATTATTTGGCTTTTTGCCAAGTTGTACAGTACAGAAAGGTCATATTTTTAATAGCTTTGTGCTCCACAGTAATCAAATTTGTAAGCCCGGAGAAATAAACTACTTGAACATATCAGTGTTCTCTGCACATGTTTAACCACTGCAGTTCTGTTTTTGTGCTGCCTTCTGTTATTCCTCCCTGCTGCAGTAGCAGAGTAGGCTATGTCTTACTCTTGATTATTAGTTTTGTACGGGAAGGCATAATGCACTAATCATAAAAGACTAGGGTTACCTAATTTGAGTTATTTCTACTAAACTCTGGCTTTGAAAATTAAACCAAAGATGCTGTCCCAATCCGATACCACCTGGTAGACAAATGAGATTACATCACTGTAAACGTGGGAACACACAAATGTTAGTAAGTTGCTCAAATCAACAATAGTTAGAAAGCGCACATCCTTATAAAAGTCTTTTTTTTTTTCTGGTTACCTGGGCATTGAATTTGTGAAAAAATGGATGCTGATTACATGCAAATGAAATTTATTAGGCTTTCTTGTGTTTTATTTTTAAAATCATCTTTCCCTGCTGTGCATCAGGAGCAATCCAGCCTGGTTGTGGTTTAAAAGCAGCAGCATCCCAAAGGGGAGCTGTAAAACTTCAAAAAGTCCAGATGAAAAGAAGCACTAACTCTCAGCTGCCTTTAGTCAGCAGCCTTTAGTACGGGGAGCTAAACTTGCATCAGCACATGGGCTGTTTCTGTTTTTAGTCATTGCATTACCGCGATTTTTTTTTTTTTTCTGATTTTATAACAATAGAATTTAGGAACTGACTTAGAGGCAAAGTGCAGTCTGCCTGGTTAGAGGAAACGGGATATTAATCTGTAACTCAGTGGCAGGGAACTGGGGCTGCCCAACAGGACAGTTGAACACTGACGGTGATGAGTATTTTGTTGGATGACAAAGAGCTAAGGCTAGTCACAACAGCCACATTGCTCTGGTGACAGTGTCCTTCCTGGTCATTGTGGGTTTTTTTCTTTTTTTTTTTTTTTTTTTTTTTGACCTTTACTTTTTGCTTCTTTCTTGAGTTTTACTTTGCGTGCAATTTGGTAGCCAGACTCTGAAGTTGTACAGCTTTTGTCTGCACTTCTTGGCCTCTGGATTAGAGAGATATTCAAATCCTAACCACTACCTTAAATATTCTTTGTCTGATATTTAATACTAAAAAAGGTATTTAATCACAACAGAAAGTCTAAGCAATATTGTCATGGAGACATCTGGAGGAAAATCATGGAGGATGATTTCCTCCATATCATGGAGGAAATCTTCCTCACCTGCTAGAGATCTTCATGTTAGAGTGCACTACAAGAACTGTGGTTTATATTGTGTCTATACATATACACTTCAAAAATCAAATCCAACTTATCCAAAGATGCTACTTTAAACTGAATTGTTAATTATATGATTGAAACCCCTCATTTAACATTAAAGTGATCTTCATTGGATTTAGCTTGTTTTACTTTAGAAGTGTCCATATAGAATTTTAATGCAGTATAATCAACTTTAAAAGCTCATTCAGTGTAATTCACTGGAGTTTCTCTGTATACCAGTATTATCCTCTGTCTAGTATATGTTTTCTGATAAACAAGAGAATTCTTTTTTCAAGCTGGTGTTTCCAAAAGCATTAGAAAAGAAGCAAAATGTTTTATTTCTACTTAGTGTAGTACATATGTATAGTATATACACATAAATGCATAGTATAGGACTTAGCATCTTAGTATAGTTCTTTTTGCTAAAATAGCACTGTGATCTAAGCCACATCCTTTTTTCTTTTTTTTTCTTTCTTTTTTTTTTTTTTTTTAGGGAAAACTGTTTTGTCTGTGCCAACTTATTTCAGGGTAAATTCCAGCCTCAGCTAATTATCAACAACTAATTTGTGTCATCTCAGAAAATGGGATTTAACTAAACAGATATATGGACAGACTCTTAATGTATGCCATCAAGCAACACAAAATTTTAACATATATTAATTGAAGAGTGTCATTATCGTAATTGAAGTTCTGTGATACCTTGTTCCCATGTTCCTAATAAGGTCACCATCATCTTAATCATGACTGGGCACTAAACATGAAAAATGGTCGAGATATTGAGGCTCTGTTGCACACATTTACAAGACAAGATTTTTCCACTTAAAAACAGAATTTAATTGCATAACTTTATTCCAACAAGAGAGACTTTAGGATAGAAATGAAATGATAAGACATTTTTCCATAAAAAAAGGAAAGCCACTTTCTGATTTCTCTTTAAAAGAGTGAATTAGATTTGATTTGAGGAAGCTCAAATCAAATCTAATACTTCATCAATCCAGTAAGAGATCCAGGCTTTGACCAGCTCTCTGTAGGCACAGAGGATGTGTACAGTCAAACCAATAGCCTGTGACACTAACACATTTCTTGTGTGACAGTTCCATTTTAGATGAGGTGATTTATTCTAGTCCGCTCTCATGAGATATTACAGATACTTTCCATGTGAGGCTGAAACCAGAACAAGAAAAAGTAGCTTCAAAAAATATCATATCTTAGGAAGTGTAGACTTTGACTATTCTTTGTTCTTTGATAAACATTTGAAAACAAATGTTTTCTAAAATCTTTTGACATAAGTCTTGAGAGGACATGTTTAGATATTTCAAGTTCTGGGATTTCTCTCCAAAATCTTCCAATAATTTGTTTGTTATAAATCTATTTATTGTATATGAAATATTATGCGACATCTTTGCCTTTTCCCCTTTGTTTGGCACCTGCTGCTCTCTCCAAGTGCAGCTGCCCTCCTATTTTGCCATTGGGGCTCCTGCAAACCACACAGTATGTTCTGTGCCTTTCATGAGCCTTTTCACATAAAAATCATCAAGACATAATCCCTGCCTAGCAATGTCAAGTTCTGGAAGACAGAGCTTTATTTTGCTGGCTGGAAATGATTTTTTTTTTTTAACTTAGGAGTAGGCGAACTCAGTCGTGATTTTGCTCTAACTCATAAGCAGTGCACTGTCTGGACTCTGATAATGGTAGAAGTGGTGAAAGGTTGCCAGTGGTCTGGCACTCACTGAGGGAGAGGACAGGAAAAGAAAACGAGCATTAACTAAAATCAGTAAAGCACAAAGGAAGGCCATATGAATGTTAAATCTAAATAAGAGCATATCTTTTTTAACATCTTTAATGTTAAACAAGGGATGTGTCATTGGAAAGGCAGGTTGACTGTAAAAACATCAGTTAAGCCTGAATGGACATATTCAATGAGCATAAAATTCACTAATGCCTAAATCCATAACTCTGTATACTGTAACAGCAGGGACTAGCATTGATATTTTTTGCTGCTTTTCTGTTGTCTAAGGACATAATCCCTATCTCTTTAAAGAGAGAAAGTTCTTTGGGAGAACTACAAAACCAGATGTTTGAGTAAAGCAGATGTTGAGTAAGCATAGAGACAAATACTCAGGGATACCTGCTCAGAGTCCCATTAGGAAGGAAAAAGTGGGAGGTTTTGTGTTCATTTCATGATGAAAACCCATGCAGTCAGCAGAGACCTGATGGAATACAGGGAAGAAAATCTAAAATCTGGGATTCTCAGTGCTACTGGAGAAAATGAGCATGTGGCCTTGCCTCTAATAGCCACACAATTTCAGCCTTAACGTCTCAGCAGTTTCTGTGGTTTAACAGAATATAATATATAATATATTGTGTGTATTGAGTATGTAATAGAATATGCAGTCATTGTGCCTGATAGAGCACGCTGGGCTGTGAAAGAACAGTGGTCAAAACCTGCCTTCTGTCTGTCTTTCCTGAGCACTGGGTGGAAAAGACATTAGCGTCAACTATCTGATCTCCTTTAATGAAACACCAAGATCCACCTCCTCTGTGGGGAAATTTCCTGCTCTGTCACATGAGTATACAGTGCATATCCCAGTCTTAACTCATGTAAAATACCTGGCACATATGGACTTTTCATATGTCAAGCATGGTCTTCCTTGCTGTGTCTAATGTTGAGCACACCAATGTTGGGAGGATCCAGCAAGAAGCAATGATGGGTTAATGGAAAGGGAAAAGGTATGAGATGGTGCAGGGCATACATAAATATTGAAAGGCAGGTGTGTAACTAATTTTCCATAGTGACAAATCTTCAGTTCTCTGTAGTATTAAAGACAGAGGTCAAATTCATTTCTGATGTTTTTTACACAACATCATTAGGCAATTCTCTGAACAAAGAAAAGCAAGTGTTGTTAACACTATTTAGAAAATGACCCCCCCAAGCATTGAGAAGGGCAGAGTTTACACTACTGAGCAGCTAAGTAGCTAATTACTTGCTTTTAAAAAGACTGATAGATTGCATGATAAAGCAAGTGATGTGTATTTAAACCAAAAGAGAAATCACCTAATGATTCTTTAATTGCATTCATTTGTATAGTGAAAAAAATAAGTTGTTCTCTTAGGATTTAGACTGCATTCTGTAATTCCAGGCATCCCATGAATGCATTTCATAAGAGTACAAGTTCCAGTACAAGAACTGTCTGGGAGGCAAGTATTGTTGTTTACAGGCATCTGAGAAGCACATGTAGTCACAAAATGGGAAAACAAGAACAAAGAACACATCGGGTTGGGGGTGACAAGGTCTCCTGTGCTTAGTTTTCCTTCCTTTCCTATTGAAGTATTTATATTTCACTGCTCAGACAGTAAAGGGTTAACAACCAAAGACAAAACCCGCTGTGACCGTCAGGTCTCTGTGCAATCATCAGCAGAACTAGCTATTCTAGCCAATTTAATAGCTTGAAAATGAACTCATTAGTGGTCTTTTATCAGTGGAAAAAAGTCTATTAAATCCGGATGTGTGAAGAAGCAATACGGAGGCTCATTTCCATCCCACTTGCGACCTGAACAAATCAGAGAAATGCTTTTCAAGGAACAGGGTCAGGCTTGACTGCAATAAGATATTTTCTATACAGAGCACCCAACTTGTATCTTCCCTTCAAGTTTCTGATGCAGTTAATTTTAATTTACAGTCTATTTGTCACTCCTTTCATCTCTCTCCCTCACCCCCTGCTTTATACCACTGTCATCCATAAACATGTGGGGTGTTTATACTTTATAAAGAGAAAATGTACTATAGTCTGTTGGGTTTCTTGATATACCTGCCTGGTGATGGCCCTCAAACTGGGCTGAACTCCACTTCTTGTTGCCTAAGGCAGTCAGTAAAGATTCCAACTCTCACTGGTAACCTAAGGGCCACACCAGAGCAGCACTGGGGATCTAGGCAAAGCTGTGGTCAAAAGCAGAACATACTGGAGCCTTGTTCCTGCCCCTCTGGCTGATAGAAAAACAAATCTGAAAGGTTTGTTATGTACATTTATAGAAAGAGACAAAAGCTCTACTTATAGGAGGTTATTGGAATCACAGGATATTGAAATTGCTATGGCATGATTTCTTGCAAGTTCTGTTTCCGTATTTTTTTTTCTAATGTGATGCTCAATACTAAGGAACCAGACACTAAAACTGAGAGTTTCCCTCAGAAGGTGACAAATCTATGGGATACTGCTGTTGTACAGCTTGCTTTCTTTTAGGAACAGTCCACAAAGTGTTTTAAATATTTAGTCTCATCTAAAGAACAATGTTCAAACACCATTGTTAACAAAAAGACTCAAAACTTGCCTCATGTCTTGGCATGAATGAGTTAAATATCTTTATAGGAATAATTATAAAATCAACTTCTTCAGACACTTCTCAAACACTGCATTCCACAACAGATGATACTCCAGTTCCTATGGAACTGTACATTATCACTACGTAGGTAGTGAAATAACACTGTCTTCAGCACTGTACGAGAAGGAGTGTTTTCCTTTTTCTTTGCAACTATTTGGTCAAAAGTTAAACTCGTAATGGAATTAAATTATTTTTTTAATTTAATTCCAGACATTTTATGCACATGTATTTAAACCTGCATTACTTAATAATATACTAGGATTACTTAATGGCCTCTCATCCTGCCCTGAAACATAACCCTATTATTCCAGGCTTAGTTGTCTTATGAATTGAAATTCTCAGCTACTGTAAACTCCTCTGAAATGATTCTGGGATTTTACAGTGAGTCTATGGGCTAGTTTGAGACCACCAAACTCATTTACTGTTGTCTGTTAAGCCAGGCACGAATCACACATCTCTGGGGCAAAAATTCCCTTTACTAACCCCCCAGGTCACTCAGCTACCAAGGCAATGGCTTTCTGCACAGAGTAACTCCATAACTAAAGCATCAACCACAAGAAATCCAAATCGCTTCATCAGAGTAAACCACAGTGTGGACCCAGAAGTGCTTCCTAGAAGTTTGTTGAGCTCTTAGAAGAAGCTGTTTGCCTCCAGTTGCTTTAGAAGGAGCAAAACTGGAAATTGTTCCCCAGTCCACATCGCTGAACCAGAATCAGTGTGATGATAACTTGGTTCATGTGGCCTGTGGCAGACCATAGCACTTCTTCTGCCATTGGCCTAAATGTTTGGAGTTAAGACTATGTATTTATTTAATATTTTAGGTTAAACAGGATTTTACTTAGGAAATATATTCTGTCCTCCTAAGGCTTCCAAAATCCAATTTAATTCCTGTGTCTCTATCCAAGTCATGAAAAAGATTGCAAAATTGTAAGAATACATCATGTTGAAAAATACTGAACAAAAAAGGTCCTGATTTAGGTGTTAGGATTTATTTCCTTGTGCAGCAGTGTATGTATTGCAGCAGAGACCAGCTATTGTGGAGCACTGCGAGGCATGTACTGTTATTACAGAGCATTATTCAATCTACATTCTTGTGGAAGCTTTTGACACACTGTAAATTTGTTTATAAAATTCCGCTGTGCTTTGCTTAGCACATATATAGACTGGTAGGTGTGTGTATTTGTTGCTGCAAAGTAATTTTATGTTATCTGAAGTGCTATTTTTATATTTCAAAGTCTTTCTCCACACATCAGTGGGAATGTTAAGCTCTCACAAAGCAAGGGGATAGAAGCATTTAAATAACACGTGTACAGATAACATGCTGCTTTTTGTTCTTTGTTCTCGCAAAGTATGTGCTGTACAAGAAAAGAACATGGTCACCTATCCCCTTGCTAGAGAAACTGTCATTCCTAATTCATTTATACAGAGTACTTAGGATGCCTTAAGCAAACTAAAATAGCTCTAAAGGAAAATTAATCTAGTTTGACTGAAGCAAACTTTCTTTTTTTTCCTAGAGTGTAACACATTTGTTAAACAAAGAGGTCATGCTGCTTTTCTAGGCCTGTTCACAGGGGCCATTAATAAAGTCCTTTATCTTGCCTGTGTCCTCTCTCCTTGGTTGGAGGAGAGCAGTAGAGGCAGTCACTGAACATCTGTCCACATCAAAATGTCAAGTTGGATATTTCCACTAGTAGTCAGGCTCTGTTTGGATCTGACCAGCACGGCTTTAGCTGTGTGATCTGAGACAAAATGCTGCATATTGCTTCTCTTCCTTGCCCGCCAGCCAGAAGAAGGCAGGAGCTGTCCAACCCCACCACTATCAGGGTGGTGACACCGGCCTTGGACATCTCCTTCTAAAGAAATGGAGAAACAAAAAGAGCAAGTTCGATTCTGGGCTTGCAGGGTTATGACTGCAGGAAGGTGACTGCATCTTCTTCATGATGAGTAGCAAACTCCCAGTCATGACCCTACAGGACATTATCCCTTGGCCTTCTCTAGATGAGGCACATAGATATGTTAAACAAAGACCTTAAAGAGCATGATTTAACCTCTTCTTAGTAACAAAGTTACTGAGGACTCGCATGTTGGCTGTGAAAGCCACCTTTTTCTTGCTTCTTAGGGAGTCCCATTCCCTAAGGATTTGTACTTTATTATTCTATGAAATGAGATTGAAAGTAGTAATTGCTACATGATTTTTCTAGGGATGCTAATGAAAATACTGATGCAGGAAATACCATAACTATGCTGCAAGAAAATCTCTTGAGCTTACTCTACAATTTGTTTTCCATAAAGAAATGTAGAATGCTGATTTATGGTCAGATAAGGGTGGTCTTTACCTGCTCCCCATCAGCTTGTTATAAATGTCAATAGCACTATACCTCAAAATAGTAGTCAAGATTAACTAATGAATAATGTATCAAAACAGAAACCCTTCTTTATGAAGTTGGATGCTTTCAAAAAAACTATAGTAATCACTACTAGATTTTTTTTTCCTACTTCGTTAAGACTCATACAGATTATTTAAGAGCTGTTTTTAAAATAGGAATAAATGGTATAAATGATTTTGGATTTTTTTTGAAGAATACAGACATTTTTCCTTTAACAAATTAGAAGCCAAAGGAAGAGAATTGAAAAAAAAAAAAAAGTGTGTGTCTCTCCTCCCTGCTACATCAAAACACTGTCCTTTAGGCAAGATCTTTCAGAGATACTGTCTCCTGGTTGTCACTGCTTTACGTAGAACAGCAGCTGTGAAAAGCTGAGGAAGGCAATGTTATTTCAGCATTCTGCAGAATACTGTAAGTATTAATATGGTCATTTAAAAATTCCTAAATAAATTGCAAGAGTACTAACAGGATGATAGCAGTAGCAGATAATGACTTACATTTCTGACCCCCGCAATGTCAAAATTTTTCATATTCAGATAGATTAATTTCATAAAGCATTTATAGACAGACACAGAAAATATAGTATCTCTTTCTTTTGAGTTACTATGGTCTAACATATGGACTGAGTTTTGAGGAAGTCAATGCATTAACGTCTTGATTTAAAGGAGAGAAAGGTCACATTTTTCCTGCATAGAAGTATGTCTATAATGTGACATAGTTAGATAATGTGGGCTGTATTTAAGTAACAGTCTTAAGGTGGCATTGATTTAATCTGCTGAGTATGTTACAATGCTTTATTAATTGGAGCAATCACTATAGAATCGCATGTTCTACTTATTCCTGACAATGATTTTGGCATAATTGGTTCCTGCTGATTGCAGCCAACCATTTTACAGCTGCTAGTGAGTCTCGGATATGGGTCTATAAACTGAGGAGCTCAGCTCACAAACATTGACTGTGGGACCTGAGGAATGTGGACAGACGTAAAGTGCCAGCTCTAAAGTATAAATCACCCAAGCTTCAGGTGAGGGGCATCTTTGAGTGCAGACAGGTGGAGGGCAGAACTGGGAGCAGGGGTCTCGGCTGCTGCAGGACCATCAACTGGGAATGGCCTCCCTTGACCTTGGCATCTGCTGAAGGAATATCCTGTCCAGGGCTCCAAGGTTGCCATGGTTGTTGCGATAAAGTAGTAAAGTGGGTTAGTAAGAAACAGCTGACTAAAACCAGGACAAATATCTGTCCTAGTAGTTCCAGTTATGTTGACAGCACTTTGCATTTGTCTGTGTTTCCTTCCCCCCAAAAACAGGTGGTCAGAAGATGTAATAGAGACTGTGTAGAGGCATAATATACATATTCATGAATATATTTATATAAATATATATATAAAGCACCAATTTATATGGTTCAAGAAAAGATTCAGTGTGATTCACTTTCTACTACATGTTTTTTTTTCCATTTATTCTCTTTCTTTTCCTGCTCAGTTAACTTTTAACATGAGTGAATTCTTTTGACCAAAAATGTTGTTTGCACATTTTATTACTTTAATTTATGTCTAGATGACTGTTGTGAAGATGAAGCCCAAAGATATCTCATTAATGAAGTGGGCAAAAATGAACCAAGTACCCTCTTAATCGATTTTCATGTCTGTTGGTTGCCAGCTGTTGTGGCACATGGCTGTCACCGTGGGTCTGGAGCATCACTGAAGTACAGGGCTTTGGGTTCTCCAATCACAAGATGCTAGTGCTTGGCCTGACACTAGCAGGAGCACTTGTCATCTCCTGCATGCAAGTAACATGATCATAAAATTTGAACAGGTTAAAAGAACTTGATTAGTGTGTATAAGTTGCCCAGCACATGACAAACTGGTCTGATTGCATAATGCAAACACAGAATCTGTTGATTTCAGGGTACTTCTGACTTTAGAGTTTATGAGCTACTCTTCCTAAAGCTAGCTTGATGCATTTTATGCACTAGCTAGATATATGGATCCGTTCCTGTAAGCACTAAATGCCTTCTACTCATAGTTAATTCAGGACAAGTCAAAGTCACGCACCGCTAGGTTAGGAGCCCTCGCTTTGGTGCTAATCGCCATCCCTGTGATCATTTGTTTTCATATTCACCGTATGACTCACTCCACTGCCTGGATTCCAGCTTCAGAAAACTCTTCTTGGAATGCTCATACTAGCTTAGCTCCTGTATAACACAAAGTGTCATTTGTCCTTTACATACTACATTTAAATTACCGATCAAGTTTTACACTGCCTGGAAAGCTGTTCCTAGTTAAAATCTGTTTTGGAACTGTTTTCAAACCCTGAATATATTTAAAATTCCACTTTATTTGGTATCTACTAGTGCATTTTATTTTTCATGAACAAATGCTTCAGTATGTGTCCCTACTCCTCTCTTACTGTAGGTTATTATTTAATAAGCTTTAATGGGCTTAGATGCTGAGATGGATAGATAGATTCTCCTTTCTACATTAAATATAATGTGTTGCCATGGAGATAAGTTCTTCTCTATCTGACAAGTGACAAAGAAGCCAAAGAAGGCATTGCCAAAATAGTTCAATGATTGGAAATGTGACATTAAAAAAATCTTTTTCACACTGAGCTAAATTATTTATTTTGCTTCTCTTTCTTGCTGTTCTATTTTATCTCTTTCTGGGACCATAATATAACATCTCTACTCCTGCTAAGAGAACTGTCAGACATGTCCCTTTGGAGCCTCTCCCAGTTCTGCTCCATGAGCTGGAATACACGTTTCTCAGCAATGTAGCTGGCATTTGTCTCCCTTGTCTTTCTCTCTGCTCCCTAGTCAGCAAAGACTAAAACGCTTTTCTTCATCGCAGACCCATCCACCAGTCACTCAGGTTTTTCATGATCGCACTGGCTAGGATGGCACATTGCCTTGTCTCCTTATGGGTTTTACAGTCTCACTATTTTAGCTTGCCCTTGGTACTTCTCAGAAACTCTTTGCCACTGTGTAAATAACTGCATCAGTTTAACAGTTTAGTTTGTTTGATTGTTTTTTGTTTGTTTGTTTGTTTGGGGGGAGGTTGATGGTTTAATTGGTTAGATAAATTGAATAATCCATTTAAGACAAGCACCTGTTAGGGTAAGACTCTATGATAACAATTCTGTACTTGTTCGGATACAACTGTTTTTTTCTCTTGCCTTATTAAAGCAATCAGCAATACTTCCACTGAACATTTTCTTCCCCAAAATGAGAGTAAGGCTGTGCTCTCAAAAACACGAGACTAGTTCGTATTCCCATCAGCGGTCTGGCAGAATAATGGAAACACTAGATGTAGCTTCCACAGAGAAAATGGAAGGAATGATATTGGCCCTGAATGTTCTGAATTAACCATGGACCCCAACACTAAAGACAAAATCTCTAAGATTATTTTTATTCTTTTTCTTTGTTTTTGTTTCTTTTTCTTTTTCTTTTGCTTTGTCTTGTTTTATTTTGTTTTGCAAAGGCTCCTACCAGGGCTGCATCTTTCTGCAGCAATCGTCTTCCAGCTTTAGAGCTTCACAATTTATTTGTTTCCATTAGGACAGACTGAATTTCATATATTTATGTCAATACCAGCAACCCTAACAAAACTTTTGAATTAGGGCAGTGCCATGGTCGGGTAGGCAGAGCACTGCATAGTGAACCACTACATCAGGGAGCCTAAAATACCCCTCATGCCCTATTTGGGAAGCTCCTTGTTCTCTTTATTGCATATTAATTTATGTAAAATGTAGGTATGTATCAGAATATGAAAGACAAATATGTTTGGATTTCAGTGAAGTGGAACACCTGTAAATATTCAAGATATATTTTTAAACTGTTTAGAAAACTTATGCTTACAGATTTTTACTGTAGTTTCAGTTTCTTATCTTTTTTTTTGCCTGAATATTAAGTATTACCCGTTTAGTATTCTTCTATTCAGCAGACTAATTGATAATCTACTTTACTAAATGTTATTTTTCTTCCCTAGCTGGATGATCTAGATTATAAGCAACTCATTTCCAGCTTGGTTGCTAAGTTTTCACCTGTAATTAAAATCAATATAATTTAATTGTATAATTTTATTTCATGCAGCTAAATTGCTATTTATTTCAATGCAACTAAGTAGTCAATGAAGTTCTTCATTTCATATATCTGTAAGTGGCAACAAAAGTGCCACTGCCTGGTGTGAATGGGAATTTAGGAAGAAGGAATCAAAAAGAAAAATAGATTCTAATAATAGGAAAGAGATATGTCACTTAAAATGGAAAGAAGAAATTTTCTGATCATTGCACTTAATAATTCCTGAGCCTTTTTTGTCTAACAGTAATCAGTTTCATGAAATTTGCTTGTCCTGATTAGCAGCTATTCTGTCAAGGCTTCTTTCAGTTATGTATGTTCGCATATGGGGGATTTTGTCCTGATTTTTCAGATTTGAATATGTCAACAGAAATCACATTTTACAGAGGAATTTTGAAAATAATGGTTTCAAAAATGTGGGATACAAAGCATTCTGGAATTTTTGCATTGAACCATGTTGATATCCCAGATACAACATGTTTAAATATTCAGAAATCAAAATGTCTTTTCACTTAACCATCTTAATCATGAAGCTGCATTTGACTATGATGGTGCATTGTATCAAGAAGGCTCTCGTGTCCAGGTTTTCTTATACACATTCTTCCTTATAAGTTAGGGGATATTTCATAAAACCATAAAATCCCAGCAATAGTGGCTGTAGCAGACACCATGAGGGGCCTCCAACTTGAAAAAAGACTGTCAGCATCACTGGATCAGATTAGTATATCTTTGTCTAGCCAAGGATGGATACTCTATCCTACCTCAGAGCAACACTACTCCCACAGCCAAAAGGCTTTTCCTAATCTCTGGTTTGATCCTCCCTAACTGTCAGCTTCCTGGCTTCCTGTCACATGATGGTAAATTCTTACTAGATTACTCCTTAGACTTCCCCTCTCCAGACTAAATGAGCCCCTGATGTCTTAGGCTGTAGGCTCTGACCTTCTGATGGACTCTCTCTAGTTTCTCAGCATACCTCTTAAACCAAGCGGACTCCAACTTGGACACTGTATTCCAGTCCTAGCTTCGCAGCACCAAGGGGAGGTGGATGATAGTTTCTCTGCACCTGCTAGCCAGGCTCCTCTAGAGCTAGCCCCATATGCATTCTGCTTTATTGACGGGTGCACACTATCAGCTTGCATTCGGCTTGATGTCCACCACTGTTCTTTTTCAGCAGGGCTGTTAGTCAGTCAGTTCCCAGTGAGTAATCCTGCCCCCAGTGCAGAACTATTTGTTTCTTATTGAAGATCTCTTGATTTAGTCCTTTCTGTGGTAGGGCAGAGTAGTACTCCTTCTGCAGCACCATCCAGTCCTCCTAATTCGGGATTGTTTGCAAATTTGCTGAGCACGCAAATTTGTCTCATGTGATTGAGGAAGATATTGAACAATACATAAGCCTTGTAGCAGTCCCAGACAAGGAAGTTGCTGTCCTGCAGTTCTCATGACTGACCACATATCTTGATTTCACTTTGCAGAGAGAGCATTGAAGAAAACATATAAATGACAGATTCCTAATCAGCTCTACTAGAGTAGAATCATTCTTGGTGTAAGTCTTCTGAATTTGGAAATTATTTTTCTCCTAGTTTGCATGAGTAGATAGCTTGTTCTTTCATGGTGTAACAATAGTAATCAATATTATGAGAAAGGTTTCACTTTTTATATTGAGAAGACATAATTTTGAGAGAATTGATTTTTTTAGAGCCTTGCTAACTAATAATTTTCTTCTTATTTAAAGAAATTCCTTTTTCTTACAGATTTCCATCTTGGTGGAGAAACAGTTCTGTGAAATGTTATTAATGTTTAAGAAGAGGTATTGGGTACCAGGCAAGAGCTTTCCTGTTAGGAAGCTCTAGGTGTTTGCTTTGATTCTATACACAGTATTTATTTTAGTATTCATCCTGGGCTAAGAAATGAGCTGACAACTAATTATCTGCACAGCTTAGCAGAAGTTACTTATGCCAAATCCAGTTCAACACCACTAAAATGAATATTCATCATTTCCATACTGAAGCATCATTATTCATAAAGAGAGAGCGGAATGGAGCAAATATAAATCTCAATGAAGTCAATGCATATAACCAACATTTACACCTGTGTTTACAGCCAGCATGCTTCGGTCATTGAATGATTCAAGTTCACATTTTCATTATTTCTGATAAAGAGAGGGGATTTACATAATCAATGTAAATTTTTTTAAAAAAGTTTGTTTCCACATATAAAAAAAAATCTAGGCAAACTTTTCTCCTCACGAATGCAGATGGAGCTCAGTTTCACTTCAGGGCATGGTTATCCAGACCCAGATTCATTCCTTAGATAAAAAGCAGCTGTTTTGCCATGTCCCCAACATTAGTCACAGGAGAACGCAGACTTTCTGGCTGCCTCTGAGATTATCATTAGGCTGGTTGTTTCACGCACACTCGCAGATCCTCATCTCTTTCTAAGAGCAGGCATGTTTTTGACATCTTACCAGTAGCAAAGGGGACAAGAAACACCTTTGAATAAAACTGTTTTTTAGATAGTTGAAAGAAGCGTTAGCTACTTGAATGTCAGATGATTGTGTTTTCCTAGAGAGAGAATTCTAACCTAAAGGCATGTTCAATTACATAACATTTCTTCTTTTATTTCTCACCACTTACTGATGACAGCAAAGGGATGGCCTGACTTGAGACTTTAACCAATGCAGTAGCCATGAGATAGTTTTATTTCAAGCTTAATAAGTCTTCTGGCAGCTGGCATATGTGGAGGGATTCTCTGGGAGAGTGAGCAGGTGGAGTTATCCATCATTGTTTAAAGTTGGCTAAAGTTTTTTGCAGATCCATTGCCATGTTGTTGTCCTGGGTAACTTGGAGCTTGAGTGTTGGACAGTTAGTCCATGTGCTATCTCCCAGGATTTGTTTTTAGGGTCTTGTTATTTTTTATACACCTGCGTCCTTCTGGAAATGTGATTAAACTGTGGGCCTAGAGCCTTCAGTGCTCTGTGAAAGATAAATAACCACTGCGCTTGTCATTCCTGCCGATCGTGCTATGAATGTTTTTATGCTGTCCTTAGCAGATGTTCTTTGATGTAAAACTTGCAAACTAGCAAGGATACAAATACTATCAGAGAGTGTTTGAGATACAGGTCTAGTCTCAGTTTTAGAACTCCAAAACTTAGATTCTTTGTACTTTAACAAACCTCACTAGAAGGCCTGAGATGTTTCCCTTCCACTCAGTCTGAATGTTCTTCTTGATTAAACATCAAGTTGCCATGACCAGAGACGTGTGTCTTCAGACTGCCTCAGCAATCCTTAGAACAATTTTAGATTATTATTTTAGACTTTTCCTGTTTTAAAATATGGACTTCTTTTGGTTGTGTTTGTTTGCTTGCTTGTTTGTTTGCCTGTGTAAACCTGTCTGATAGGAGTTCCTGTCATCAGGAAAATAATCTCTAGACAATGAAAAAGATGGAGACATGTTCATTACTGGCAACACAGAAAGAAAATAACACAATAATTTAATGTACCTTCTGCTTCATACCTCTGCATCCTTCCTGCTCTCAGAAACCACTTTCTCCAAATACCACATCTTCATCCATTATTGTGAGATGATAGAAGAACTTTCTGTAATTTTGCAAACAGAAATAGATTATTAGTTATCCTTTACTGTGTCTTTGAAATGGTTTCCTTCATAAGCATCAAAGCATCCTGTTTATGCATTTGGATCAAAACAAAAGATTTATGAGCCACCTTTCCTTCCATTTATGTAGGTTTTGCTTTAATATCAGCAGAGCTACACTTATATACAGAGGAATAATCAAGAGGATTAATCTTCTGCCTAATTTTGCTGCTGCTCTTTTACTTGATGTTTTCTCAATTCCCTCTGTTTAAGAATAAGAATTGTAAGTATGCTCTGCTCTCTGTGCTGTTTCTGGTGCAGCATCTATATAAAAGGTATTGGTTAGTTTTTCACACAGGTGACCTCTTCTTGATAAGGCCTGGCAAGGCAATTGTAATTCTTCAAATGGAAAAGCTTCAAGAGTTTTATTTTGTTTGGCAGACCCCTTAAAAGAAATGAGTGAATGTTAGGCCCAATAAAAAAGGCCTATAATCCTGGCAAATTAACTCTGTTATTTATCTACCAAACAGCTACAGTCTGATATATCTCCATACTGATCTTCAGAGATTATTCCATCTGAGAGCTCCACCTGGAGATGATTTAAACCAGATCTAAACCTGGTTATGGTTTTTTCTTCATAATCCGGTTTCTCATGATTGCTGTAATCAAACTGCCAGCTCGTATTGGTTGTGTCACTAGTTTGCTAAGAAACAATTTAAAAATATGATGAGTTGAACTGAGAATAATCTCCTGAAATGGGCTTGGCTCCTTATGCACTGGAAGGATCATCGCTGAGCATATAGTCTTAGTTACAGAAGATTACTGAGCCTGATCATACTCATACTCCTTTCCTATCATTGTCTCTCTTTTGACTTTTCCTTTACAGTAGAGTGAAAGAAAAAAACTGATGTTTTAAGGAGAGGTTTTAGTCTTATGTAATCACAAAGAAAGGGTAGTATGATTGGGATGAAATAGGAATAGCAAAGAATAGTGTAGCTGAAAGCAAGTCTTGAACATTCAGTGGGAAAATGAAGTTTGGGATGCATAACGTTCCTGTTTATGCAAGTTCAAACTAATTTTATGAACCGTTCACCCAGCTCAACTTTCTTTTTTTTCTATCTCATTTTCCTTACTAGCTAAAAACAAATATAGCAAACATCAGTAGACCTTGAAAAACACATTAAAATTGTGCACAAGGTTCCTCCGTTCTTTCAATATATCTCAGCTAAATTAAAACACCACAACTTTTTTTGAGATGACAGCTTTCAAGCAATATGATATCAAGTTTATCTTTAAAAAAAGAATATATTTTAGTTCAGTTTAAGATATTTATGCAATGATATGCTCCAGCATATATTGTAAAGAACTATTAAAAGCCACCTTGAAAAACAAAATGCATATACCAAGTCGTTTAAAGCTCTTCATGTGTATTGCTTGTCTTTATAAGTTGTTAATTAATAAGGTTGTAAAGCACAAAGAACCTAAAATGAAAGACATTCATAATGATGTTGGATTGAAAGGTATATTATTGCAGTTGTATGCACTCATCTCCTTCTTTATTACTGCTTTGTGGTTATGAATTAGTATTTCCATCCCTGGGAATAGAAAGGTTTCAAATTGATTCCTTAGACCACAACAATAGTTAAGCAAATCCTGTGGCTGCTCACTGCTGGTACTGTTAGATTTGATGTGAGTTTTCATATAGATGGATCCGAGTTAGAAAAATAGATGCTATTATATGCTCCCAAATTCAGTGATATGGGCAGTGGGCTGTTTGACTATGCTTCCCAGCTTTCGAGGGCTCTTCAAAATATACATTCATGTGCTAGAGAGCTTTGCTGTTGATAGCAAAGACAACAGCAGGTGTTGATGCTGAGGAGTACCCAAATGCATGTTCTTTTGTTCCCTCTAGGAACAGGCAAAGTCCTGTCTTAACCACATAGTCAAACAGTATGTCCGTCAGACAGGACAATGTATGAGAACTGTTTGAAATCATCAGAAATGGTTAGTGGACAAACAGTTTAATGCTGGTGTCATTTTTGTGGCCCTGGGGTTGTTCTGAGTTCCTTGCTTATAATCTTCGACAGTGAGAGTCAGCATGTGTTGTGAAGAAGAGATACAAGGACATATTCTGGGTTTCATGGATCCGTATTCTGCCTTGTAACATTGATCAGTTATGGGAAAAACAGGCCATAAACACAAGCTATTGGCCTTGAGAAGGGAGGACTCAGGTGTTGAAAGCATCAAGTTCTGTGTGAGGACCCTGAATCTGATGGGCTTCCAGTGCTTTTCTGTTGTTTTCAGTAGGATCAGGATTACACACTGGAATTTGCATCTCATGGCCAAAAAAATCAAAAGAGATTTTGAAGGAATAAGATAAATACCCAGTTGGTGTCACCAACTGGTATAGATATGATGATGTCTGTACAGTAGCCTTTATTTACACTGTTTGAAGATGTAGTTCTAAAAACAACATTCTTAATAAAATTAGATCGTAGATGAAATGTGAAGTGGTCTGTCACTAACCCTTTTGTCACAGGATGATTCTTCTCTTTTCCTGTTTGTCCTGTCATACTATATAGCAAAAACAAAAGCCACAGGTCCATTAAAATTCACTTTGCGCAACATTTCCGTGCTTGAGGCTTCAGAACATCATATGCAATGGTTTTCTTACCTATAAAGTAGTCTGCCTGGGTTGGCTGGAGTTGGCTAAGGAGGATGAACTGAATACCAGCATTCTCCATGGTTACAGCTCAGTGGCTAACTTGAGAAATTCAGCATCACCAGGTCCAATTCCTTCCCCAAATTTTATGTTTGTTTTAGAATTTGTAAAGCATAATGAGAAATAAAATGCTGTCATGCTGGTGACAAAGGAATACTATTCTTCTTCTCCAGCATTCGTATCAGAAGAGATCTGGAGAGACAATTTTGGCAGTTATGTTGGGAGCTTGGTTTAGTCCTGGCAGGACTGATTTCTGGACTCACTGGTATTTAGACTGGTGAAGAATAGGGACTGAAAAAACTCTGAAAGTTTCTTTAATAAGAAATAAGAAACTGATGGTTGGATGGATGATTGTAGGTTTACCTCCAATCAAAGTGTTCAGTTCCTGAGAAGTAAGGTGCTGTTAATGAAACATCACTGATGATCCACTAAGGGCTTTGTTATTGATATTGATTTTCATGTAAGAGCTTAAATGACTACACTGATAGGCCGTCGATAAGCAGACATTATGAGAGTGCAAAGATAAGGTAATGCATTTTCCTTGTTATTCTGCTATATTGTACCTGTATCAAGTATTGTAGTGTTATTTCATTTTCACTTACACTACACAAGATTTTGATAGATTTCAGTTGTCCATTGTAAATGGAGGAGTGCACAGGCAGGGTCAGCCCTAGATGTAAATTCTCATTATCGGAGGCCTGGCAGGCCTGTCTGGGCCATCCAAACCAGTTTCCTCACCATCAGCAGCATGGTACCTCTCCATGTACCCATCTCATGTGTTAATATCTATAGAGAGTTTAGAGAGCTTAACTTTCTGCTGGAGGTATGAGAGCACCCAAAGAGGCAGCTGATCCACAGCTGAGTGGTAACTTGCTTCTGTACCTGCATCGATCTAAGCAGACACTTGTCAGGATGTTAGTACCAGGGAATCTGTATTTACTTGAAAGACTCCAGATGCCACAAGGTAGAAGATATTTCAGCCTCAATCTTTTCTCTAACACCGACTATCCACCAGTTGCCATTTCTCACTTTTTTTTTATATTCTGTATGAACCTAAGAAAAAATATTGTTCCTGCGCATTGTTTAGAAGCTTGGATTTGCCTAATAGCAAGATCACAGTATTCTGCATAATTCCAAATTAATTAAAAATGCAGAGGTTTATATATTGATGCTGTCTGACAGTGTTTCATATCACTTTTATAGCTCATTAAAATGTAAATGATGACAATAGAAGAATTGTTCAAATATGCCTTTAGTTTACACATGCAACAAAATACACTGTGAAGATGGCAGCTTTCCCTAACATAATTATTTAGCCTCTTTTCTTATTTAACTACAAGAAATTCAACATTTTCTCCCATCCAAAGGTAGTTTTAGGTAGTTTATCTGTGCAGCCAACCATTATAAGAGAGAGAAGAAGCCTTTCAAAAACCAGGAAGGAATACATTTTCTTTCTCTGCCTCTTTGAATGCCCAGAATGCTCTCACCACTTCACTTTTCATCTCATTGTTGCTAAAAGACAACAAAGACACAAAACAAAGACAACAAAGACACAAAAAAAAATCAGCCTGGTATAAACTCCTGATCTCAGTCAGTATTAGGGTCTGCTACTACTGCAAGCCACCAAAACGAACGGCCTCTCTCTCCTAAAGCAATTACACTTTGTATAGGACAGTTAAAGAGTATTAGCCTCCTTTTATAAATTATTAATTTAGGAGAGAGAAAGGAAAAATAAACAATTACATTATCATCACTATTTCATAATCTCTGTATACTTATTTACAATGTCTTTGCAATCAATAATTCAAATAAATGAAAAATTGAATCTTTTCAGACAATTGCTTTCTTCCAAACCATCCCACAATGCTACAAGGCTTTAAATACGGAGTGAAACAGGGACTTGAACTACAAATTCTCTTCTTTGAGAAGATTTGTGTGTCTTCAGTGGAGTAATTTTTCGTGAGTTTCTTTCATAGCTTTGCTATCTGTATTAATAATTAAGAGATATTCTCAGAGTATTTCTTATGTATTTGGGTATCTTAAGGAAATAAACATCTTCATACATATTTTTATAACCTGATCACTTCTGTGAAAATAGGGAGAATAAATGAGAGGTTTATACTAAGGGATTTCCCACTAAGGTGTGATGTACAAAACAATAGTTGAGACAGATGTATAGAGTAAAGACAGGGATTAAGGTTTTTTTAGGCAGGTGACTTGTAGAAGATCCTTCTGGAAGACGTGTAGACAAGGAAAATAAAAAGACAGAAATTCTGTGGCACAGATTTTTTTAAAAAAATGAAAAGTAAATTTATGGTGTTTTCCTAGCTGAACAGCGTTTTGCTAAAACAAGATGGTAAAAAGTAAGAGGCTATTAGAGGTACAAGCTTCATATCCAAGGCAGAAAGACAGACCTAGGTTAAACATAAATACACAAACTGAGTATTACTAGAAAATGTATTCACCAAAAAAAAAGTTGCATGAAATAGCCAAACAGCTATTGTTGTTTTGCATGTAATTCTTTGTTCAGTTAAACCAGTTTCTCAATATTTATGTTTTTAACATTAAAGACAGAATATTCCAGGTTGACTCAAGAAACTGAAAGTGATCTAGAGTTCTGTTCTGCTTCAGTGTTGCACTGGATGACAAGAAAGCCAGGTGAAACAAATGTTTCTTTGGCATCAATGAACAAAAATGTCACCTGCCTTGGTATAAGAGAAATAAAATTTGAATAGTAAATAATTGCATATTTTTTTGTTCTAGAATACCATGATGTATGTACCACAACTTTAAATTTTAATATTAATCATCACTGCATCTGAAACTACACAGTTCTAGTGTAATTTCGTCTTCTTTCATAAAAGAATAGGTATTCAATATTTAGCTCGATTGCATAGTTTTAAGTGATTGCTAAAATCTAAGCTGTGATAGCCAAAATATCCCAGATCCTGAAACAGTAGAAAAGGTGATTACTTTCTCTGAGTGCTAAATTGATACAGATGTGAGAGGTTCCCACTGTAGTTTTCTGTCTGCTCTGGCAGGTCTTTGAAATCCTCCCCCATTTGGGCCTGGGTACAGCTGGCTGGGAAATGCACTTTCTACGTGAACTTCTGAGCTAATCAGGCTTTCAAACGAAGATGAAGAGTAATTAAAGTCAATGTAAAATCACCCAGAAGGCAGCAACACATTTTAACGGGCTGTAACATTTTTCTCGTAAAAACAAAGAGTGCGTTTTCTGCTTAAGGATGCAAACTCACAATGTGTTTGATCTGCCCTAGCTGGGGAGGCTCATGCCTCCAAAAAGATGTACAGTGCCCTGCAGAACTCAGCTCTAGCGCAGCAGAAAGGCTTTGTGCTTCCTCCCGTTGCCCTGCCTCAACTACCAGTTTGCTGCTCACACACAGAGAACACCAGTAGAAAACAAAAATCCCATCCTGTACAGGCAGCAATGCAGCAGTCTGGTGTTGAATGCCATCTTGCGCATCAACTCCTTTTCTGCACAGAATTCTTTATGCTCCCCATAATGGCAGAAGTTTTTTGCCAGCTCTGGTGGCAAAATGCGTGCGCCAAATGAGCTTTCAGACTACTAATGGTGTCTAAAATGCTTGACAGGAGAGGCAACATGGGAGTTTTCTGATGTCTAGCCAGCGGATCTCTGCAGCATGGGGACTAGCAGAAAGAAAATTATGTCTGATTCTGGCCAATTTCACCCTCCTCTCCTCAGTGCTCTCCAATAGGATTCCTGCTCTCCTGAGGTGAAGAAATACTGATGATTAATAAGCTGTTAATATGCAAGAAAGCTTGGACAGATTCGGGAGTAGTAATGATATCTAATGGACAGGGAATGGTTTGAACCAAATGTAGATCTTTCCAAGGGGTGGCATGTGTTTCTGTCCTACCAGAGCTGTGTGGTGGCAGTGACCAAATGAAAAAAAAAATTGATTTAGAATGACAGCTACATAGGATTTGACCATATGTGTGCATTGATTTGTTTTGCCAGAAGGCGATTTGGGTTGGTATAGAAAAATGTTAATGGATATCTAGAAGATATTAGTCGGGGTCCTGCACTAAAACAGCTTTACAGAGTGGGTCTAGAATGGGAGAACATAATACCTATTTACACCCTTCCACAAAGACACCCACCATAGGCAGCCACTGACCTGGCTTGTTCATGACCTTCTTGCTCATTCTTCCGTGGTCTATGGACTTCTGTGGAAATTGGAATAACAAGGTAGCAACCTGATAAAGATTGGATGAACTGATAAACAGACAGCAGAGGCCCTGGGGCAGTCCCCTCTTGTCAAGAAGGCCTCAGTACATTGCTGGGCTCCACCACTTTTTGTCTGTTCCAAGGTGATCAGCCACCGTTTAACCCATTTTTGCATCTTGCATTTCACATCTATCATGTAAATGAAACATGGAACAGTCGTATGTTCCTGCAAGAAAATATTAGACTGCTAAGACAAGTATTTTCAGTTTTATTGGATTAAGTAAATATACATGGACTTCAGATTTCAAACATACTTTCCACTTTATTTACAGACAGAATATGATAAAAACTGTGAGCCATAATCAGCAATGAAGACAAGCCTCTTAAAGTATAACACAGCATTCTCAATAGTGTAGATATAACAAGGTCAGTAACCTGGGAATAAAGGTGCTGTGTCAGTATTTCTATATGCTCTAATTTCAGGCACTCATAAATCTGTGATAAAGAAGCAATTGCTTCAGAATGAAAGCCCATTGAGCAAAGTCTTGTGTAAAATTAGCTAGGCATTGGTTTTAATTTGAGATATCTTTTGCTATCTTCTGCTGCTGGTGTATTCATCTTAGACAAAGATAATAAATAGATACTTTTATAAAACAATCCTGAGGAGGTCAAAAGTTTTACTGTTCAGATGAAGACTCCTGTGAGCTCTGCATTTTACCTCCAGCTGTCACACTGGGAGGTGGCAACCATGGCAGGAGCGAAGGTTTGCAGGAGGTCCTTTCTTCACTGCCTCAACCTTTGCATGGGGGCCCATGCAAGCCAAGGCCCCCAGCTTGCACCTAACCTCCAAGTGTGTAGCTTATGTCAAGAAAATACTTACAACATCTGCGATATTTTCCATGTAAGCCAGAGGCTTGGAGAGGGGTGGGCATTGCCTTGCCTGCTTTGCTGGAAGGTCACATCTGGGCAGCTGGATAGCTGCTAACCAGACAGGATACCAGCACAGACTCCAAAATGAGCTGAGTATGCCCCATGGTGATGTATGGAAATGGAGACTTCATCATGGCTGGGCAGTGCCTCAGGGCTTCTTTGGGGAGCAGCATGCTTTTGCCTATATATCTAATAGCTGTGAAGGCAAAGGGAGAGGAAAAAGAAGGTGTCAATGGTGTGTCATAGCCCAGTGGCCCTTGTCTGAGAAAAGGCTAGGGTGGATAGCTAGTGATGCTGCCTGAGAGAAACTAGGAAAGTCCTGTTTCAAAGAAATTGTTGCCTGGGAAGTCTCTAATCCCATCATTTACCCATTTTTAGAATGGAGACCGCTATTCCCTGGCACACCAAGCTAAGATCTATGACTGAAAATATTCCATGTTGCATATTATGATTAATTAGAGTCATGAGTCTTTTTTCAGTGGTAACATATCAAAGCCTAATGTTCTTAATGGTGTACAGGGACACGGAGGGCCTGAAGGAGGTTCCAAAACTGGATATTTCCGAAATATCCTGAACTGAGTGAGCATCACTGAAATGGCACAGCTCAATGATCTGCACCCATAGATATCAAAATACCTTCTAAAATTTGGCCATTAGTATTTGATATTTAGTTAAGCTTGTAGACACCATGTGTAGACACCTTTATTCCTTTAAGAATCTTGCCTTTATTTTCCTTTGTCTGCTTAGCCATTTCTGGATATTTTATCACTGGTGAAATTAAACTACTGGAAATTGGCAGGTAATCTTCTAATTGGAGTTTTATGATTTTATATTTTATAAAATAATTTTAAGAATTATAAAACTGTGCTCGACTTCATAGTCTTTAATCCATCAAGTGCATTGAAATAACGACTAATGTTAATTAATTCAATCAAATGCTTATTATTATGCTTTGCAGCTAGAGCAATTTCAGTATTTTTGACTTTTCTTTAATAAAATAAAAATTGATGTATTTTTATTGTGACATGAAAAACTACAATAAATTAATAGTTATAGTTCTTAGCTCATTAAAAAGGTAGCAGCTTGATATTGCATTGTTACTGCTGATTATTTCTACACTGAGAAAATGTATGGCTATTCCTTGCAGGCAGTAATGATAGAGAATAATTGGTTTTAAAGATGCCACCAGAAAACTCTGGAAAATGAAGGAGGTGAAACAGTACCAGCATGATTGAACAAAACAAAATATGCCATATATTACTACATATTATAAAACTATTTCTGGTAGCTGAATTCTTACTCAGTACTTTTTATTCAGGGGTTTCCAGTACATGGCCAAAGGCCTGCATGTTCCTTCATCTGACACATCCATTATGTGACAATAATAGACAGGAAAGCAAACAGGTATCTGGCAGTTCTGTTGGATTTGCAGAAAACCTATATTTGGACTCAGTGAATGAATGCATGATTGTATTACAAGCACTTTTTTGGACTCAGATAAAAACAAAATTAAATGGAACTATTGTGTCATCCAAGAGGAATAATTCTGCAAGAGCGAGGAGAAATGCCTCCAAAAAGAGAAGTGCCACTTCAGGTCTAGCTATATTTGCTAGCTTTTCCTGTAATCATGTTTAATCCAGTATAAGGAAAGTATATTTGCTCAGATGTCTTTGGAAAATTACAGTTGCATTTCCTATGGAAAACAAGGTTTATTTTACAGTGGATGGTACCTGGATATTGCTTTATTAACTGAATTTTACTTTCTGCGCTATATTAATTCATTCATCATTATTTTCTGCATTTCTGTCAGGCTTCTCTTTCTGCTGTGGGAGATTCAAGGCTATGATGGGACCAAAGGTATTTGGGTTTTTAGAAAGGAAATAATTGCCCTTTTTTGTTTTTTAAATAGGTCAGGGTGATTAGATACCAGGGTTCTTAAGCTAAGTAAAATAAAATGAACAAAACAAAGCAATTATATTACAAGAGTTCCCCAAGAGGTCTTACACAACTCTAACCACTTTTTCTGTAATTATATCACTAAAATGCCCTAATAATTTAGCCTGAAACACCATTCTGCACCTACAGAGAGTCTGCAGTATCTCAGGATCCCTGCAAGGATGCTTTGAAAACAGAAGTGTGGAATTTGAAAATTTTACACTTAAGATCCAGATTTTCAGATTATTTTATCTTATTCTTATTTCCATTTCCTAGATGCTGAAATTAGGAGTCCAAAGAGGTAAGGATATTTTGAAGTGTTCTGTTTTTCTAAAGATTCTCATTAAAGTTATTCAGAACCTGAATCGCTTATTTTGGAGCCAAAGTTTAGATTCATGTGTTAGGATACTGTATATAAAATGTTTTCAAAATAATTTCTGGATGAACACTGTCAGGTTCAACCCTTTCACTTTTTTCCACTTCTGATAAAGGTTAATTGCAAATTTATTTGGTCATGATTGCAGTTTGGAAGTAGACGAAAATTGAATGTTTTCTATCTTGGGAAGTCTTGACACTTCTAATGCTCAGAACATGAAGATGGTTGGGAAAATAATGGCCATCTAAAAAGCTAGATGACCCAGTAAATGTCAAATGCTGCCATTCATTTTTTTCCCTGTTTTTATACAGATCCACAATGAAATACTTAAGTCAAATCACTATAATTTCATTGTTTATCTAAGGCATAGTATGACGGCTCTCAGACATAAGGTAGCCAGAAATATCTTGAGATCTAGTTGCAATAGATAAAATATCTTGGAAACTATTTTCCTAGAATTGGTTTATAGAAACGCCATTAAGCACTTCCTACAAATCTTTTCCATGAAATGCATGCTGTCAATATGCTTTTAAAAAAGCCTTTGCTTCACAAAAATAGCTATACTGATCCACAACAAACCATCTTTGTGGTAGACTAGAATAATTGCATCCAAAGTGATAACTATCACATCTTCCCATTCCATCTTTGCCAGTTACAGTACAATTGTGGGCACAATCCTGACAATCCAAAGCAAGCAGAAGTTTCACTGAAATCACAGCTTTCATGGCAATAATTGCAATCTCTAATTGCATGAATGCAGCTTATTTGTTTGTATTGTTCACGTACAAACCAGGGCATTTGATTCCTAGTCACATCTTTGTCATTTCCCAAGCCATTTTAGGTGAGAGTGCTTCTTTCCACGGTAGTTTTTAACACAGTTGGATCTCGATCATAGCTGAGGTTTCTGGGTGCTCTTGTAATGCAGATAATAACAGTGATCTCACATCCAAGGACGAAGAAGTGAAAACCAATCAGACAGAATAAATTAAAGGCAAAGAAGACTGAATTTGGTAGGACAGTCATCATCTTTGGAGTTATATTTTCTCTTTTTGTAGTGCTCCTCTCTTCATTCTGTCTGTACAGCATTTAAAGCCTCAGCCTGATTTGGTGCTTTTCCTCTTGAAAGCACTGATCATCAAATTATGCGGCATTTATTCTTAACCTAATACATTCTTTCCTGTACAAGAGCTAATAAATCTTATTCAAAACAATTTCTCCATTTTCCTCTGCATGCATTTTAAAGAAAGTATTCATAAATATGCAGCTATGTGCATGAGGAAATAAATGTATTTACATGTTCTTGAGTTGTTTCACTGAATATGCCAGATTGGCATATATACACAAAAGGAAGAAAATTAAAGATTAGCTTTGAATTGCGCAAAAGACCAAGCTTTCTGTAATGACTTCTTGTTGGAAATCAGAATTGTCAAACTAATTGTCTTGATGATTACTCTAGTGCTCACTCTTCTAACGAATATTAGTTAGAAATTCTGACATTCAAAGAGATTGCTTATGATAATAAACATTCTGTCAGCATCTAGTACCCACTATTTCCATGCTCCTGCACTTACAATTTAAGTTCTCCAAACAGAGGCAAATACAATACTTTTTTAAAAAAATAGAGCAAAAAGTCAGCCTTAAAATTGCATGTTTAACCCATTCTGCCTCAAGGGCTCTCTTATTGGGTGCCTAGTTCAGAACACAAAGAATCACAAAACTCAGTAGCATTTTTTGGCTTCTACCACATCTTTCTTGAGGAGGCTCGTAGTGCTTTGTAGAGATAAGTAACGTTCCCCTTGTTACCAGAGGCAGACAAGTATCATATCTGTTGTGCTAATTATGAAATCAAAGTTTCATTTACATTTCTAGTCCCTTTAGAAAGCCAAGTTGAAAGACACTTTCAGGCATTACACCTGCCTTTTGGTGACACTGATAAATAGCAAGGTTTTACAGCTGCATCATAATGTGTAAAAATGTTTTTCCGTCTTCATTTTTCCCTGGGGAAAGGCTTACATGAGCAAGAAAAATACTAATACCAGGAGAGAGCAAGATAATACTGACTATACATAAACTGCTGTCTAATGCACTATTAAAAACCTGAGAAGAATGGGAGAAGAAAGTGTTTTCTGTCTCTGTAGAGACAAAAAAAACTTTTCTCTCAGAGAAATGTGATTTTTCTTTCATGCTCTGAATCACTTGTTGGGTTGTTTGACAGATGTTTCTTGGATAGTCCAGAGCAGACTCAGACGTCTCGCTGGTCATGCTGAGGCCTTCTCCTTCCCCAGGCAGTGGGGATATTGAGGACAGCCCCGTGCAGATCTCCCTCTTTTCCCCTCAAAAGACACACTTGTGGCCTTTGGAGACCAATGCCTAGCAGGTTTTGAAGTGAGTCCTTTGCAGTTTAAGTGGCATACATAGTGCTGTGTGCCAGCATGGTGTCCTTAATGGTTACACCACAGAAAGAGATTGACTCCATCAAACCAAAGTACAGCCTTTTAATTCCCTTTGGTCCTGAGCACTCACTTATCACTGTCTCACAGCATCCTACATCCAAATCCAATCTGTCAGATGCTTAGAGCTCTAGTTGTATTTAATTTAGTTGGTTAAAACAGCACCTCGACTTTTCCCTCCCAGCTGCAGACAGGTTCCTTTCAAGCTATGCTGAGTGGGCGTTTTTTCTCCTGGCATGAAAGGGCAACCAATTTGTAAGGGGGAACATTAAATTTAGGGAACTTAATCCCTGTAAGAGGAAGGAAAGCAGAGCAGGTATGTGAGACAGCAGTATGACATTTAACACATATAAATACATACTCACAGAAAAATATAAAAAGCAATATTAGGCCAAAAGTTGCTGGTAATTTTGAACAATTGGTAATACTGGGAAACTTTAAACAGTAGGCAGTTCTGTCTATTACTAGGGCTTCACAAGTTTTATCAGTTCCTTCTTTTTTTTTTTCTTCAAGAGGAAAGAAAAGTCAGACTATTTTCTACCCCTGGAAACCCAATAAAGCACCAAGTCAAAATATGTTACTAAATATGCGGGTGATCTGAATTTAAATTTGTATGTGCTCAAGAGCTCCTTTATGATCTTGAACAAGTCACTCGACAGTTACCACTTAGCACTGCTTCATTCCTCCCTCTATTAAATAAGGCTGGATCCTGTTTCTTTGAGCTCTCCGTTTATTGTGGTTCAATCAGAAACTCTCTGGAGTGAGGACTGGCCATGGATATATGCAGCACCTATCAGAATTAACTCTGAGGTCTATTTTCCTTTCAGTCTGCTTGCCTGAATCTCCCTAATACCAGTCCCTATAGAGCTATGACACTGAAGCAGGGGATTATAAAAGAGGATTTAACTGTGGAAGAGAATAGGAGTGGATATGTAAATGCTGGTAGATGCTGAGTGACTGCTCAGCAGGCGGGCAGGCATGTGCTGCATGCATTTTTTTTAATCAGTAGTGGCCCCATGGAAACACTTTTGGTTTCCTTGTGGGAAAGATAGCAAAGGGTCCAGGTGAAGTTCTGCCTTTTAAGATTTGCTTTCTGGAGGATGACTCCATTGCATAAAGTGGGATTTACTCATGCAGCCAAGCAAGCTTGTTTTATCTGCACGATGGAGATCGCTATTGTGGAGGCATTTGCATCCCAGCTCATTGGGAAGTCCCCAGGTGAAACACAGCTGTTCACATTCCTGTGGATATGTGTCATTTTGCTCCTCAGATATGTTTCCCCTGGTGAATTTACACTCAGTGCTTTTTCAAGACAAATTCATACCCATGTTCTGCCCTATGGAAACTGCCTTCAAGCTCTGGAGCAAAGGCTGCCTCCAGAAGGAAGAAAGCAACAGATTTATGCTGAACAACCAGTCCTTGCCCTGTTAGCTGAGACTGATGATAAGGAAAAATTAATCCCAGAGGGTCTACTTAATTTTTCTTAAATATAGCAAGACTCACTCAGCATCTACTGACAAATCCATAGGCCCAGACATTTCAGTACTGCTTAGCTATTGCATTCAGCAGCCAGGTCCTATTGCGTACGGTATCATGCAAGCAGCCTTAGGAAATGGTCTATGTGTCTAAGATCTTATCATCTATGCAAACCAGGTGGTCTGGATGAATGGTAAATTAAGCTAAAAAGAGAAGTAACAAATTGGAATTTGTGCTCAGAGCTTGGGCTATTTTCTCTTTCCTTGTTACTGCACACTGAGATTAACTGATTAGTTTAGATGATTCCTGTGAGATTTTGGAATAACCATTTTGTATTATTTAAACTTTACAGAATTGAATCTGCTACTTTCATATATAAGATAAGGAAATATTAAAAAGACTACACACACAAATATAGTGTTTGATGGGGATTGTTCCTTTCCTCGTGATTCATTGCTTTGGTGTCTTGTGATTTAACCGTGAAAGAGAATGGTGATAGATTTGTAAATTATATTGTTTTTCCATTTTTACTTAAACCATAATTACCAGGATCTTAGCATAGTATGGAATTATCATGATAAAACAAAATGTTGCAAAGTTACTTTTTTACTCTTTTTAAAGAGACAACAGCAATTATAAACATTCTTTTAGAAAGGATGTCTTCCTTAAAAAGAGTGAAAAAGCCACAATTTAACAAGATCACCTTAATTCTGAAAGGCAATGCTGTCAGATGCATATTGAAATAAAAGATGATCGAATGGAAACATCATTGCAACACAGGTAAAATTAATGGGTTTTAAAGATGAAAAAATAGGGTCTGGCATAAAAGTATGTATTTTCTAAAGCTGCCTTTTAGGCTCCCATCTCTCTAGGAATGAAAACTTAGAAATGCTATTTGTAACTTGAAAACAGAATGTAAATCAAGCCAGGGCAACTGATCTGGACCTTGCAATATCAAACCTATCCCCTGAATAAATAATTATCTTTAGTGCATTTACAGCTATTTTCACTGAAGTGCCTCTATTACCTTATTTTAAAGAATCTGTTTTCCAGCACAATCTTGTATAATGTATGGATACCAAAGTATCCCAGACACTATGCACTCAGCCAGGAGAGGTCTCTAATCCAGAACAGTCGTCACTGGAGTTAGGATGATCAAACCTAGTGATCCTGTGAGCTCAGTCCCAGGAGCTCCATGTCACCAAGCATCACCATTCCTCCAGCACAGAGCTCGGTCCCTGGAGACATTAGTAGGCAGGACGTGACAGAAGTTCCCTAGATGTCTCGTGACTCTGTTTCAGGATGGTGTTAGACTAAATGTTCATAGGAATCACACAGAGGAGGAGATCTTGCAGTGAGTACTGACAGGCTCCCACTGGCAGCCAGCGCTTCGAGTCACTCAGCACAACTTTGCTTCCGTCCCGCTGTGTAAGGTAGCCCTCACGTAGGAACCAAATTTGAACTGTGCTTGATGTGCTGATATGGATTGACTTTACTGATCAAAACCAAACAATAAAAAAGACAAAAAAGTAGAATGAAGGAAGTGCAGGGTTCTAAGGTGACTTGTGTGGCATCATTCCAGACATCACTAAAGCATTGCAAATCTGAACTGAACCTTCATCTCCTGATTGCCAGTGTCCAGTGCTGAGTACAGAAACTATATAGCTAAATTTCTTTTCTCTTGAAATGTGAATCTTCCCAAAGCAGCCGGGGAAAGCTGTGAGGGAGCTATCTTCTTCTTGCTGCTTTAGCCCTCATCCTTTGGAAAATGTTTATTCATAGGCTGCCCATCTAATTTCAGGTTTCAGTCTACCTGCAGAATCCATCATGCTTTATAGCACATCAGTTTTCTCAAGCCCAAGAAGTTCTCATCATCATATTATGGAGTATGTGCCACATACAGAACTCTGTGTAGAGACTGTGTCTGTGTTAATGTTCACACAGAAACATAAATCGAGAAAAGACTCAGGATGAAAAGTCACACTGGGAGAATGTTCCTGCCAGGAGCATATTCCCACATCTTCTGTTTTCTGCTCTGACTACCAGGTAGAGCCAGGGGAAGAAGGACCTTTTATAGTAGAGTGATTTTGTCATCAATGAACAGGGCTGGTACTAGATCGCTGTGAAATAATTGTAAGAAAATAACTTTTTCTACCGGAATATTGTGTTCAGAATGAGGAGTTGCAAGGAATATAGACTGACCATGGGAAAAAAAAAGGTATACACATGGGAATCACAGAATGTGACAAATAACGGGAAGATAATGAAGAGCTAATTGCAAATGAAAAAACATTCATATCCTATCAACCTATAATATCCAAATTCATCATGTCAGGTTTGTAAAGTACTCCTTTGGCCAAGACAAGGGTTAGAAAATCAGCTTCAGATATGAAAAATAAAGAATCCATGTTTGATGTCCAACTCCCTTTTGCCATGGAAACATGGCACTTTCAAGCAGAAATACATCAAAAATTGGTGAAATAACAAGGCATTAGAAAGTGTAAAACCACAAAATTTATGGTAACCTTATTCTTGTGTTGGCTGTGCAGGTAATATGCAGTAATCAGCATATCCCATGGATTTCTGTATTACCTGCAAAGCACTCAGGCTGATTAGGACCAAATTAAATTTGGTCCTAATCAGCTGGAGTCAAGTAGACCGCGAAATTAGCTTGACACATTAATTCTCTGTTTTTTAGTAGGTAACCCTGACCAGTTTGCCTGACTCTGCTAGACTAGTTTTATAACTGTACCTGTATATGCATGGATATGTGTATATATGTGTCTATGCGTGTTTGTAAAGTATAAAGCATTTCAAATATCTCAAGCATAGGTAACATGCTGTAAGATTTTCCATTTTTCTTTTGGACTAGAGGAAATCCCTCTTGGACCTCACATTTAAAGCATCACACTTTCTTTTAGTTCCAGTCTGCTGATGGTACTAATGTTTAGTGACAGTTACTCAGTACTAATGATCACCTTTGGGGATTTTCAGAGTGCTTGCCTCTCGCTGGTCATTGGTGAAATGTAATCAATAAATCTGCCAGCCAGGCTTTTCCTCTTGCCTTTTCTATTGGAATTAAATGAACATCACTGTAACTGATTTGTGATGGAGTCCCTTTACCATCAAAGCCATTCTCCACATGAATGAATGTCAGTTTAGCTGATCTATAAAGCATACTGCAAAATGATAAATAAGTGGAAAGACGTAAATAAGTAATAATTATGTTAAAGTCATTCTTGGTAAAATTCTTGACTAAAAATAAGGAGAGAAGAAAATATTTTTTACAAAATATTTTGTTTGATTCTCACTTTCTTGATGAATTGCTGCAATCAACTTTCCTCTATCTTACTCATCTCTCTGTTGGTATGGAGTACCAGGCTATATTATTTCTTTCTGGTGAGTTGTTCCAAACAGTTTCTTTCTTTACAATTTATCTTTCCAATCTATCTTTGTGTCTACTATTTTTGACATTCAGCAAATACCTTTAAACCTTTCTATATTGCTGTTCATCAAAGTTGCCTGAGTTCGGTCTGTAGGGAACAGAGGATGTCATTAAGTAATTAATGAGTACTATCAATTAAGAGTTAATAATTCATCAGATGAAAAATGACATTGTTTATTTTTAAATCACTCAGTACAGTGGCATTGTTTTTTACTTACTTTTACTCAATAAAGGTAATTCCTCTAGTCTTTCCATCTGTCTGATGGACAATAACAGGCAAAACTTAAACAAATGTTTTCCACGGGGATGAGAACATTTTCCCTATGAGCTCTGTTGGAATGAAATCTTGAAAAGGGTGTGAGAAACTTCCATGGAAAATTAATGTTGTCTTTAAATTTTTGTGTGAATCTAAGGAAAACAGGGGTCTATGTTCACATGCTGAGAAGCAGTGTCATTCTGGAATTGCTCCTGCCTGTGCTGCAGGGCTGCAGCATGATGGCTAAAAGCATCTCATGTGATGGTGAGTGAATGGCTTGTAGACATACTCATAACATCCTCGCAGAGTGAAAGCTCCCAGGCCTTTCAATAACAATTGCACCTTTCATAAGGTAACGGAAAGAAAATATCAGAACAGTAAACCATTGATTTGAGGTCTTCTGCTTCTTCACTTTGCAGGTGGAAGAATGCACAGTTTATGCCCTTCTGTGACTCATTAAGCTTTTTTGAAGGGTTGATTCTTTAAAACCTGAATTCTATAACTAAATGGATAAAATTGTTATTGTCTAAAAGTGCACTAAAATAACAGCACCTGAGGAAATAACATATTAAGGAAAAATGAGTCCTCTCATGGCTGGAATCTCCTTACCTTGTCAGATTGCCTACCATTTTCTTGGCTAATTGGTTATATCCTGGGCAACCAAAAGACAAGTGGCTCAATTATTTGTTCTTGTTGTCAATAACTTTTCTAAGTTCTCTGAGCATCTTTTCCTTTTTGAGGAACAGAGGAGGAGCCCTAGAGCTGCTGCTCATGTTGAGTGCAGGCCATTGACACCACTGAGGTCACATAGGAGTGATATCCTCCTTGAGATGTGGCAGGGATGGCAAGACAGACTAGGTGCAGGTTTGTGGTCAGAAAACCTTCTATTTAGCTTCTGGATGAATGCTGCAGCTTTTCTCTTTTTTTTGCAGCTTCCTGATTTGGTTCCATTTGTTTGATACACGGGTGTACCAAGCACCAGAGGCACCAGAGTAAAAACAATGTCAGTGCCATGACAGAAGAGTAGGAGGCAGGGGCACAGGTTAAACTCTCCTGAATTACTATAAATTCATTTGGAGCATCAATAAATCCTAGCTACAACATAAAAATGATTCATACTCTGCCTATGTCCTTGTAAAAAGAGGGTCAACTTTTGGCCAATCAAGAAAAGTAAATGCTATTAATTTGCAGACAAAATACAGCTTTATAGATTTTGGGGAATGTGCAAAATACAGAAAGAAAAGGAAGGAAGGTGAAGGCAGGTGACTTTGTACTATTTTGTAGCTTTGTGATCCAGTGTTCCCTCAAATCCTTCAAAGACTTCTTCAAGATTTTGACTTATTTGGACACAATATCCCCATGAAATCAGGCATTCTAATTCCACAGATAAAATTGTTTCAGTCTCCACATCTTTTTGAAAGCATTAAAAATAATGTATTAAATTAATGATTAAGCCAAAGACAACCAAATACTGAAACTGAAAATAAAGGCAAATTTCTAATGAAGTATTTCAAAAGCACAGCCCTGGAATAGACTATGAACATATGTTTATATGAAATGTGCAACACCTACATTTGCGTTCTGTATCACTCATCTTATATGACTTTGTCACACTTGTGATTAAGTAGCATATGGTTTTCAGAAAATACTCCTGGGCATGATCTTAAAATATATTTCACAAGAAGTGATTTCCATCTTCCGAGGAAAACTGTGATGATAGTTCTTCTCCTGTGTTCACTGGCATTTAATCGTTTCTCATATGTGTTGGCTAAGCTGACTAGCCTGCAGTTAGCTCTCAAAACAGTGGCGAGAAAGGTTCCCCCAACACAATTCGGGTTCGGCGTTATCTAGGAGCCATAAGTCACCGTAGAGTGGATCCAATCTCAGCACAACTGACAGAAGGGTCCTGAGGCAACTGAGCACCAAGACAGGGGAATTATGTCTTCTCAGAAGCCTCATCCTCCTTTCTGAGGTGGAGAAATTTTCCTATTCAATAATAATAATTCCTGGTCCTCGTCTGACATGTCAAGTCTGTGGGAAACACACTGAGTAGTCCTTGTGTATCTCCTGGCACAATTTCTAGGAAACTTAGCACTTACAGGCTTGGTATGTTTCTGAGCAATGAAGAATAACTGCCCAGGGCTGTGACTGCAGGCACCTGATAGGCAGGTCTATTAGGGCTGCTCTTTTCTCTTTTGTCATATTCTGTTTTTATAATGCATGGAGAGTAGCATTGCCAGCACTTATAATAGGGCATAATGATACCGAAGGCAGTAAGTACTCCTGCTCACAGGTGTAAACGGCTTGTCCAGTAGAAAATGCTGACAGGATCAGGCCTTGGGACTCAAAAATTCTCATTAAAGGGTTCTCATTTTTTATCACTTCTATTCAGCCCTGTCACCAGTGTTCAATAACTAACACTATTGACTTCAGCTGAGTAAAGATTACATGTGAACGCAATGACTGATGGATTAGGCTATGATTTGAGAGATGTATTTTCTTTTTCCAGAGCACTTTCCTTTGGTCCTTCTACAGATGACAATTATAGCATTTGTGCAGGCTGATAACACTACAGTGCTGCAAACAGTAAATTAAATATTTATTCTGTTTTTTTCCCCTTGTTTTCAGTAGTTGCATGTTTTGACACCATTCCAGCATTTTTTTGCACCACAAATGAAATGCAGAAATGCAGCAATTATAAGCCATTAAAATTAAACGATTTTTGAAATACAGATGTCAAATCATAACAAAAATCACAGCTTATATTATTTGACTGCATTTGCATTTATTACATAATTACTATTTAGAAGAGGAATTTCTTCAAGCTTGCTGCTATTACATAAGGCTAAAGTATGTCCATAAGGGGTAACTGTAAATTAAGAAACAGTCTAGATGCACAACCTGGGGGAAATAACAGGAGGCTGGGAAATTCAGGCAAGATTTGCCAAGCAGAGATGGCAGATGGACTTTCTGCAGATAATGGTTCATTTCTTCAAGTGGGAAGTGTTTGAGTCTCCTGCCTGTAAAGTATTTCTGTGCAGCCACCAAGAGCAAAGAAGTGACAACTTATTTGTAAGTCCCTAATATACATAACTTTTATAAATATGGTGCCTGTTCCACTATGACAAAAAAAAAAAAATAACCCAACTTGTACAAATCATAGAATCACAGAATGCTTAAGATTGGTAGGGACCTCTAGAGGCCATCTAGTCCAACCCCCCTGCACACGCAGGGTCACCTAAAGCACGTGGCGCAGGACTGCATCCAAGCGGGTTTTGAAGATCTCCAGAGAAGGAGACTCCACAACCTCTCTGGGCAGCCTGTTCCAGTGCTCTGTCACCCTCACTGTTAAGAAATCTTTCCTTAAGTTCCTGTGGAACTTTTGGTGTTTCAGTTTGTGGCCATTACCTCTAGTTCTGTCAGTGGCCACCAGTGAAAAGAGACATATAAGAATTTTGTTGTGCATCAAATGACCGTCTAACTTTTCTATGCCATAAAAAAATGTAAGAAACAAAACTGCAAAAAATGCTGTTAGAATAACAAATTCAGAGTTAAGTGCCTCACGTCTTTTAGCTCAACCTGATTGTGTCTACAGTGATTGCATTTGCAGCAAGTCAGTGTTTGATCACTTCCATCCCTTCAACCCAAAACATGAGGGGGTGAATTAAGGCTGGAGGGGAAGCATTAACTCTTTGTTGCTGTGGGATCTCTCAGAGGAATCTAGCTGCTTGTCCCACTTTGATGTAATAACTTGCTGAGAAAGGAGATTCGAGTTACCAAGAAAAGTCGAGACTTCATAGTCCCTAAAGACGGTGGTGTGCTGCTTACAACCAACAAATTAACACACACTACCAACCAAAGTACTGCACTATAATTTTTTACTTATTCCTTTTTTGCACTTGAATTGCCTCTCTCATATTGCCAACCCCCAGGCAACGGTTGTCTGAAGTGAATATTTCATACAGACCTTTACTCAAAAAAAAAAATACATACATAATACATTATAGATAGATACTTTTACTTTCATGCATAATATCCAACATAGTCATTTCATTTCTAGAACAGGATTTGCAAGAAACTGCAAAGCCTATTCTGAGTTTGAACTGTAGGCAACATGCTATTAAACCTCTTGCCACCACAAATTGATTATAAAAGAAACTGTGCACTAGTTCAGCATAATAAAATGCAATGTTGGTTTGGGGGGTTTTAACAACTCTCACATGTTCTGTGTAATTTCTGGAGTTGCTGACAGCGGTTACTATTGCTACAAAAGTTTCATGACCAATTCCCAGCTGCCAACATAAGGAAAATAGTGTTTGAAGTGGTTCATCAAAGATTCCCATTATATTAACCATAAACCATGGTTAATGGCTAATATAACCATAAACATGGTTTCTTCCAGGCTGCAAACAATGTGATAAAGCATTTACCTGATTAGATATTCCTGTAAACTCCTATTGGATTGGGAATAACACCAGTATCCTTGAAGAGCTCTATCTAGAGTTTCTTATCCAAAAAGACAGAAAGAGCAGGTGACTTTTCAGTGGAAGTGAAGGTGAAACTGGCCATGAGAACTCTAAAGGAGATGTGATGAGCCGATCAAGGCTCTAACTAAACAATCAGTAACACACGCACCAAAAAAAAGGAGACTATTTAGGCTTGTTGTTAGGAGACGGCACTGCAGGTTCCGTGCAAATTCTTCATGTCAAGTACTGCCAGAGTTAGTTTCCTGAATTCAGATTTACAGCTTGAACTAATGGCTTGATTTTCAGATAGGTGAACTTGCATGACTTTGTATACTGAGGCATGGAGAGATTAAGTGACTTTGTCAGGGACTTCCATTACTCGGGTAGGTCTTTTATTATTTTCAATGAGATGGTAAGTCCAGGAATTAAACCTTGATGTTGGGCATTCACAGGAGTACTTTTCTTCCCTAATAACTGAGTGGTGATACACTGCATTCTTATTTGGAAGATTCACATTTAATTTTCAATTCTTTCATCTCCAGAGAAAGGAGTGCTCTGGAGTCTGAGCACTCTGCCTCTGCCACGCAAGCACGCAAGCCAGAGCTCCTGGCAATTAATCACTAGACCTTACAGATGCTTTAGAGGAATGGAGAAAGTCCAGTAGGACACCTACATTTCATGCAAAGGGGAAAAAAAAAGCTGGGGGGGGATGGAACATTGCAAACTAATTATTCCTGTCTATCTGTCTGAACTGTTTTATCCTCTTGTGGCATGAACTGAGAGCTCTGATTTTTAGGGGCTTGGGGAGAGGATGAATACCATACTTTTTTGGATACGTCCAACACTCCAAAAATTTGCCTTTATCTGGTAATTCTGTATGGAAATTTGTCTTTGTTCAGGTGTTATACATAACAAAAAAAAACATTTTTTTTCAATGTGAATTCGTTGGAGAATAAACCATTTTAAGAATTAGTGTTATTATCTATAGATTACTGAAGCTCTTAATTGGTCTCCAATTAAGCCTAAGATTATTGCAGAAGCTTTAATTGACCTCCCTTTCTCAGATACAATAAACTAATAAATGCCAACAGCAAAACTGAAATTCCGCTTCTGGACATAATATAAAAACAACGGAAAACACTTTGAAAGGGAACAGCACACAATCTCAGCTGACTTCTAGTCTGAACAGCCCTCTAGGAAGTCTCTGTATTTTTATAAAATTAGTGTATATACTCGTTAGTGTTTAGCAATCAATATTTTAGCTGCTCCTGCTGCCCTTGAAGCGGAGCACAAACCGCAGCACAGTGCAATGCAGAAACCCGCAGGCTGCCTTCGTCCCAGCGAGACGTGGCTGGGAACGTCTGCCGACTCCCCGTGACACTTACTTGTTTCCCCATGTTCCTTATATTCGTTTTCCCGTACATGCTCTCCAGACATTGCCCTCTAGTGTATAATCATTCCCCTTGTTTGCACTCCAGAGGCCTGATGTCAGACGCCAGCTAGGGGTAATTTTTTTTTTTCATTACTATTGACAAGTGTGTAGGGAGAGGACCTTTACTTAGTCCCTAAACAATAACAAGGAAAAAAATCAAAAGGAGAAGCTGCCACTGCTCAGATTAAATCCAATCTGTCTGTTAAACCTCTAATTATCAGCTTGCCTTGTGGGTAAAATGGTACCATTCAATTATTGTTTTTTGTTCTCCTGTCAGCTACAAAAAACATATTATCACTGCTTTTCAAACCAGCAAAAGGAACAGAAATTCTGCAAATTGCTTTCTAAACGTAGTTACTTTAAACCTAATACCTCTCTGCAGCATCTCAGCAATTGTATAATGCAATGTTGCATGCAAATTGTATTTAATGTGGGTATTTCAATTATCTGTTTTACATTATGTAATTTTATTGAAATTATTTCCTTTGTTGTCACATAGCATGTGGCTCATTTTGACAGACCCAGCTTTCAGTTTTAAAGATAAATTCATGCATGTATGCACAGACTTGCCTGCACACATTTTATTAAGCCACTATAAATACAAGACAAAAGATGCCAAATGATGGTTAGTTCTCTGCAACCATGGTGAGGAAAGAAAGAAAACCATCATTTCAAGAGGAATTTCAGGACTGATTGCATTTGACAGTCTTTCTATTTATTTATTTACTTAATCTTAGAGGGTACACGTGTCTGTGATAACCTTCATCAGTTTGTTTCCCCTTTGCATGCGCCCTGCAATGACAGTTGATAACGCGCTGCCAGTGAGCAACGGAGCCCTCACCTGAATACCAGCTGCTGCAGCTAACGTTACACATCTGGAGTGACTGAAGGCCCACTACTCCCAAGATAAAACATAGGATGCATTTACATCAGACATGAACATTTGCATCAGATCTGGCTGGTAGATTTTGGATGTTGCAGTTCCTTAGCCTTCTGTTTTACCATTCACATTGCATGAAATCTCTGCTGCTATGGCAGAGGGAACTCAGGAGAGCAGTTTCCTATGGAGACTGCTAAAACCACAGTCTTTCCTTTGCTGCATTCTCCCTCTGGGCAGCCTGTGCAGGATTGCTGCCATAGCCAGGATCAGTAGCAACCACCGTTGGTGGCAAATAGATATCCATTTTGCTGAGCTGCAAAGAAGAGAGGGACAGTTCTGTCTCCGCATTACTGTATCCCACACTGCTGCTCTGGCCCTGTAGGACTCTGGGGATTACTTTCTTTGGCCAAAATGGTGATTTTCAATATATACATTTGCAATATGAGTTTGTTAAGGTGCCAGAAAGTAGGTGCGGGTTTTCAGTAAAGTTCAGAATCCTCTTGCTCTCAGGATGAAACTTGTGTGGGTCCATTTGCAAGGCTAAATCTACATGTACAATTACATTGTTTTAATCAAGTCTTCCTTATCTTTTGTAATGTAAGAAACAACAATACGCTTATTTTGCTTCTTTGGCTTGAATCTGAAATTATCCTCAAATTCATCCTTGAAGGTCTGTCAGGAAAATTTAGCAGTTTACGAACATAATCTATTATTCATCCTTCCTATGATAAGAATTATTTTGCTGAGAAAAATCAAAAACAGTGCTTGACTTGCCAACTAGAAAATCCTCTTGCCGTAGGCAAGCGGCAAAGAGAACATCAGAAAGCCGGTTTAACCCTGGCGGGCAAGCCCTGAGCTCCCACGGTGCCTGGGCTGGTGCATCAGGCTCAGCCAGAACACAGCAGAGGGAAAGCATGAGCCAGGCGGGTCTCCCTGAAGTTCTCCATCTCTAATCATCTCCCATCCTTACCTGAAGATGAACGACAGCTTGACTTCTATTGACTGCGAGGAGAGCGCGAGGGGTCAGCGGCAAGGAGAGTCGGGGAGGCCGGGCGCGGGGAGCCGAGTCACACCTCATTAGCAGGCGGGCAAGCAGGAGAGCTTCAGATTTGTTTCAGGTCCCTTACAAAGGTGCCTTGACAGCTTGAGTTATGCTGACAGCCTCCCCTCAAAGGGGAAGAGAGTGTCAGGCAAAAGAGATGAAACATGTTTCACTGTCACCTTCCACACAACATAAATGGATGGCCCAGAATCTTGCCATCAGCGACATTCCCATCTGGGGAAAAATGGAAGAGTTGAGTTTGATATTATAAATCACCATAATTTGTTACAATTTCCAAAGACAAATATGACAGGGTGGAATTACTTTGCGGTGCTGAGACAGTCATTTGCAGAAGCCATAAAGTGACGGTATAAATCTAAGGATGAGATATATTTAATCTGCAGAAACAGAGCGCAATATCACCTTAGTATATTGTGTTTACCAAGAACTTAGCTACAGTGATATGGTATTGCAAGTTGGTCATTTCATTTTACCCTTTGAAATCAAACCAGCTCTTTTATTAAAAAAAAAAAAAAAAAAATCTAATGAGTTAAAAAGATTCTACTGTATATTTTGGATTTGCTCCATGAAAGGGAAAAATGTTTTTTTATGTCATCCAAGAAAATAATGCAATCTCAGTTTTGATAAAACAAATAGTTTGGGGTCTACAAGTGCCATTCCAAAGAGGGCTGATGCATTGTTCTGCATTTGAGACTGTCTCTTCACATCTTCACAGTCATGCCTGTTTAGCAGCTGTTAAAAAACAGCTCCTAGGAGACACCCTTCCTTTTGGAATTGCGAGGTCACAATATAGAGCTGTAGCTTGAAGCCTTTTTTTTCCCAATTACATAATCCAGTAAGAAATTTTGAAGTCAGAGCTGTAAAATTTGGAGACAAATTGAAGGTGTTACCTTATAACATTTCTGGGGTCATGCTGCAGGTCACCAATTTCGTCTTTTCTTTAATAGCCAGTGTTTGGAGTGTCTGTTTAGAGCACACAGAAAGAGAAGTGAGTATTCAAAGTGTGAAAACTGAGGCCAAGACATCATTGCCCACATGCTCTTGTGTAGGTTTCTTAGCCTATCTGTACTTTGATTTAGCCAGACATAGAATGAGGTTTGTACCAGCCTTCCTCAGCCATCCTGTAAAATGCTTCGAGTGCCCATTAGTGGAAGGATCTCAAAGAAAAAGTGCAAAGTTCTTTTAGTAGAATTCACTTTAATACTAAGTATTTTCTACATTCCAGGTGAGAGAATGATGGCACATTATTACTGGAGCTAACAGCTACCTGGAATGCAAAGAGATTATTTTCATACAAACAAAGTGTTCCGTGATTATGCACCACTTTTTTAAAAAAGCTAGAAAAAGAGAGAAATGAAGTCTAAATGCTGATTTGGCACTTACTCAGATAAGCTATCCCCAAGCCCTGGCTTTTTACTTCCATAAATTCCAGCGCTGTTGTGTCAGTGAGTAGATGATGATATGTGCTCCCATTTCACATTTGGGTGTTATCAGGAGAGAGATGAAACACATTTCAGTGTTGCGTTCGCTACTGAATAAATCATATTGCACTGATGTAGCGTGAGGGTATGGAAATCTCACAGGCTGCACAGTCAGCCAGGCAGATGCGGTGGGGCTGGATCGCCCTCCCCTAACGCACTCCCTGAGCTGGATCTCTCAGTCTGTGAGTTTGCTGCTCTGGAGGAACTGGCAGGTGCTTTGAGCTTGTTGAAATGACAGCAGCTGTAAGAAGAAAGGGTTTGCTGCCAGCTTTCCCCCTTCCTGCTGTCCAGCAGACGGAGTTCAGCTCGTTTCTACCCATGAGTTGCCAGTGGTGAAATCTAACCACGGCACGAGCCATAGTAACTGCCTGTCCTGACTGCCCCTGTGCTGCTTTCTCTTCTTCAAAGCTCTCTGCTTTTCAGTGAACTCAATAATAGCAATAATAACAGGATATTTGCTTTCATGCTTTCATTATCCTAATGTTTCTCAAAAGGCAGTAATGTTTTTTAAAAGAAAGTTAAAGTGAGTGGTTACAACCCATGAAAAGCAAGGTTTGTCTGTAACAGGCTTCTCTTCAAGAAAGTGCCAGCCAGCATGAGCTTTGCCAGTGCTAGGGGACCTGCAGTGGCTTTGTGGTCCTGCTGCAGATGGGAGGAAAGGCACATGAGCAAAAAAGAGTTTTCATCACTACTGAAATTTATATATGTACATTGTGTAAAAGTGCATTCAGCCTGGCTGCATCTGTAGCTCCTGGCTATCTGCTGCAGGGAATGCCCTTGCGCTGGCAGAGGAACAAGCTTGGTAAATACAAGGTCTGGATTCCCAGACCTTCTGGGGGAATAAAGCTAAAGTTGCTGTAGAAAAAAAAATCACCTGACTTCTATCATGAAGCAGGGTTTAATATTCAGTGAAGAAGAAAACAATAACAAGTTCATTTCACAAATCCTTTTTTTAAACAAATTATTATTTATATTGTTATGTTTTGCTGATCTACCATTCAAAATGTACATGCTGCTTTATAAAATCCCTATGGTGCATCTGGAGCAGAGGTTGGCATGTTCTAAGTAGGTAAGTAGGAGGCACAGGATAATTTATCTGCTGGAACATGCAGGACGTAGACATAGGAGTTCAGTGTGGAGTGAGGCAGTGTTTATTGCTACAACACCTCAGTGCTTCAGTCCATCCTTTCTTATTCTCCAACAAATTTAGTGAAGAAGCAGCAGAGAAATTCAGGTTTTCCACCATGTTTGCTGTGCAGGTGTCTGTGAGGTCAGGCTATTTTAGGCAGTAGAAATGAGGTGAGAAGTAGGAGTTTAGCAGGTGGCTGCTCAGCACCATTTTACATCTTTAGGAAAATTGAGAAGGCCCTTAGACACATGCTGCAAAAACAGTGAGCCTTAAAACACCTACTCAACTAAGCACTGGAGACCCACGTGGATGAAAGTTATATCGCGTTGTCTGCTGCTGTGCCTTGACTGCCTGAGTGATGGTCAGAACCACTGTAACTACGAGGGAGGAGCAGTGACCTGCTCTAAATGCTGTGGCAGGACCAGCAGAGTCCTTTAGCAGAAGGAATGTAATGAAAAGAATTGGCTGCCAAGGTACAACTGGAATTTGCACAACAGAGTGTTTCTTTTCAGTGAAAAAAAAATGTGTTTGAACACAGAAGATGGTGTGGTGCCAGCTTTACTGTGCCTGGGCCTCTGGAGATGGACAGGATGGCAGAGAGAGTTCTAATTCTCCTTGGCATGAGAAAGGAATGAGAGAGAACCGAAAGACTGAGAAAAGCCTGCAGGATTTGTGCATTTGGTAGTTTGTAACTTTCTTCTAAATTTCCTCCCTTTTTTTTTTGCCTTCACACTGACCTCCAATTCATATTGAAACACTCCTGAAAATGCTTCAGTCCATTTTGCTGTAAGAGCTCTCCAAAGGATGAAGCTGGACATTTCTTTGCACAACGGGAGGGAGACATAATCACCCAGCTGGGGCACCCTGAGGAACTGCACAGTCATTAATGGAAGGTGATAAGGGCAGCGATACCTTTTTACAGCAAAAAGAAATGCAGCTTTTTCTAAGTGCCACCTGGCCTGCGCACTGCTGTGCAAACTGTTACCCTGCCATTCCCACCTCTCTACCCCCTCAGGACTCAAACAACCTTTAACTATGAAGTTGTTTTTTCTTTCCTTTTTTCTTTTTCTTGATGTCTTCAGTATTTTAAGCACAACAGCAAAGCTCTTGCAGTCGTATCACTTCACGCAAGCTGTTGCCAAACCTTGTAAAGCTGCTTCCAGGGTGAAAATGGTTTGCAGGCAATGTCAACAAGAGAGAGAGGGAGCTGTAAGAGAAACCTGGGAAAAGGAAGGGAGCTGCTGCAAGCGCTTTCCAGACCAGTCACTCAGAGTGAGAAATAATTTTGAAGTGTTGCTGGCCAAAGACAGCTTGTTTGCAAACTTGGGCTAACCCTGCTGGCAGAGGAATCATTTCAGTTATTCTGTCACCTGCTTACGCATCTCCTTCATCTTATGCATATTTTCTGCTTTTTCCTTCATGTGTCTCTTTATTATTTTGAGTTCTACTTCTGAGACTCCGAGTACTGAGTCTCACCTCGGAAAGCTGTGGGTATTACAGGTTTAATGGAACCAGAAACAGCACACAAGGCAATTTCATAGACTTTATTAATCTTATAACATGAGCATTATTTTTGGAATAGTCATGATCTCTGAGATTAAGCAAAAGACTAGAAGTCCAGATGGATTTTTCTCTCATTTTTGTTATTATGTCACTGTATGAAATTGGACAAATGCTTAACCACCCTGGCTATGTCCAGATCTCCTACAGTAAGGCACTGTGACTGTATCTTTAATGTCATGGTCTGGTAGTTGCGGATAGCAGACAATCTGAATTATTTTTTCATCCCTTTGACCTTAAAAATGAAAGTTGTGATTTCCAAGCTTGGCACACACAGTTGGCAATATCAATACAGCCCAGAGAGGATCTGGAGTTGTTCAAGCTCATACAGCGACTGATGCAGACTCTCCATGTCTGAGTTTGGAATAGTTAAACGTACCCACCACCCTAGATTTGTGCCCCAATCCTGGTAGTAATGCATGTTAGTGTGCTGGCTTTCAGCAAGAAAAGGGCATCTGAGAAGCACTGTGTATGTGCAGAGGGCTTTAGGGGATCCAGCTCAGTACATGCATGATACATCACAGGGATGTGTGCACCTGATCCCCTATAATAGATGTGAATCATGCCTGTTTGTTAGAGGGACTCCAGGTGGGATCACTAGTGCATCTTCTCTGCTTAAAAGTTGGGGATCAGACTCCTAAACCAACAAAAGATTTACCCTTCTGGGGTGTAGAAGAGAGATTGGCAGATTAGAGACCCTTTGCCTAGAGCAATTTGCCCCAGTAAAAGTTAGAACAGAGTGATACAGACTTGCAACGGGCAGCAAAGGAAAAAAAATAGCTCATGCTTATGCTCCCACTGCCCCTTTTTTTCCCACCACCTGCCTCCAAACCTGAGAGTGAATGGGCTGCTCTGTCTCCTTTTATACTCTTCCATCAGCAGTGTTGCTTTATGCAAAAGGAATTCTCTGAAAAGCCGTTTGTGGGCCAATTCCAGCCCGTGAAGCACAGTGCCCAGAGCAGAGCCGGGAGCCCAGCCTGCTGGCTGACTCTCCATGGTCCAGAAACGGAACTTGGAGATCCTGTCATCTAAGAAAACATTCTCATCAGCAGAAAGAATCAGCATTCTCATCCCCAGGAGAGGGAGTAATGCCCAGGCTTTGAAAAGGATAGGAAAACTTACAGGAAAAAGGGAAACCACAAGAGGAGGGTGGATATGAAAGCACTAGTGAGTAGCTAAGGGAGGCTTGGCTCTCCAGCTGGCAGGGGCTGTCCCACAGCTCCTTGAGTGCCAGGAACTCCATTGGTCCTGGACAGCCAGAAGGGGAAGGGGGAAACCCTGTCCTGACTTGCTTCCCTATGCTCCAGGGCAAAACATCATTTCATAGTAATGTAATTTAATGCTAATTCAGTACCTAGCAATTGTATAGTCATAGTGTGTAGTGTGCCCTTTCATCGGTATGATAATAAAGAGCATATTCCACTTCAAACCTTACTGGAAATGTGCACTTCATTAGTGTTCATTTGCTTTGGGGAATCTCTCATTTCCTTGTGTCTGCAGCCTGGGCACTGGAATTCTGTAAAAGGACAGTTTATCAGAGGAGACTAACCATGTCTGAACTACAAAGAGGGTATTTGGGCGCTGAGAATTCTGACTGTAGAAACACAGTCACTTATAATTTCAGGAGAGGACTGTTTTAGTGGTTTTTCAGTTGGTTTTATTAGTAAGACATGTATCATAAAAATGCATATCACACTCACGAGTAAGCTCTTACAGGTTAGTGTGTCTGTTTCCCCTCTGTGTAGGTTTATCATTTACTGTTTTGGCTTGTGCTTTCACTCTCCCAAAAGGCTGAACTTCAAAACTTCCCCTGGCAGTTCTTTCCACAATCCTATAGCTCTTCCCATTAGCAAAATGTTCATTATATTCAACTGATAAAGTATAGATTTACTCCTTCACTTTCACTGCCACTTGTCAACATCTCTGAATAAAAAGATATTGAATTTCAGAATGATTTATTGACTCTTTTCCTGAACATCATATATTTTTTAAAATAACCTAAATTGCAAAATAACTTAAGTAGCAGCATTGTTTGCCTGATACTGTTTAAAAAACAAACAAACAACAACATAAAAAAAAACCATTAAAATAGTGGAATGAAGGATGAGAGAGAAAATCTTTGCTCTACTTGATACAGGAACATACTCAAGAAAGGAACATTGCAAAGACATTTAAAAATGAATGATTTAAAAAATTGGGCCTTTACATATTTGGAAGGTGAGGCTTAGGTATATATCATGAGTACTGGCACAGTTCTGTAATAAATATTATTTTTATGCATATGCTAATATGTTAGAGAAAGGTGCATAATCTATTTCTAAAGCTAATAGGTAGTGTCCTTAAAAGTGCTAGAGTGAAAGTACCCTGTGCATCCAAACAACATATTATTACCAAAAATGGCTCAATGATAGGATGTTAGTCTTCTCTATTTTTTCTGTCTCTCATGTCTGGCACTGTCCTACAGGTGTGTGAAGTGCTGTATAAACACAGAATAGAAGTAGAGCCTTGGGCCTAGCCAGCAAAATTATCTCAGAAAACACAGTTGGGACAAGGGAAAAGGAAGGCAGTGTTGACATAATGAAGAGATATCTCAACATGCTGCTGGCCACATTAGTTTTGATAGGTGTCAGAGCGGAGGAGAATTGCCAGTTTTTCTGTGATTCTCTCAAAATCTTATTCACTCAAAATCTTATTTATGTGCAAAGGGGAAACATATCCTACACATAAAGCTATGAGTTTACTGTTAGTATGAATGGTATAATCTTAATGGTATGATCTAGAAATTGCTGTTGGTCCCGAAAGGCCAAGTCCAGAAAGAGAAGGAATGCAATTGTGCAAAAAAAAAAAAAATCTAAATTAATACAGCTAAGATTATTATACATGCACTTTTTAATTTCTACCCTTTTTCCTGGCACTGTGCTTACTCTATCATTTGCCTACTAATCCATTCAGGTGTTTCATTCTGGTGGTGCTGGAGGTGTTACAGCAAGTCATTAACATCTGGGTTTCTTCATCAAGAGGAATATGATGTTAATACTTACAATTTCTTTTTCTCTGTAGAATCCACTTAGGATCATTTTTATAGGTATGATAACATAGCTTTACACCTTGTTCTCACTTCATTTGCCACTTCATTTGCCTCCACGTTTCTATGTAGCATGCCACGTTCCACTGTGACCTGTGTTTCCATGTCTCAAAGTCTCTACTGTCATACCAGACCTGTATGTGGTATGTAACTGGTACACTGTATCTTTGAGTTAGAGTTGTAAAATCTCATTCTACATAGAATTACTGCTTGTTTCAGTTATCTACATAAAACTATGCTTGTACAGCACAAAGATAAACCAAAGTGAAACAGATTAACCATAGACACTTGATCAGCTAGAGAAACGGCTGTCATAGCTAAACCAAGGAACACATTGTTGCAGGCAGATCAAGAAAATTTCAGAGCAAGGATGACAAGCCTCAGTCCTGAGACCTTACAAACTGAGCAGAAACCTTAGGGCCTCTTATTAACAATGATAAATTGTTACTGTCCTGTTTAGTCAAAGGAAACACTGCGTATATTTTCAGTCTTTCCCTTTTTGGCAGCAGGCTGGATGTATTATTGAAGGTGTATGTAGATACCTATTACAGGGCTATGTGGTCACACTTCAAATGGTATTATAGCATTTCATGGTGATGTTTAAAATATATTTGGCCTGGATCAGCTTCTAAATGTTTGGCAGCAGAAAGTGCTGAAAAGGTATTAACTTTCCACTCTGCTACAAATAGCTCCTACAAGTCATTGTTGGAAACATGCAAACTCCAAACTCTGAAGTCAACACAGCACATGCAATATTGATTCCTCCTGGGGTAGAAAAACATTAAGCTGGCCTGACCCTTCTTACTGACTAGTTTCTTCCAAAGTATTTCTCCTAGTCCTAAGAAACCAAGGTTTCCTCAGAATTTACAAATGGTAAGATTTATTTTATCTACCTTTAGAATTAAGTACCTGTACATTTGCGCTTGTCACCACAGGCTCTCTTTCTAGACTGTACTAAAAAAAATAGACACCTAAGTGCCACCCATTTGATCTCTGCATTCTTTGGAAACAACACAGAGAGACTAAAAGAGCTCATTTCCCTAAACTGACTACAAGAGAACTGCAGCAACTACCTCAGATGAATATCTCAGATGTCTAAAGTTAGATGAGATAAACACTTCCGAAGTATCCACTTGCAATGTAGTCTACAATTTCCTCTATTCTAACTGTGTGCTTGGAACTTTACATTGTTCTCAGCCTTGTATAGGCTGTTACAGAAATGATATCTGCATAAAATGGCAGGAGAAAATTTCAACAGTTACAATTCTCCATTGCTGTCCTGTTTAACCGAAGAAAACATTGCATATATTTTCAGTCCTCTCTTCTTTGGCAGCAGGATGGATATATTATTAAAGGTGTGTATGGATCAAACTTAGAATATCAGCTTAAGACAAAAAGTAGTCAAAGGAATTCTGTTTCTCAAGGGGGATAATGGAGTAGGATAAAGAATTACAGATCATATTTCTGAGTTCTTGAGGATTAAGTCTATTCTCAGAAAGAATGTATAGTGAACAAAAGATTTAGAACAATTATCTACAAAAAGTCATATCCCAAGAACAATAATGAAAGCAGAGAGTAGCTGGAAAACCTAGAGGGTTCACAGCTGCAACTAAACCACCCTAGCAAATGGCTAAATTCAGATCTTCCATATAAATGAAAGAAGACAAGTAGGACAATGTGTCCTGGCTGTGATAGCTCTTCCTTGTCAGCTAGTGATGACAAAGTCTAGCTTTTCGTAGATTTATAAAACTCAGGTCAGAAAAAGAATCATCTAATATGATATTCTATATATCACATTATCACATATAATTTCTTCCAATTAGCTCTGAATTGAGTACAATAGTTTAGGCTAGGCATTTGAGCGTGGAGGAAATGAGTATTGAGGAAATGATTGTGTGCCAAAGGAAGATATTTGATAGCTTGCTGATACTTACTTATATTAATTAAAATGTAGATTAAACATTATTGCAGATGATTGTAACTGATTACGCAGATCTGTGAATTCTGTTAGTCTTGTTTTTATGAGTCAGGTAAAATTCATCCCTGTAGCTTTATTTCAATACTTAAATAACTCAGTTTCACCATACACAGTTACCACTGTCTTCTAGCAGTGTTTCTGCCCAGACTCCACCAAAATTGCACCTTAGGCTAGATTTGCCTTCATTGCCTGCCCCTGCATAGAAGGCATACATAGAAACATAAAAGAAATTGAAGGGTGATTTCTTTCCTTGTCCTTTTTCTCCTTACAGAAGAAAGCAGCTGCCTCTCTGCCCTCACAGAGGAGGAATGAGTGTCAGACTATGCTGATTTCTGTCTAGCTCTCTGTAGTGTTCCATACTTTGATGAGTCCAGAAAGATATGTTGCTTCTTTTACAGCCTTCGAATAATCCAGTCTTCTGTATAGCTTCAATCCCTACTCACTGCTTACATATGATAGATCAGGAAAGTTTACATCCAAACTCTGGATCTCAATTAACAAGTATATCAGGGATCTCCCAGTTCTTCTTCAGATGGAGAACACCACCACATTTTTAGTATGTAGCTAACAATATAATTGTCATGTTGTGGTGATCTCTTAGGATTGTACCAAAGTTTAGGATTAGGTGGTGCAAGAATTGTTCTTTATGTGGTTCTAACTGTAGAATCTATTTGCAAGGAAGGAAAAATGGCAGAGTGTGATTCTGCGTAACATAGCAGAAAATCGTGTAGAAAACTTATGTTTTTATACCCAGTGCCCATGTAAACCGGACAACACATCAGGACCGAATGCACTGGAACTACCTGGCAGAATATATATCATTCACCTTGACTCAACACCACAGCTTTTATTTCGAAAAATGATGGATGAGAATCTGTCCGCCTTAATTTTAGGTCTGCCTGATGCTTAATGAAACAGCTAACTAAATGTCCAGATTAGCCATGTGTATACTATAGATTACGAGGTGTCTCTGGAGGCCTCCAAATTCCTCCTTTCTACCCAATTTAGGTACGTGAACTTAGGTAGGCTGTACCTCTTACATCCCTCAGAAGGCATTCAGAGTAATCTTCTCTCCATTGATTATATTAACTACTTGCTTTAGGTAGGCTGCTTCACTAGGTGCCAAAAATTTAGCAAAACTTGAATGTTTAAGTTACATATATAGGTGCTTATTATCAGTATGTTCACGTCAGACTAATTACTTCATGTTATCTTACTCAAGATAAGAGCATACTTTTGATGAGTCTGCACCTTGTCCACTAGCACCTTGTGAAGAATGTTTTTTTGTTGAAAAGGACCGTGTTGTGGTAGTCAAAGTTAAATCAGCAAATTGTCTTGGATCTATCACAACAGAGTGCTGCCAGGCTTCATAGTTTCATAGCTTTCTGTTCTGAGTCACATAGTTATGCCAGGAGCACAGAGCATCTCTGAAATAAAAAGAAACCATTTTTTTTTTTAAATTTGGCTCAGTAGTGTTCACATAACTCAGCAGAGAAATACTAATTAGTAGGTAAATTAGATGCCTCTATCTGCATTTGTCCTTAGAGAGATGATAGATATAATTTTCTTGCAACCTTGTTAGCCTCTTCGCATTCTGTGGGCTGGATTAAAAGTCAGTACAAATAACCCAGTGGGTGTATCGTATAACACAATAGCTACTAGGAGTAAAAATCAACTTAACAGCCAACAAGTGCAGACAGTGATGCTTTACCAACCCTAATATAATCAATTCAGCTACCTTGTGCTGTGAAGTAACAGAGGATGAGGAGACACTGGAGACCATTCAGAAGTTTCTCATTTCCTTGCAGGCTCCTGACAGCCAAACAGTATAATCTACTTTGCAGTATACTGCCTTACTGTGGGAAACATATCTCAGTATACTGCAATAAAAAAGAAACATTTGAATGTTCTACATCTCCATTGCACATATCTGTCAAGTTTCAGGTGGCCATTTAGGTGATGCAATTGCAGTGGGTGAGTTAATAGAAAGCACTGTTTACACCTTTCTTTTTCAATCAGCCCAGCAACTGAGTATCTTCAGGCTTTTTATACAGACTAGCTGTTATAATACCACGAGGAAGGCTTAGATTAGCATGTTTTACTTCATAGTTGGGGTTGTCCTGGTACCTCCCCCGATCGTTCTCACAGCTAAGTTTACTTGCAACTGTTCTCTGAATGGTGTAACCACAATGAAGACATCGTCTCATAGAAGGAGACCCTGTTTTAGGGAATGTAACTGAAAAAAGGTCTCCAAATCACTTCATTCTCACATCTTTAATTGTGATAGGCAAGATAGACAAGTGTTCTGCCTTGGTATTTGCAGTATAGTCCATTCTGCTAAATTCTGAAACATCACAGTCTGCTCCAGAAAGTTTTGCTATTTTTGGTAAAGTGGAAACTGCTCTGAATCCCTGGGGTATGGTGACAAAGCAATGTACTTTAGGATCACTAATGAAGCTGCAGAAAGTTTAATGGGGTTTGGAAAGGATCATAAAAGTAAAGGAAAACCAAGTGACTGTAATGACATGCTAAGATAATGTGATGGGGGAAGGGAAAAGTCAGAAAGAGCCTCAGAAACAGGATTTCATTTTGAAATGCAAAGTTGGACTGGATAAAGAACAGGAAGGACATTCATTTAAAAGGAAGTTACAGAGGAGAAGTAGGAGATAAAGGTTCATCAAGGGCCCTCTGAGATAACTTAGACAAATCACTGTTTCTCAGTTCCTCATTTATTTTTCTTCATTACAGGGGAGCTTGTGAAGAAGTTATTTTAAAGGTATTAGGGGATCGGGTGTTTAACTAAAGGGAGCAATGTAAGTGCCTAAAAGGCAGGGAAGAAATCCTGTAAGAAGATATTTTCATCCCACTGTTTCTTTAAGGTCAGAATCTCATGAGAATCAAGAATCTAGTATTTTCCCCCTGACATAGATGGTGTAATATCACAAGATGCTGATACAGGATCAAGCCTAAACCTTCAGCACTTGATAGTTAAATGCTTGCTTGAAGCAAGATTAGTTGAAGCTGCATGATTTCAATAGATTTTGTGTACTTGTGAGTCCTTAGTCAGGATTGGAATTTCTTTCACCGAAGAAATTAAAAGCATACTTTATTTATCTATCCTTGCTAACTCCTTACAACTGGTTAGAAAGGGTGTTTTTTAGTGTTTTTAGAAATAAAGTTTTAGGGTTACATTTGCAATGGGCCTAACTAACTCATTTGCCATGTGACTTTTGCTCCTTAATAGCCTAGGCACTTCATAAACATGCTCATCCCAACTCATCGTACAGAAGTCAACAATATTTTATGAGACAAACAAAAAATTTCAAAGAG